>NC_056666.1:64563505-64913505 GCF_018350195.1 Panthera tigris
ATATTTGGTAGAGATAGTGTAAAGAAGTCTCTAAAAATCTTTAAATAAATTGCTTCAGATTAACAACATTTTGAGTATCTCTAGAATACAAACTGCTGAATTCAAAAGAAGTAAAACACCAACATTGTATCATGATCATGGAAACCCCTGACGTTTATACAAAGCAATTAATATTTGGGGAACTTCGAAACTTGTCTTTATAGGACCTCTGCTGTGTTCATCCATGGAAAATCTCCACTAGGATAGTTAATTTCCAATTGGCTACTTTTTTAGAATTGCTGCCTTTCAGAGAATAAATGAATGGTACTACTTATCACAATAAGTAGTAAAGATTAATATGACAAATTAATCTAAATAAAATAACTAATTGAATCTCAATTAGTAACACTTCAAGTGAGGATTATTCTTGTATTAAAAAAACTGGTTAGAACTGTTTATCAGAAGAAAGCGCCATTTAATATTAAAGTGTTTTTTGAGATTTTCATACTCCTAAAATTTTAAAAACTTATAAATTGAAATTTTAAATGAGGTAAATGAATGAGTGTTTCTCCTTAGAATAAAAATAAACTCAAGTGTTTCATAATTAATAATACTTGCTTTTCCTTCGATTTGGTTCTTTATTCAGATACCTTTATTCTGTGGAAGATTTACATCTTCACCTATCTGGACTTCCTCTGAATACATTTAAAAACCAATGGAAACAGAAAAGAATTAGTAAAAATCAGGGAATCAGCCTAGCTTAGTGGATAGGATATTGGAAAATGGGGTTCTAGTCTCAGTTTTCCTGACAGCTAGCAGTAGTACGATATTGGTAAAATCACAGAATATTGCGACTTGCCTTAAAAATGAAAGGTTGTAGTTACGGACACCTGGGTGGCTCATTTGGCTGAGTGTCTGACTTCAGCTCAGGTCATGATCTAGCAGTTTGCGAGTTTGAGCCCCATATAGGGATCACCGCTGGCAGTGAAGAGCCTGCTTTGGATCTTCTGTCCCTCTTTCTCTACTCCTGCCCGCTAGCACACTCTCTCCCTCAAAAAAGTAAATAAACACTTTAAAAATTTTTAAAAATGAAAGGTTGTAGTTAAAATATCCCTACCCTTTAGCACACCTTTGACTCTATTTTTAGCTGGGGCAATCTTGCTAACTCTAGAACTGTAATGAGAGAATATTCTCTGTAATGAGAGAGTATTTATAGAAATACATTGAATTACTTTAGCATTAATAGCACTTGAAAATATCAGTAAATATAGTTAACATCACGAAAGGGAGAAGGGAAAAGGGGCAAGCACCGGGCCGCAGTGAAGAGTACTGAGGAGGAAAGTATTATGGTGAGATTATGCCATAAGAGGTAGGGGAGAACCAGAAAACAAAGATATGCTCTTAGGAAAGGGAGTTATAAAGACTGCAGTAGGCATTGAGTAGGATGAGAAATGAGTAAGGACAGTTAAATTTTATGGGAGGGCCCTTCATGTGGCACAAGAGCAATCTAAATACTGTGCTGGGTAGGCATCAGGCTGGGAGACTGTGTAGATAGAAACACTCATCCAAACGTGAAACTGTAAAACACTAGGATTAAAAAGAGGAAGGTGCTTGTAAGGGAACATGGAATAAACCCAAATGTTTCCAATAATCTGGAAATCGGAAATTGTTCAACAGTTGAAGGTATTAGAAGACGAGAGAATGAAGCTTGGAACAAAGGTTCTCAGAAACCTGGAGGGGACAGACTCCAGAGCACAGGTAGGGAAATAGAACAGACAATTAATTATTAACTATTTGTAGAAGACAATTAGGTTAGCCATGTAATTTGTTCTGAAGAATGTAAAGTTATGTAAAGTGATTTGTGTCACTTATGGGACAAGATGGTTCACTAACTGGTGTTTCTGCTTCACCCACTCCACTGTCTATAAGGTCAGGAAGAAAGAACTCTGGGATAATGAAGTCATGTGCTTGAAAGAGCCCTGATTCCTAGTCAGCAGTGAAAGAGAGCCACTGGACTATACTCGGGGGAGCCTCTAGACCACACAGGACTTTGTACCAACAAGAACTAAAACTTTCATTGTAAGACACCAAGATTTGGAGGTTATTTGTTAGAGCAGCTAAGTAGCTGACCAAAACAGAAACTGGTACTAGATGTGGAGGTTTCAGAAGTATGCAATATTGGCTTCATATTCAGGTATTGGTTGCTCCAATTAACACTTGATATGGTCAGTCTTTCCAATTTTAGCCTTTCTAATAGGGGTGTAGTTGTATTTCATTGTGCTTTTATTCACACTTCCCTAGTGAATTATGACCTTGGGCATCTTTGTATGTGCTTATTTGATATCTTTGTTATCTTTGGAGTAATGTCTGTTCAAATATTTTGCCGATTTCTGTATTAACTGAGTTTTTACTTTGTTGTTACTGAGTTTTGAGTTCTTTACATAGTCTGGTTACAAGTCCTTTATGAGGAATGTGATTTGTAAATATTTTCAGTCTGTGGCTTGTATTTCCATTTTCTTAACAGTATGTTTTGAAGCCTTTAATTTTGATGAAGTCCAACTTATTATATTTATTATGGTGGTAGTTTAATGGATATATACATGTCAATATTATCCAATTGTATGCTTTAAATATATCCAGTTTATTGTTGGTCAGTTATACCTCAAAAAAGCTATTTTAAAAAGGGAGGGGAAATAGAGTCCATTAATTCAGGGCCTCAAGGATTAAAAACTAGATCTCTAGATCTCTCTCTTTCTTGCCCCCCCCCCCAAAAAAAAAGATGCAAAGTCTCTGTAAACTTTTCAGTTGAATTAAGTGTCTCAGTGCAAAGAGGAGACTAAGGATGTAGTTTTCCCATTCACTTGCTAGATAGTCTCAGGTAATCACAATGAAATTGTCAGGAAAGACATGGTAGAAACCAGCAAAGAGAAACAGAAATAAATCAGGTTGAGAATTATATTTAAGATAAACTTTGAGTGTGGCTACTAGCATACAGAACTAATTGCAACCAGAACTAAGAAGACTACTAGGTTTCTGGAGGAATGACATTACCAAAGAACTCAGAACATGGACTAAAACACCTTTTGCTGTCCAAGGCTTAAAACTGTTGTTGTGTCCCCGGCCTTCTATAAACAGAAGGTAGTTTTGACAACTGTATACCTCCCAAGAAGAGTGTTAGTATAGGTCACAATGAACTATAGGCAAGGCAGTTGTTTGCAGAGGGCAGCAGTACCAGAGGTTTCTATCCTGTCAGGGCAGGGAGACTCCACTGTCTTTTTCTCACAATTCAGAGCTGCTAGTGATGAATTATTGCTTTCTGTCTTTTTTAATGTTTACTTACATATTTTGAGAGAGAGAGAGATGTGAGGGGGAGGAGCAGAGAGAGACAGGGAGAGAGAGAGAGAATCCCAAGCAAACTCCGTGCTGTCAGTGCAGAGCCTGATGTGGGGCTCAATCTCACGAACTGCAATATCATGACCTGAGCAGAGATCAAGAGCTGGACACTTAACCGACTGAGCCACCCAGGCGCCCCTTTCCATTTCTGAAGGAGTATCCAGTGGCACTGTCTTGTCTCTGTACTACCATTGTATACGAGCATGTACCGAAGGATATAACCTGCATCTCAGTTCATAGGAACAACCTGGAATACTGTCTAATGGATAGGATTTAGAGACTAGATTCTCATAACTTTTTAAGGTATGAACAATAATATTCCCAATTTTACTGAGCAGAGTGTGGGTAAATAACATGCCCACACAGCTAGTGAAAGAACACTGGATGCCATATTTAAGGGCGCTGGGTCTTTGTGTTGGCTACTTGTGGAGGCGTGTTTTCCCCAAGTAGGAAGGAGGGATCAAATGGATATTTGGTAACTAACGTGCAGACTCTGACAGACACTATTAATAATGCTAAGCAATATCCCTGTGTTGCATTTTGATTTTCCAGGCTTCTTATGATTAAATTGGCCACCTAACGAGTTTTGGACAATATGATATGCTCAGAAGTGACACATGCCATTTCTGGGCTAAGGGGTTAATTATCTGGTTCACCTTCTTTAAGTGCTCTCTTTCATTTGTGTGCTTAAAAGCAAAGAGCTCCAGGATGGCTTGACCACATGAGGTAAGGAGCCCAGATCCTTGAATTCCAGTCAGAGGAGAGCTACCCAACCGTCACTGGACTATATGCGAATGAAAAAGAAATCTATTGTGTGAAGCCACTGAGATTTGGGGGCAGTTCGTTGCAGTGAGTAGAATTAATCATTCTATCCATTGCCATATTAGACACCACTGTTGGATAAAGATGCCTACCACATTCTCTGTACTCAGTCACTTTGAAGATAATGGCTATAAAGCTATCAAGTCCACATTTCCCACAGATTTATAATTTATTCTGTGGTTTTAAAGGGAAGAAGATGACAAACAGCACTGGTTTTAAATACATTTTCTTTTGAAAACAAAAGACTAGGATGTTGCTATTTTTGAGTTGGAAAGTATGACATGGTAAGTCAAAGAATTATTATTTATGATTTGGGGTATGTGATTATTTTTATTTAGACCTTTTAAAAAAGTTTTTATTTGAGTGTAGTTGAAACAATGTTACAATAGTTTCAGGTGTACAACATAAAGACTCAACCTCTGTGCACATTATGCAGTGCTCATCACATGTGTAGTGTTGTAGGGTGATAGATGGGGGCATGTAGTTTTTTGATCAGATTTCTAAGCAAGGGCCAAATAACTGAAGGAGAAAGTACATATCATTTAAAAACACAGGATCTAGGGGCACCTGGGTGGTTCAGTTGGTTAAGCGTCTGACTTGGGCTCAGGTCACGATCTCACCATTTGTGGGTTCGAGCCTCACATCGGGCTCTGTGCTGACAGCTCGGGGCCTGGAGCCTGCTTCGGATTCTGTGTCTCCCTCTCTCTCTGCCCTTTCTCTGCTCACACTCTGTCTCTCTCTCTCTCCCTCTCTCAAAAGTAAACATTAAAAAATTTAAAAAAATAAAAATAAATAAAAACACAGGATCTAACCCAGATTCTCTGTCCATTTATTAGCAGGTGTGGACTTTGGGCAAGTTACTTAACCACCTTCTGCCTTATAAAATTTTGAAAACTTTCATTCTTACCTTAAAGGGTTGCTATGAGAATTAAATAAATTAATGTTATATTATAAAGAATTCAGTTGGCTGTGATTCTGGTTCCTTGGAATTTTCTGAATGATAGGGAGTGTCTTTATTATTCATGGTAGGCCTCTTGGACCATATATGTGTGTGTACTAACAAGGTAACTCATGGTGGGCTTGTGGATAGTTTCAGGATGGTGGCTGGTCGTGCCAAAGTCCAACCATATGATTAGAGTGTTGGGGCTCTGAGTCATGTAATACCACCCTGACTTCCTGACCTCTGGGGAGGCTGGCTAGACACTGAGCTCAGTGACATGGCCAATGATTCAATTAATCATACTTATGTAATGAAACCACAATAAAAACTTTGGTCACCAGAGCACAGGTGAGCTTCTCCAGTTGGTAACCATATACTGATGCACCAGGAGGGTGATTTTCCTAAGGTCTCAGAAGCTTCATATTTAGGACTCTTCCAGACTATGCCCTATGCGTCTCTTCTTTCAGCTGGTCCTGACTTTACATTCTTTATAATAAAACTGTAATTGTTAGTAGAGTGCCTTCCCGAATTGTCATGCGCTATTCTAGAGAATTATTGAATCTGAGGGGTAGTAGGAACCTTGAATTTGTACCCAGCTGGTCAGAGAGAAGTGTGGGTAGTCTTGGAACTCTCAAACTTATAGTTGGCACCTGAAGTGAGGGAAGTCTTGTGGGGTACAGTGCCCTTTACCTATGAAGTTTGTGTCTGAGTCGCATTGTAGTTAATAGATGTTAAGGCTTTTAGAATAGTGTCTTGCCCAGAGTAACTATACAGGAAAAGTCAGCCAATATTATATAAGCTATAAAATATTATCCATGCAGGAGAATTGATCATTTAAAATACCAATCTCAGGTGAACATAGAATTACCATATTTTAATGCTAGAAGAAACATTGCAAATTTATATAGTCTGAAGTGATTTTGACTTAGTTCCAAAATCTTGTTAGTGACAAAACTAAGGCTAAACCCCCAGTCTTTGAAGACAAGACCATTAAATAAAACATGCATTGGTTTTCACATATTTAAAATGGGGCAGATTTGACAGAACCTGTACCTAGTATCAGGAACATTTTGGGGGACATTTCTGGCCCATACCACTTTTCACTAATAACCCATTTACCTGTTCCCCAAGATGGGACCTTGATAGCCACATTTGAACTATATGACTCTGAATCCTTAGTTACAGTTAATGGGTTGCATTGGATAACTATCAGATTTGTACTTATCAGAATTTGGAATTTGAATAGGAAAGCACTAGTTGGTCTGGTGAACTGGAGACAAGGCAGGTGAGGGCCATGTACAGGCTGACTCTGTTAAGTCAGGTGTGAATAGAGGAAGAGACAAAAGGAGTAAACATGCAAATAGAGGCAAAAATAGAGTGGTGACCGGGGTTATTTCTTTGCCTGGTCCCTGTCTTTTATGGGGTCAGGCTTCTTATCCTGCCCTTTGGTTCTGTGGGATACCCTAGCACCTTTCCCATAAATGCTTTTTGTTTGCTTATGCACGTGAGAGGTGGATTTTGTTCATTAAGTAACACCTTGAGAAGACTCTTAAAAGAATGGAATGAAACAAAAGGTGCAGATTACTGTTACCATGAATGTTACTGTGGATATGGGGAGCAAGGGGAAGGACGGCAGGAGGAAAGAATAATGAGGAGTAGTGGTTCAAGGTCTTAGATTTAATGGGAACATTGTAACATGGGCTCCCTTAAAGAGAATGCTTCAATGTCTTCAATCAAAATGAAATTACATTAGACTCTCGAATGTGGATGAAAGAATGGTAGAGATGTATGCTAAGGTTAAGCAAGCATTTGACAACAATTCTGCTGTCTTGTTCAAGACAAAACTAGGTTAAGCAGTAACTGTGGCGCTCCAATGCCATTATAAAATATAATAAAAGTGTTGGTGAAAAATAGAAAACACAAGGTGATCATATCTCAGGTGATTGTACTGAATCAAAAGTAGCGTTTTTTATAAACAATTTTGTTATTTTGCAGGAAAAAAAAAACAGGTATCACAAAGCTCATGTTCCCCTGCATGCCTGAAAGGAAAAGAAAAAAAAAAAAAGATTTATCTCCTTAAGTGGTGGGCCCTATCAAGCTAAAATAACCACTGTAAACAATTGATCTGAGAATCAAATCTGAAAAGGCGGATGTTTGCCAGGCTCCCTTTCTTCACTGCTGATAAACGGGTCAGGACTAACTTTATTTGGTGAAAAGGAGGTTTTAACAAAATACATAATTGAATAGTATTCATGACCAAAAGAACTGTTTTTCTAGGTATCTGGTTTACTAAAAGAAGGCAAGAGAGGCATGGCCCCTAATTTTTATCTTCAAAGGATGAAAGGGTCACTTTGGAGAAGGGCAGCCGAACAAGGGAAGCACACAATTGGAACCTACTTTCTGTTCCCTTTCCTTCTATCCATGCTTTCTTCGTTTTCTCTCTCTCTGTCTTTTTTTTTTTTTCATTTCCTCTTTCCTCAGATTTTTTCAATAAGGTAAGTTAGAAATATGAGGTTCCTTATGAAGATATCTTACGAGTGGCCAATTTTTAGGAGGGTAATTTCTTTCTCATATAGCGATCAAATACGGGAGCAGACATATGGGGAATCTTAAGACCTGTAACTCATATAACTAGACAGATTTTTTAAAGATTTTGTCCACTTGCCTCATACAATCAGGTTTTAGAATGAAATAAATAAAAGATATTGTTCTCATTTTCTTAAATAATTTTCTTAAAGAATTCTACGGAAATTTTCTTAAAGAATTAAAAAAACTTCTTTTCTTGGGGTTCCTGGGTAGCTCAGCTGGTTAAATGTCCAACTTCAGCTCAGGTCATGATCTCACGGTTCGTGGGTTTGAGCCACACATTGCACTCTGTGCTGATGTGTGGAGTCTGGAGCCTGCTTCAGGTTCTGTGTCTCCCTCTTTCTCTGACCCTCCCCCCTTCACATTTTGTCTCTCTCAAAAATAAATAAACATTAAAAAAATAAGTAAAAAATTTTTCTTTTCTTAAAGAATCCTAGGGAATCATTTGCATAATGAATCATTTCCTTAAGGAATTCTTTAAGAATTTTCTTAAAGTCATTTTCTTAAAGAACTCTAAGGAAAAATGTTATTTTATTTTGTTTTTTTTTTGTTGTGTTTTATTTTTATAGAATTTATTGTCAAGTGGGCTAACATATAGTGTATACACTTCGGGACTAGATTCCCATGTTGACTTACATACAACACCCAGTGCTCATCCCAACAAGGGCCCTTCGCAATGCCTATCACTGATTTTCCTCGTCTCCCTGCCTCCCCACCCCCTACAACCCTCAGTTTGTTCTCTGCATTTAAGAGTGTCTTATGTTTTGCCTCCCTCTCTGTAACTATTTTTTTTCTTTCCCTTCCCCCATGGTCTTCTGTTAAGTTTCTCAATTTTCACATATGAGTGAAAACATATGATGTCTATCTTTCTCTGACTGACTTATTTCACTTAGCATAATACTCTCCAGTTCCATCCACACTGTTGTAAATAGCAAGATTTCATTCTTTTTCATTGCTGAGTAGTATTCCATTATATATGTATATGTACATATATACATATATACATACATACATACATACACGTGTGTGTGTGTGTGTGTATACACACACACATATACATATACCACTTCTTCTCTATTAATTCATCAGTTGATGGACATTTGGGCTCTTTTAATAATTTGGTTGTTGTTGAAAGCGCTGCTATAAACGTTCGGGTACATGTGCCCCTATGAATTAGCACTCCTGTATCCTTTGGATAAATTCCTAGTAGTGCTATTGTTGGGTTGTAGGGCAATTCTATTTTTAATTTTTTGATAAACCTCCACATTGTTTTCCAGAGTGGCTGCACCAGTTTGCATTCCCACCAACAATTCAAGAGTGTTCCCCTTTCTCCACATCCTTGCCAACATCTGTTGTTTCCTAAGTTGTTAATTTTAGCCACTGTGACCAGTGTGAGGTGGTATCCTAGTGTTGCTTTGATTTGTATTTCCCTGATGATGAGCGATGTTGAGCATCTTTTCATGTGTCTGTTGGCAATCTGGATATCTTCTTTGGAAAAGTAGACACTTCTCCATGTCTTCTGCCCATTTCTTCACTGGATTATTTGTTTTTTGGGTGATGAATTGGTAAGTTCTTTATAGGTTTTGGATACTAACTCTTTATCCTATATGTCATTTGCAAATATCTTCTCCCATTTCATCAGTTGTCTTTTAGTTTTGCTGATTATTTCCTTTACTGTGCCTTTCATCTTGATGAGGTCCCAATAGTTCATTTTTGCTTTTCTTTCTCTTGCTCTTGGACACATGTCAAGTAAGAACTTGCTGTGTCCAAGGTCAAAAGGGTTGTTGCCTGTTTTCTCTTCTAGGATTTTGATGGTTTCCTGTATCACTTTTAGGTCTTTCATCCATTTTGAATTTATTTTTGTGTGTATGGTGTAAGAAAGTGGTCCAGGCTCATTCTTCTGCATGTTGCTGTCCAGTTCTCCCAGCACCATTTGCTAAAGAGGCTGTCTTTTTTCCATTGGATACTCTTTCCTGCTTTGTTGAAGATTAGTTAGCCATACATTTGTGGGTCCAATTCTGGGTTCTCTATTCTATTCCATTGCTTTTTGTGTCTGCTTTTGTGCCAATACCATACTGTCTTGATGATTATAGCTTTGTAGTACAGGCTAAAGTCTGGGATTGTGATGCCTCCAGCTTTGGTTTTCTTTTTCAACATTGCCTTGGCTATTCAGGGTCTTTTCTGGTTCCATACAAATTTTAGGATTGTTTGTTCTAGCTCTGAGAAGAATGCTGGTGCTATTTTGATTGGTATTGCATTGAATGTGTAGATAGCTTTGGGTAGTATTGACATTTTAATCCATGAGCATGGAATGTTTTTCCATTTCTCTGTGTCTTCTTCAATTTCTTTCATAAGCTTTGTATAGTTTTCAGCACACAGATCTTTTACCTGTTTGGTTCGGTTTATTCCTAAGTATTTTATGGTTCTTGGTGCAATTGTAAATGGGATTGATTCCTTGATATTTCTCTCTGTTGCCTCATTACTGGTGTATAGAAGTGCAACTGATTTCTGTACATTGATTTTATATCCTGAGACTTTGCTGAATTCATATATCAGTTCTAGCAGCTTTTTCGGTGGAGTCCTTCAGGTTTCCATGTAGAGTATCATGTCATTTGCAAAAAGTGAAAGTCTGACTTCTTCTTTGCCAGTTTGGATGCCTTTTATTTCATTTTGTTGCCTGATTGCTGAGGCTAGGACTTCCAACACTATGTTAAACAAGAGTGCCCAAATAATCCAAAACAATGTAATCCTCTGCCCACCCCTTCCCCCCAAAAAACCTCTTGCTTTTGCAATACGATTTTGTATTTTACCTAAAGTTGATTTTGATAACCTGAAAATCTAGAATACTTTAAATTAAATATGAAGTCCCACTGTGAAGGCTCAGCCTAAAGGGTCAGGAATTTTGCTTACATAACTCTCAGACTAAGAATTCTCCTTTGCTTCATCCTCTGAATGACAGACACAAAGTAGACTTTTCTCCATGCATTTATAGTTATGTATCTTCCTTGGCGGGAGAAGAAAGTTATTGCTTCAGTTAAAAAAATCTTCTTGTGAAGCTCATGGGGAATTGCAAAAGAAAATAAATGAAAAGAATCTTAATGTACTCCACAAAAGTTAGCAATTTTGAAATGAAATATAATGGAAAATCGCTAAAATATTAACTTTCCATTATTTTTTTAGGCTATGTAATGCCAAATTTTCTTTTCATTCCTCATTGCTCCTAACTTCCTTATACTCTTGGTTTCTATTATTTATTTCAGTTACCTTATCTTAATAGGAGAGACTCAAGCTGAAAATGGCTTTTGAATGAGGTTCTTGCTATCTTGCTATAAACATCATCATAAGACTTTTAAGAGTTGTAGATCTGTATTTTTGACGTTTAAGTTGAAGAAGTAATTCAAACATCATTTGTCCATATTTAACATATTGTTAAGTTAAACATTTATTTAAAAATATATTAAACATCTTGGAAGTTTTGGGCTGTTGTACTTTCTTTGTGTTCTGGTATTCATATTGTGAAGTTGTGAAGGACATGATTCTCACAGACTATGACTACTGAAGAGTTAGAAGAAATGAGTTTGAGGGTATGTAAATGTATTTCATAAAACTTCACCAAATCCTGTTTTCCTGCAAGGTATCCAACTGCATATATTATTTGCAATAAATTTTCTATTAAATATTATACTTCTAGTGAATATTATCATAGTAAATATTATTACAGTTTCTGGTAAATATTATCATAGCTCTTTTACAAAGAAAAAGAGATTCATAGAGTCTTATAGAGAACTTTGCTTATGTTCACATAACTAATAAGGATTGGGATTAGAATTCAAACCCAGGTCTGTTTGATTCCAAAGTCAATGCTTTTCATACTGTACTTTATGACCTATGAGTTCATTTGCAACTATTCTCTTATAATGTCGGTACCCATGTCAGGAGAAAACTGCCAATGATGCAATGAACTGTGATCTACTTCCCAGAGGTAGGTTCTACCACCAGCAATACGAGTGAATAAGTGAACAAGTGCATAAATTAAGGTCTGTGTCAGGAAAATAGATTCTTGATAGTGACATTGTGCTCTCTCTGTCTCTCTCTGCCATACGGGTGGAGTGAAAATTCTTGCCTAGGTCTTCTAGTTGGGTTTTTCTTTGAAAAGGAATTGTGAGTATTGCTTCACTTTCCTCTCTTGTACTCTATTCAGAGAATTGAAAGGTGCATAATCAGCATTGAAGTGGTTAAGTTGACACGTAGAAATTAGTATTCGCTGACAGAATTAGTTTCTGCTTTTTAACTTTTTGTCTAGGGTTTTCTTTTTTCTTTTGTAAATGGCTGCAAGTCTCATTCCTCAGGATGTTTTATTTTATTGTCTCTGATAGCCTGCTGTCCCCAGTCTCTTTCTCAGTACAGATTTAGTAAAGAATGCCATAAAGGTAACAAATGACAAAACTATTGTTCACCAGAAAGAAACATGGCATTAAAACCCAGAATAACAAATGACTTCAATACAGTTGATATTCCAGACATTAAAAGCTTTATATTCAAACTGAAAAGAAAAAAAGTCCTTTTTTATAATTATTGTCATTTAAACTCCTCAATAAATACTCACTTAAATTTTCCCTTGGTGTAAAATATAACATTTTATCTAACCTGTCATGTATGTAAAAATATTATATTTGAGTTTGAAAAATGTGTTGCCTTAAGTATATGAATATTTTTTTGTAGAAATAAAGAAGGGATTGGGGGGGAGGATCTGTGGAAAACTAATATATTTTAAGCATTATGATAAACTCAAATTGATTCTAAACATCTTGCAATTGCAAATATGAAGGCAGAAGTCACACTTTAGCACTAAGGTATGTCAATAGCTGACAAAAATACTTTCTAGTGTTTTTTTTAGAGTGTTTTTAAAGTTTATTTATTCTGAGAGGGGGAGAGAGAGAGAGAGAGAGAGAGAGAGAGAGAGAGAGAGCACAAATGGTAGAGGGGCAGAGAAGAGAGAGAGGCAGAGGAGAGGGAGGAGAAAGAATTCCAAGCAGGCTCTACTCCATCAGTGTGGAGCCCAATGCAGGACTCGAACCCATGAACTGTGAGATCATGACCTGAGCCAAAATCAAGAGTTGGTAGCTTTACTGACTGAGATTTTAGATTCTTAAGGAAATTTTCCAATAATCAAATATTCATTGAAAAATCAACATTTATTTACTTTGGCAGTTTTAATGAAAATCTCCTAAAAATTTATTTCTTATGTTTCTGTTTCATTAGCATGTATGAAAGCCTTGGTTCGGTTTTTTTGGCAATTAGTGTTTGTCATTATAAAAGTCAGTTATTGCATCACATAGAAAAACAGTAATATACGTTTATTTATTTTTGAGAGAGAGAGTGAGACAGAGCACGAGTGGAGGAGGGGCAGAGAAAGAAGGAGACAGAGAATCCGAAACAGCCTCCAGGCTCTGAATAAGAGTTCAGCACAGAGCCCGATGTGGGGCTCGAACCCATGAACTGTGAGATCATGACCTGAGCCGAAGTCGGACACTTAACCGACTGAGCCACCCAGGTGCTCCAGAAAAACAGTAATATAATCAGGTGCTCTCAAGATCCATTGTCAGATTTCTCTGCTTTGAGTTTTTTTAATTATTTTTAGCATATTAAGATTTTTTCTAGAACCCTTTCACCCACCCGTGGATCTTCAACCTTATTTTTTGTTGTCAGTGTAGCTCTTTCTAGTACTTCAATGGAAGTTCTTTTTGTTTCAATATGATTAGGAAAGACAGTTTATCTTTAATGAAAAAGTTGGTAAAAGTAGCATCTACAAAAATGTTATATAACATAATGAGTATTTCACTTGAAAAAACATAAACATATTTCTGTTGTCCAATATTTTAATATAAGACCAAGGCTTATTCCTTGTGTAGGAATTTGTGATTGGAATTCCTTACTTTGTTACATATACCAGACACATAATTGCATTAGGCAATTCCATTAAAAATAATTATATTTATTTATTTTGAGAGAGAGAGATAGCACAAATGAGAATTTTGAGGGAGAAGGAGAGAGAATCCCAAGCAGGGTTCACACCATCTGCAGAGCCAGATGTGGGGCTCGAACCCATGAACTGTGACATCACAACCTGAGCAGAAATCAAGAGTTGGATGCTTTACCGACTGAGCCACCTAGGTGCCCTTAGGCAATTCCATTTTGATGATGAAGAGTGTCCATTCGCCAGGTGTGAAACTAAACTTGTTATAATTATGCTTAAAATAAAGATTAGCTAGTCAAAGGTAAAATAGCATATTATTAAGGATTATTGGTTAATATTGGAGTTTGAAGATCTATAGACATTTGCTATTGCTATTGTAACAATTTGCCACAAACCTCTGACTGAAAACAACAAAAATTTATTATCTTACAGTTCTGTAGGTTAAAAGTCCACCATGCATCTCACTGGACCAAAATCATGATGTCATCAGGTGGTGTTCCTTTCTGAAGGCTTTAAGGAAGAATGTTTCTTTGTTTTTTTTTTCCAACTTCTAAAGGCTGCCTATATTCCTTGGCTCATGCATGCTTTCTCCATCTTTAAAGGCAGTAACATTGCATTTCTCTGAATTATAACTAAATTAAATATAAATATTCTGTTGTATGAACGTGCTACAATTTGTTTATCTATTTTCCTGTTGGTAGACATTTGGAATATTCTCAGGTTTGGTTGGAATAAGTTGGTACGAACATTCCTTTAATAAGTCAATTTGTGGATATGTATCTTTAGTTCTTTTGATTAAATACGTAATAATGAAACCACTGTGTCATAGTATAGATACATGTTAACTTTTAAAAAATTGCATGTATCATTTTACACTTGTGAAATAGAATGATATGAAAAGTTTGGTTGCTCTATACATTCATCAACACTTGGGATGATCAGTCTGTTTGGTTTCAGATTTTCTAGTAGATACGTAGTGGTGCCTCATTGTGGTTTAAATTTATTCTACTCTGATGACTAACGATGTCAAGTATCTTTTTATTTCCCTTCTCCTCCACAACTACTTCTGGGACTTCCTCATTATTATTGGTTTTTATAAATTTGATTATATTATACCTGATGCAGTTTTCTTGTGCTCATCTTGCTTAGGGTACATTGTGTTTCTTGGTTCTATGGATTAACAATTTTCAACAAATCTGGAAATTTTTCAGCTATTTTTTATTTAAATATTTTATTTGTCCCTTCCTTTTAGAACACACTTACACATGTTAGACCATATGATACTGTCCCCTAAGTCTTGAGACTTTTTTGTTTTTTGTGCTTTTCTTCTCTCTCTAGTTTACGTATTTTCTATTTGTCTCCAGTTCTTGGTCTTTTCTTCTGCAGTACCTACAGAACTGTTAATTCCATTAAGTATATTTTTTCAGAGTCAGACTTATTGAAATATAATTTACATACAGCAAAATTAATTTTTTTGTACATTTATTATTTCAGTATATTTTTTATTTCTGATATTGCATTATAAAATTTTTTTATGTTTAATTCTTTTTAGAGAGAGAGAGAGCCAGAGTGCGAGGTGTGGAGGGGCAGACAGAAAGGGAGACACAGAATCTGAAGCAGGCTCTAGGCTCTGGGCTGTCAGCACAGAGCCTGATGTGTGGCTCGAACTCACAGAGTGTGAGATCATGACCTGAGCTGAAGTCAGACGCCCAACTGACTGAGCCACCCAGGTATCCCTGATACTGCATTTTTCATCTCAAGAAGTTCTAACTGGTTTTTCCTTTTTTAATCATTTTGTTCATGTTCTTTAAATTTTAATGTATTTTAATAGCTGTTTTAAAAATCCTTATCTGTTTGTCTGTCATCTTTATTATTTCTACCTTATTTCTGTTGACTGGTTTTGGCTCACCTTTTTATGATTCATTTGTCTGGTTGTTGAGTAGTTTAGATTTTGTATCTATCCTTTAAACGGTCTTTGTTGTGGTAGTAGATAATTTTTTGAAGAATGGTTTGATTCTTTGGGCTTTTGTTTTCTTTCTGAGATTTGTTAGGGTGTGTTCAGAGTTAATTTTATGCTAGGATGAAGTTAGCCTTACTCCTAAGGTGTGGCCTTTCTGGAGTTTCTCCTGAATGCTCCAGGTGTGCAGTGAAGGTTCTCCCTCTGGCTGACTGAAATTTGGCTATCTTCTAGCCTTGTGTAAACTCTGACACTTGTTTTTTCCCTACTGGTTTTTCTTTATTTTGTCTTATATGTCTCACTGCCAACTTATGTGTAGCAGAGTAATCAGTCAAAGACTCAAGAGGATCCTGGGCCGATTTCTGGAGTTCTTTTTTACGTGTTTTTTCCCCCTCTGTCCTCCATATTCTAGATAACATTCATCTTCGTTTCTCGGAACTCTGCTGTCTCCTCAACCTAGTGACACCCCCCATAGTCTGTTTGTATTTCCCTCTCTAGGCAGCAGTCCAGAATATGCCTCTAGGTAAAAAGCCCAGGCAATTCTGTGGTGTACATCATTTGTTTCTTTTCTTTCAGAATTATAATCCTATGCTGTCTGTTGTTCAATGTATGGAATATGTCAGTACTCTTGTTTCTACAACAAGGGTTAATGAGGTACCACTTACTCTATTAGGGCAGGAAACCATGATGAATTTTTGAATGCATACGTCAAGCTATCACTTAATCAGTCAAAAGCCATGGCACCTACTATGAACTTTTTTTTGTTTTGAGAACCAGATTATAGCCTAAATAATTTTCTTCATAAATCTCTACTAAGTATTAAAACTAAAATCATCATTCAGGTAATTACTGTATTATTTATAGACTGTGCAAGATCATCTTTACACTCATTATTTTGATGACATCTGGATTCCCCATCTAAATGGAGATGTAAAAAATTTGGCAGGGTTCAGAGACATGTTACTCAAATGCTTGAGAGATTGCATTAAATGACCTACTTGGCATATGTAAAGACAGATCAATGGAACTGAGTTTATTTAGCTTTGGAAGAGCAACTTGAGAAAGACAACAGTAGTCACCAAAATCTGAAAAGGTTATGACATAAAGGTTATAACCACTTGTTCTTGCATTCCACTAAGAATATCAACATATTTAAAGAACAGAGGTGAGATTTACATAAACTATGAAGCAGAATGTCTTCCAAAGGTTTTCTAAGCAGTTTTAAATTGCTAGGGATGTTATGAACTCTTCCTCTGCTTGGGAGATGAACAAAAAGTGGGGCATCTTCTTTGTAAGATGATTTAGATATGAGATCAGTAGTATGTCAAATAAACTACCCAGGTTCCTTTCAGTCCTCTGATTCTAATAGTATTAAGGAGATTTTCTTCTGCTCCCTGACAGTTGTCTTCCTAGATTTTATGAATTGCTCCCCATCTTATTTTTTTTTTTAAGTAGGAAGATGCTTTTATGATGTTCTCTTTTCAGTTGATTCGGGTCTTTAAGATAGCAATACCTGAGAGAATCTTGCCCTCATTGATTCTTTTCCCTGAAGTATTATTAATAAAAACAAATACCAGTACCTATATTTGCATGCACAATCAAATACTTATGGGGCTTATCGCAGCACAATTGAGAACAAACTGTCTCTATATTTTAGTTTTATTTTCAGGCAAAATTTTTGCTTATTAGAAAAATGATCAATTGATGTAATTTTTTTTAAATATTAAAACAAGGAAAAAATTCCAACTACAGCAGAACAGTAACTCCTTTTTTATAATGAGATATCTGCTTGTGGAAAACAATAAAATAAAAGAGAAACTTTCAGTGCCCCCTTTGAAAATTATTTATCTCTTTAGGTTTTCCAAGATGTGACTTGAAAATTATATTGGCACAGAATATCTATCTATGTATCTATCTACCTACCTATCATCTACCTAATCCGCCCCCCCCCCCCGCCCCCCAGAGGAATAGAACTCAGTAGCTGTTTTTCAGCCAGAGGGAATGGTAATGTTCTTCACAACTGTTCCAAGAGAAGGATCAAGTTCAAATCCTTAGAGGATATATAAAGCAGTATTGGCTTTACCAAGAAAAGATTTTTAGCAAGGATGAAAGATACAGCCCTTGCCTTATGACTATGTTTCCTCTAGTTAGTATTTGTTCCATATTTTTATATGTTCCACATAAATGCTTATTGGGTGCTTTTTACATAACATAATATGATTAGATTGTGAAACTCCATGTCCCTTCAAATATCTCCCTAATTAATTACTATAGCAACACAATCAATAAAAGTTTTTTTTGGTGAAGGGGAGTAGGTAACAAGTGGAATGGTTTTTAGAATGCATCCATATAGTTCAGAAGAGGAGGAGTTTGCAGAGGGTAGGAAGCAGAGGTAAATGGTTTCATTATTTATCTCTCACAGATTACTTTTGGGATTAATTAATTGTTACTTAGCAGGTCATCTGTAGAAATTGAGCCTCAGGGGTTAATCCATATTTTTTTTTTAATTTTTTAATTAAAAAAATTTTTTTTTAACGTTTATTTTGAGACAGAGAGAGACAGAGCATGAACGGGGGAGGGGCAGAGAGAGAGGGAGACACAGAACCGGAAGCAGGCTCCAGGCTCTGAGCCATCAGCCCAGAGCCCGACGCAGGGCTCGAACTCACAGAATGTGAGATCGTGACCCGAGCTGAAGTCAGACGCTTAACCGACTGAGCCACCCAGGCGCCCCAGGTTAATCCATGTTTTGAAGGCAAGCTTATTTGGAGAGAAGTCTTGACATAAAAAGGTACCCCCTGATAGGGCTTTTTAAATGGCCCTCAGAGGTTCTATTCCTTAGAGGAGGAAGCATAAGAGAACCAGGCAGGACTAGTGGCAGGATGTGAGAGGATCCTAAAATGACACTGATTGTCTGGGCTGACTTGACGAATCTAACATCTGGCTGACAGTGGTTAACACCTTCTATCTCTTCGTGCCTATCTCTCTTGATTGTATCAACTCAGTTGGAAAGGAGAACATTCCCAGACAAAAGTCAGACTGTTAATTACTATTACTATTTCAAGAGAATAGGGTATACCTAACAGAGTTTCTTCTGCTAGTACTGCTAAAAAACCCTGACCGGCCATAGTGCTTAGCAGGCATGAGAGAGGAGGGTATGGAAGTGTATGCCAGCATGCGGTGTTTGGCACATATGAATCTCTAAAGGACTAGACTACTGGAAACAAACTCAACTGGTTTTGGTAGAAGCAGTGTTTCCATATTATGGTTAGTTGACAATCATAAGTGAAGTCTTCAGGATCAGATCATGGACAGGATATATTTAGAATAAGTATTCTTATTGATGACAGCTCAAATATAACACTCTGAATGTCTGTTATAAAATTTATGACATGTTGTCCCATATTAGAGTTATTCAAGAGCTAGATGTGAGATGCTGGAAGTCAGGGAGAGTGTTTTATTAATCACTGAATTCAGGTAATGCTCACTCCATTGTTTTATTCCTACAGGGAGCTCATTCAGTGTTTTCTGAATTGAATTGAATATATTATGATGTCTTCTGACTTTAGCTCCAAACAACTTACATAAAATACATAATAATGATGTTTGGTGCATCATATTGCAATAGAATCTAAATCTAACAACAAAAGGGTTACCCATGTGTTGTATAGAATAGAGACTGGCTGATCCTTTCATAAAATATATAACAAGTAAAACTGAGAGGAACTTCTCTTTAAAAGGCAAAATAAAACAAAACAAAAACTCTTCTTTCTCCTTGTGAATGTAAAAATGTGTGTAATTCTCTGGTGAATGGAGAAAAAGTTGGCCTCAGTATTCTTGACTCCTCCTTTTAATATAAACTGAGGCAATGAATTGACTTTGTATGTTATATACTGAAACTTTAAAAATGATTTTTAAAAAACACCTTAATTTCTTTTAAAGTCTCTCATTTATCTCAATAACTTTCAAAAGGGAGATAAAGAATCATGCCCCTCATTTCAAAACCCAAAAAACCTCTGGTTTTACCATAGCAAAGAAAGGAAAGGAAATCACTAAAATAATTGGGAATATTATTTGCATCTTGAGTGAAAATAATAGTTACATATTTCATGAGCAACAAGAGTATATGCCCAAAAGTCATGTTTCAAGTCTTCAAGCAATTCTCTGACATACAGAGATGAAAGTGCATATTATAGGTACAACTATATGTTCAAATGTAAATTGTGTCCTTTTATAGTGAATAGCTAAAAATACATAATCTAGAAAATTTGTTCACTTATGATAGAGGAGAATTAAATGTTAATTTACTTTTTTGTTTCAATCTAATTATCTGTATATTCTTTGTTCAGGGATTTTGGTAATAACTGTTGTGGGTTTTTTTGGTTCTCCTCAATCTAGAAAGAGCTCATATTATTTTTTTCCCTCATTCTCTGAATAAAATTAGATCCACATTTAAATTCCACAGAGGTTTGCACTTATTAGCTCCGTGGTCTTGGGCAAGTTATTTGCCTCCTTTAAGTTTCATTATATGTAACATGGAACTAATATTTTCTTTGTAGAATAATTATAAAGATTAATTAATATATTTAAAAATGCAGTTGACCTTTGAACACCTGGGAGTTAGGGATGCCAACCCCCTCCCTTACATTGAAGTAAAAAATCCATGTATAACTTTTGGGGGCACCTGCGTGGCTCAGTCCATTAAGCATCTGATTTTGGCTCAGGTCACAGTTTCACGACTCATGGGTTCGAGCCCCATGTCGGGCTCTGTGCTGACAGTTAAGAGCCTGGAGCTTGCTTCAGATTCTGTGTCTACCTGTCTCTCTGCCCCTCCCCTGCTTGTGCTCTGTCTCTCAAAAATAAATAAAGATGTTAAAAAAAAAATTCATGTATAACTTTTGACTTCCCAAAAGCTTAACTACTAATAGTCTACTGTTGACCTGAAGCCTTACTGATAATGTGAACAGTTGATTAATACATATTTAATATCTTATATGTATTAGATACTGTGTTATTATAGTAAAATAAGCTAGAGAAATGACAATGTTATTAAGAGAATGATATGGAACAGAAAATATATTTATATTACTGTACTATATTTATATTAAAAAAATCTATGTATTAGTGGAACCATACAATTCATACCTGTGTTGTTCAAGGATCAAGTGTACTTATTTTAGAGACCAGGAACATAATGATGCTTAATAAACATTATAGTCCTTCAAATTTTACACGTTACTTATTTAAACATTTTTATTATTTTTCTAACATTAATTTGGTTTAACCACTTGAAAAACATAATGGCAAATTGGGTGTGGTCTACTTTTCTCTCTTAGCAGCATATTCAGATTTGAGAGGAATAACTTGGTGCATCCATTAGATGAAATTTCAAGACATAGCATATTCCCTCAAATGCTACAAAGCTGAAACGAGAAGCTATCAGATAAGAACAGAGAAAATAGAAATCAGTCTGCAAAATTTGCTCTCAGCTACCTCTCACATTTCTGTTCCCTAGACTTTCCCCCCCATACCTCCTTTTGCCCGTCTTGAATTTTTTTTTAAGTTGCTTATTTATTGCAGAGAGAGAGAGAAAGGGAGGGACAGAGAGAGAGGGAGAGACAGAATCCCAAGCAGGCTCTGTACTGTTTACTATAATGTACGGGGAAAGATGGAAATTATTTTTCTGAGGTTAGTGGGTAAGTTAAACATCAAAGTAACCTTCAATACTAGGGGTAATTTTAGAAAAGAGATGGCATGGATAAAAACATCCTCAAAATTTGTTTCAGTTAAGCATTTTCATTATTCTTTACCCCTTTCCCTCAGAATTTGTGGTAAAATGTCTCCCTTTTTAAATGTTTATTTTTGAGGGAGAGAGAGAGGGGGGCAGGTGCAAAGAGATAGAGGGGACAGAGGATCCAAAGCAGACTCTGTGCTGACAGCAGAGAGCCAGACACGGGGTTCTAACTCACCAACCTCATGAGATCATGGCCTGAGCTGAAGTTGGATGCTTAACTGACTGAGCCACCCAGGTACCCCATCTCCCTTTTTAAACAACTCAAAGGAATGGCTGGATTGACAAGTGTTGGCAATTAGAAGGAATGGATCTGGCTATTTACCCTCTTCTGATATCTGTCATCTTCTAAGTTATTATACAACAAAGAAAAATAATAATGATAGCAAATAAATATATAGTACTGACTATATATGAGACACTGTTCAAAGTGTTTGCCTCCGATTTACTCCTATAATCTTCAAAACACTCTTATGCCATAGGTATAATTATTATTATTTCCATTTTACAGATGAACAAACTATGTCACAGCAAAGTTAAGTTACTTAGCCAAGGTCACAGTGTAAGTGGCAAAGCCTGGATTTGAGTAGAGGCATTTTGGCTATAGAGTCTTGCCTCTTTTCCTTTTTAATGTTTATTTATTTTGAGAGAAAGAGAGAGCATGAACAGGGAAAGAGGGAGACAGAAAATCCCAAGCAGGCTCCCTGCTATCATTGCAGAGTCTGACATGGGGCTTGATCTCATGAACCATGAGATCATGACCTGAGCCAAAATAAAGAGTTGGATACTTAACTGACTGAGCCACCCAGGCACCCTGCCTCTTTCTTCTTAATCACTACCTTATTTTGTCTCAGCTTGGTTGGCAAATGGGAGCAGAGGAGAAAAGGATGTGCAATAGACAACAACTATAAACACTGGCTTCTTTTAGACTTTGGGTATTGTGCCCTTTAGGTAGAGTCTTGGATAAGATGCAAGTTTTGTAACAATGTGACCTTGAACAAATCACTTAATCTTTATCTCATTCTTTTTTTTTTTCTAATTTAAATTCCTGTTAGGGTTGACAATACCAAATGTCAAAGTGCTTTGAAAGATGGATTGTACGTACAATGTGGGAAAATGGATTTAATATGAAAAAAATCCAACTCATGATGGTTTTACTTCTGTCGTTCAAGTCCAGTTTATTGATTTCCTTCTTTGTAAAAGGCAGAAAATAAAGATAGCTAACCCATACGGTCAGTAAGATTATACAAATATAGGTATTTGTAGGTATTCTATCTTTGTATCTTTCCACAATTCAAATTTATTTAATTTCAGTATTAATATTATATCAGGTATACACATAGAAACAACAGTCTTCACTACTGATTTCTCCACTCCCTTATCTGTAAATCATAGCTTACCAATTAGTGGTTGGGATCCTTTTCCAGTAGACACTATTACTATTCTTACCAAGGCCACCGATTATCTAATTTTCAGATCCTACAGGTATTTAAAATTTTTTTTAACGTTTATTTATTTTTTTGAGACAAAGAGAGACAGAGCATGAACGGGGGCGGGTCAGAGAGAGAGGGAGACACAGAATCCGAAACAGGCTCCAGGCTCTGAGCTGTTGACACATAGCCCGACGCGGGGCTCGAACTCACAGACCGTGAGATCATCACCTGAGCCGAAGTTGGACGCTCAACCTACTGAGCCACCCAGGTGCCCCATGAGAAAACTCTTTCTCATTGCCATTGTGCTTGGTATATATCTTTAATATGAGTTTTCCTCTTTTTGGCCTTTGTTTATTTATATGTCTCATTCCTCCTACTAAACTCAGAGCTCTTTGAGTGCAAGAGTTATTCCTTTTTACCCATCTTTCTAATCCTACCTTAATTCCTAGAACATAGTGGGCATTTGCTAAATATGGATGATGAGTTGTGACTCGTAGGAAGTAAATCATGTGTTGGCATCTTATTCATAATCCATTTGCCAGGAGTGATTGAACAGCTCCAGGAAGGCATAGGGGGGTTGATGCAAGCAGAATCTTTTTGGATGAAGCTGAGGTATACAGAACCAAAGCAAAGGAGGGAGAGAGACAGTCGGTTCATAATCAGCTTGAATCAATTGGATCTTGTCTAAAGTTAAAATTATGCTCAACCAAGAAATGCTTCACCCCACATCTCTCACTCCCTCTCCTTGTATTGACTTATGAGTATAATTTACAGAAAGCTGTTGCTAGGGGACAGATTTTCTCAGGTCTCTGTTGAAGATATAGTCATAAAGAAGCCACGCAATTTGCAAGAACAGCCAACAAAAAACATTGTAGGGAGCCCTGCTTCATTATCCAAAACAAGGCATATAGCAAAAATATTTGGTTTAACCATGCATTCAACCCACTGGAGGCGTGAGTGGACATAAACTGGCTTAAATTAGGGTGTGGGACAGTTTGAGGAACATCCTTGAAATTTCTGCAATTGTTTATAAATTGCCCATTTATTCAGGTAAGCAAACAGGTACTAGAGTCCATTCTAAACAGGGAAAGAATAGACAGTGATTAAGTAATAAGACCCACCCCAAAGAAACTTTTAGCCCGGTGGTAGAAAATGACTCACCCTTTTTGTAAGTCAACATCAACCAAATAATGGCAATTTCATTTGGTTCAACCTAATGTTACTACTACAATGTGGTTTGTGTAGTGATAGAGATACCTAGGATACTGAGAAGAAAACAGCCTGGAAGAGCTGGGTCTAAGGAAGGTATCTGAGATGTCTGAACCGACACTTGGACAATGTGCATGAATAAGAGAAAAAGTGGAGGAGGGAGACACCGATATTCCAGTCAGAGGAAGAAGAATGAGAAGAGACAGTGAAATGAGAGGCAACAAAATATGGGGAGGACATAGTACATCATTCAATGTTGCTATAGTATAAAGTGTAAGGCAACAAATGACAAAAGAAGAATCTGGAAAGTTAAGCAGGAGTCAGGCCATGAAAGGGCCTGTATTCCATGATAAATGTTGTCATTGCTATTAGACAGCCAAATTGGCATCATTGTGATCTTCTTTGGTGGGACTTTTTTTTTCTCTTCAATATTGTGATTGCATTCCATTGTTCTTAAAACAGTGGTTAGGTAAAAGTGCACTGAAATAAGAGCTGAGAAGACATGTAACATTTTAGTTCTAGGTTGTTAATCAAGTAATTGTCTTAAATATAACAATCTTATGAGAATGGAATTTTTAATGGTGTTTTGAGGATAAGTGTTCCATGTGAATAAATAATAATACTTTCAATGATTTCCTATAAATTGAAACAAATATCCAAATTACGAATGCTTTACCCATGTATCTTCCATTGTTAACTATATCCTTAATCTCAATTGTTTCTAAAATTTCATGTATTCAAGGGTTCCTCTAGGGCAAAAAAAACCTAAATAAGATGAAATTATTGAGTACTTCTGTTAATAAGAACATGTATATACACATATATGAACTTATGTTTAGAAATATATATGAATGTGTATACATACACATACAGAAACAGAAATGCAAGATTGAAAATTTAGGGCTTTCATCAAATAATTGAGAATAAAAAATAACAGTTTCAAAAAATCTTGAAGCAGTCCCATACATTTAATACAAGTTAAATAAAGAGTCATTGTTATTCTGCAATAAGACCCTATAATTTTAATATGTCATCAAGTGAGTAATATTCATCATTGTACTTTCAGCACCTGTCACAGTACTTATGTTAAGAGCTCAAAAAATATTTGTTGTATCAGTGGATAAGAGTTATTCTAATCTTCTCTCATTGCTCTTCTCTTTGATAGTGTTAGCATTTGTTTTAAAGCATCTCTTCCCTTTTTTTCAGGCTTATTTTGTATTATATTTTACTCTCATGTTCTTCAGATGATTGCTTCATTAAGTAACTGAGCTAATGTGGAAATATCTTGTAGCTATTCTCATGGATTTACTTATACAGCTAATGCAGTCGTAACTGGAGAAGTTTTGTTTTAAACCCATCTGAGATAAAAAGGATGAGCCTTGAGGTACATTATGTGAAAGCAATCTAACAGCCTATGAATTTTCTAGTCTTAAGACCTTTCTATCTTTACCAGAGTTCATCTCAATTACGCTAGCCAGTACCATCTACCACATAACCACATTGCGGTGTTTGGCTATATAGGAAAACGACATTGGAAGAACAGTCAGTGTGACACTGCTGTTAAGGTTTTCAGAACAGGTTGTGGCTTCTAAAAGGACGCTTGGTATAAAAGTACTCAGAATACATCATAGGAACCAAGACTTTTCTCACATATAGTTAATATACAATTTCTTTTATCTAAGTTATTAGACAGGATTTAATCTTTTTGTAAATGCAGTTAACACTGAAGCTGTGGGTTATGTCTTGTCCACTGTATGTCCCCAGGCCCAGAGAGTTTCTTGGGCATAGCAAACAATAAATATTTGTTGAGTGGATCAACAAGTGAAAGATAAATACAGATTATAGAATCCTCTGGGTGGAAAGGCAGAGAGAAAGCTGGGCATTATGCACAAGGAAAGAAATTGTTTCTTTGTAATAAATATCTAAAGGAAGACATTCTGTGTCTTTCATTAAAAGCAGAGAAATCTGGGGGCACCTGGGTGGCTCAGTTGGTTAAGCGGCCGACTTCAGCTCAGGTCATGATCTCACGGTCCGTGAGTTCGAGCCCCGCGTCGGGCTCTGTGCTGACAGCTCGGAGCCTGGAGCCTGTTTCAGATTCTGTGTCTCCCTCTCTCTGACCCTCCCCCATTCATGCTCTGTCTCTCTCTGTCTCAAAAATAAATAAACGTTAAAAAAAAATTAAAAAAAAGCAGAGAAATCTGCTTAAATTCTTTTCAGTTTTGAACACTGATAGCTAGAGATATAGAAACGTGGTTAAATCTTCCTCTTAAAACCCTGAACTTTTGGTACTTGTAGATGGAAATAGCATGAATTGTCTGCAATCAGTATAAAAAGCCCTCACACAATCAAGTGCCTATCCCAGACTGGCATGAGACCAGAATAGGAAGGAACATAAGAGATTAGCCAACAATTCAGAATCCATGTGAAGAAATGAGAGAAATTGGGTAAGATCTGCGAGACAGTTTTCTTCATTACGTCTGATGAAGGGTTTCTGATTCCTTAGTGAAGAAGATTTGCAAAGTAGTAGCAGAATCCCATTATGTGCAACTAGATTCATTGTATGTATATTTGTATGGAAATTCTCGGTTTATGAAACTGTATATAGCTCATAGGGTAGTTTCTAATATTATCAATGAACACTGTCTTTATAACTTATAGAAATACAAGAAGTTGAATTTAGTATTCATTTTAGAAAGATAGTCTCTAAATAGTTATTTCAATCTTGTGTCCAGGAATAAAGACAATGGTACCTCTTGTTGTGTGGTGCCCTAACAATACTTATTTCTGTCTGGGTCTAAGTTGTTCCATACATAGAATTCATGGGCATGCAACTGGGCCCACTGACATTTCTTTTGCTTAGTTTATATATCAGAATTTTCCAGATGAAGGTTAGGGATAGGGATTTTGATGGTGATAATGCTCCTATCTAAAACTAACATTTGTTGGATAAAGAAAATGTGGTTTATATATGCAATGGAGTACTACGTGGCAATGAGAAAGAATGAAATGTGGCCCTTTGTAGCAACGTGGATGGAACTGGAGAGTGTGATGCTAAGTGAAATAAGCCATACAGAGAAAGACAGATACCATATGTTTTCACTCTTATGTGGATCCTGAGAAACTTAACAGAAACCCATGGGGGAGGGGAAGGAAAAAAAAAAAGAGGTTAGAGTGGGAGAGAGCCAAAGTATAAGAGACTCTTAAAAACTGAGAACAAACTGAGGGTTGATGGGGGTGGGAGGGAAGGGGGGTGGGTGATGGGTATTGAGGAGGGCACCTTTTGGGATGAGCACTGGGTGTTGTATGGAAACCAATTTGACAATAAATTTCATATACTGAAAAAAAAATAAAACTACCATTTGTAATTAGCCCCTATGCTGAGCCTTTTATATGTATTACATAAACTATCTCATTTAATTTTCTTAAAAGCCCTGCCATATTACTAGTACCAAAACGATATCACAGTATGTATTATGTGTTGAAATATTTCAAAAATAGGTATCGGTCCACTTATTTTTATGCATGTTAACACATTCATTTCTCCGTGCAAACTTAAGGAGGTCTATTAATTTTTTCCATTTTTTAGCTAAGGAAACTGCAACAAAGATGTTAACTGCTCATCGAAGGATACATGGATGGTGAATGGCAGAGTCAGGATTTGAATCCTGGTCATCTGGTTTTATAGTCTGAACTCTTTACTGTGATATAAGAATCGCCTTGTTTTGTTCTTTCCTAAATCTTTTCCAATTGATATTTTCAGATATCAAGATTTTCAGGTATCAAGATACCAATCTATTTAGATTTCGGGTACACCAGGAAGTCTATTTTCTTACAAATTTGTCTTAGAGTCAGTCAAAAGAATATAAATTTTTTAGTTAAAATATAAAATGTAAACAGTGTTAAGACTTATAAGCATAACTCTATGCTAGTTGAAATCAAGCACAAGTTCTGTTTTGAGCTAGAGTATTACAAAAGGTTTAAACTCTTGATTTCTGAAGTGCAAGAGAATGGGTTGATTCTGAGTGGATTAATCTGCTAAATTTTCTTACCATTAATGCATCTGTTTGAAAACAATGCAATTCAAGTTGGCTAACTTTCCTTTCCATATTAGTTTCTTCACATATTCAGAATGGGAATGGTAGTTAAACACCTCTGAAATAAATTTTAAGGATATCTCTAAAAGTTTAATTCTCCTGGCAAATTGGATTTCACTCATCCACATTTGCTATCTTTTTTCCTGGTCCTTCAACCTCATCCTGCTTTTTAAATGTATTACTTAAAAAAAAAAAAAAGTATCCATGTAATAGAGTGACACATAATCATGTCACAAAAAGACACAGATTCCAGTGAAAAATCTGCCCTCAGATTTTACTTTTGTGAATCACACACATGTGTTGCTAGTCCTGGGACCTCTTCTGTCATTGACAAAGATTTATTTTTCACCTGTTTTTTTTTTTTCAAGCTGCCATGGCTATTTCCCTCTGTAATCTACTAGATACTACATTCTCAGCACACAGAGTATTACTTTTAATATTAGTACATATATAAAATATCTCCATAAAAATCCCACTACTCCTCTTTGTATATACTGATAATCAGATTACTTTGAGACTACTATCTGAGGTAGATACAAAATAAATAGAAGATGTCTTCAAGAACATTGTAATCTTTTGGGTGAAACAAGATGCCTAAATAGAAAACAACTAGAGAAGACTTGTTTCCACTGGAAGTGCTCTTGTAGCAGATATTCATATGACTTACTCCTTCAATTTACTCACATTTCTGCTCAAAGGTCATCCCCACAGAGAGGCTTTTTTGGACTACCTTATGCAAATACTATCCTCATCACGTTATATTTATTTACCCTGCTTCTTTTCCCAATAGTTCTTATCTTCAACTGATTCTACACTTGTTTGCTAGCTGTCTATACCACAAGTATACAACTCTAAGTGGGGGTGGAGGGGAACTTTGTTCTGTTTATTATTATTATTATTTTGTTCTCATCTGCTAGGGCAGTGCCTGGTTCATTGGAGGCACTGAATAAACACCTGCTGAATGAAGAAAATTTAGGTCACGTTAGGTAGAAAAAGAAGTAATAGATTCACAAATAGGAAGTAAGAATATTTTTCACTTTCTCAATAGGTATACAATTTAATTCTGAATATTATTTTAGACTTAGGATATATAGGTCAGTGTTTAACTTTTATGGATGATTTATAATCTCTTTGGTCAACCTACCTCATAAGGACTTTGGGAAGGTAGCTTAGGGGTGGTTCATCAAGTGCCCTCAGGAATCTGAAGCTAATGTATTAACCAATTGGAATTAGAGAAGTACTTAACTTAAGGTCTATACTGAGCAATGCTGTTGGAAGTGTGTACAGAATACAGAGAAAGTGGTTTCTCTTGTCTATTATCAGGAGTAGAACATTAAACACCTCTGTCCACTGCATCTTGGTATTGGAGTTGCCAAGGAATAACACAATATAGCCACTCGAAGGAATGACACTTATGAAGAGAAGAGACAGAGTAAGATGAGCTTCAGTAGTGGGCACTGGTTCCTTATTGCCAGCAGGTTTCCCCTGGAAGTCAATGCAGGGATGTGGCCAAAAATGAAGGACCCAATCCCCTCCTCCCCCTACAGGGGACAGATAAAGCAGTGGGATTGGCCAGGTGCCATATGACATACATGCTTAAGTGGAGCAAAGGAACACACATTGAGTCTGACAAGGAAATATATTCTCACACAAGGTGCTAAGTCCAGCATAGTTTGCGAAGACTCTTTATCTCTTGGTAAGGAGGTGTTCCAGGCCCAAAGTCTATTCTTTTTTTTTTTTTTTTAATTTTTTTTTAACGTTTATTTATTTTTCAGACAGAGAGAGACAGAGCATGAATGGGGGAGGGGCAGAGAGAGAGGGACACAGAATCGGAAGCAGGCTCCAGGCTCTGGGCCATCAGCCCAGAGCCCGATGCGGGGCTCGAACTCACGGACCATGAGATCGTGACCTGAGCTGAAGTCGGACGCTTAACTGACTGAGCCACCCAGGCGCCCTCCAAAGTCTATTCTTATGCAGTTGACTAGGGGTCAAGAGACTGCATGCATGGGGCTGCTTTTCCTAACACAGAAGAATCTGGAACATACTATTCAGTATGCTCCTTGTGCAAATGTAGGAAACTAATATCCAATAAAATAATATGTAGTCAATTTGTTTCCCTACCTTTTTTTTCTTTAGAGATCAATCTATGTGTCTATCTATACATCACTCTCTATACCTATCTCCCTGAACCATATTTATATAACATATGTAAACATATGCTTACATACATGTAAAATGTTCACACATGTATAAAAATATATGTACAGTATATATTTAAATTATACACACATTTTTTCTTTTCCTTAAAGATAAATCAGACTTGAGCACAGAATCAAGTAGAGGGACTTTGCTACTTGAACTTAGAACTTGGATTACCCAGAAGGGCTGTCTGTTCACATTCTTTGAACATGACTGAAACATTTCAATGACTCATCCTCTGTATATGATCTCAGATATAATAGATTGGAAGGCTGATAGAGTCTTATAAATTTGCAGTGGAGGGACATGAATTGCAGTGTTATGGTAGATATTACATATGTAATACATTAGAGAACATCCTCATACTAATTAATTCATTTATTATTTCTTCCACAGGTCAAAGCTAAACCATCTATTTTGACCTCTTAATTATTGGCCACTATTAATACTAGTAGTGGGTCTGAAATATTAGAATATTAGAATATACATACATACATTTTTCTCAGGAAAAATACATACAGGTATTGATTTTTCCCCAAATATAATTTACCTGAATAATTTATACATTTCCAAGAAGTTTTTCCACAAAAAATTCCTAGGTGGATACGTGCCTGAATTTTTATTGATTTTTTTTTCCTTTTGGTTTTGGTGTGGCTTGTATGTAGAAGTTGAATTGTATGGATGGACAAGCGCAATGGGAAGCTTAATACATGAGTTTGAAAAGAGTTTTCAAGCCAGTAAATTTTAAATTGCCCAAAGTAAAGAATTAAAAACATTTACTAATCATTTCCAATAATGGAATGATAGCTCACATTCACTTAGCTCTTCATGTGTGGCACATGCCTTATGCTAACAGAATGCTAAATGTCAGCTTTCTGGGCCTTGTCGTTTCTACCTGGCCAGTGAAAAGGGTAAAATAACAGGGGATCCCAGCCCTTTTACATAATTTTTGCTAAAAAATGCACATATACCTTCTATAGCTTTGCAAAGATAAGACTTAATCAAATGGCCATGTGCAAGCAGGATGCAGGGAAGGGCAGGCGTTGGTGTGGAGTTGGAAAACGTATCCTGGCTGGGCAGTCACATCCTGGCGATAACCAGTGTACTGTGGAAAGAAGAGTGTGCATTTTGTTGTGACCCTCCCTGCTTCAGTTTGCTCAGACCAGCAAATATCTGGGTAGAACACTTTTGCCACATACTGAACAGACTCAACTCCTTAGAGAGGAACTCCCTCATTCATCGCTTTCTATGGCTCTATTGCATCATCGCTCTCACCCATACCTTCACTTGATTTGGGCGCTGGCAGTGAATCCTTCGTGAGGTTGGTTTCTTGCTGGTACAAATCTGGGGAACCAAAGTTTGAGGCTCAGATATGGGCCTATCTGCTAAAATTAGTAAATAAAAGCCAACACACATCCTGGTTCTTTCTATCCACTTTCCCTAGAGCCTGAGCTTCAGTCAGCAAACAGTCTGCCTTCTAAATTATTGATGATGAGAAATTATCAATTTTTGTCATACATCACATCACAGGTCACATATCATAACTTCTGTTTATGATATTTCCTTGCTTTGTGTTATCTATTTCCAGTGTAAAGTTAATAGCCACATATTTTAGGTTATTATTAAAGCAAAACTTCACTTCAATGTTCTAATTTCCGTATTAAATGATTAAAAAATTATTTTAGGATTGTAAATTTTCTCTTAAGGCTTCGCACCTTACATTCCTAATGTGATTAGTAAGATGTTCAAAGTCCAAATTACAGGCAGGAAACAGAAAAAAAAAGAATAGGAGAAAAATAAGACAATATTTAAGTGGATTACCAATTCCTAAATAGTGGAGAAATACTGGAAAATATATTTCATTAATAATTATCTTTTAAAAACTGAAAAGTAAAAATGATAATATTTGAAATGTGGAAATAAAGCTCAAGTATTATAATTGGAAATTCAATGGTTTATTGATGTATAGCAAGCATTCATTAAAAAATTTCTTTTTAACATACTTATTAGTTAGGTTTACTTTTAATGACATTTCTGAGTCATCAATAAATGGACACACATTTTGTATTCAAAATACCTTTCTCCCGTGCAGGAGAAATTCTATGATCATTCGGTTAATCAATAGCTTAAACATATACACTAGAAAATATGCCATATGGATGTTTGGATCTGATTCCATAAAGATGATGTTTATAGGTTAGCCTAGTTTGGGCACCACTGTAGTAACTATGCCTGACAGGGGAGTCCATGTGATTCAGAGAATCTTAACAATGGGTGAAACACACTTTCAACTTGGGGCCAGTGCCCTGGGCACACCATTTACACAATAAACGTAGACGTTACTATTTTCAATATTTCATATAAATACATCACCTACTTAATGGTAACAACTAATTCTCTTTCAGATATTAAATTCATAAGCAGTACTGTCAGGGGAAATGTCTGTCCTAGATACAGACAGGGACATTTATCATGTTCATGGCCTTCATTCTGATGATCCGCTTTATTCTATCTCAAACCACTTTTTCTTTATACAATAACTGTCACTGACTAAACTCTGAAATTAGTCTATGTTCACAATTGTTCAAAATTCTGTCACAAAAAGAGACTTCCTCAGCTGTCATTCTATTTCTGGTCCTTTTGGTACAATAAATACCAGTGTGCTTCTAAAAATGATGGTGAATTCCTCTTATCACCCTTTATAAAATGACTTCTCTTATTGGCATGAATTTGGTTTATTATATAGCTTCCTATGTTAGGCTTAAAAAGGATTAATATCTACTTTTAATGTAGTGGGGATACAAATTTTATGCATTAACTCATGTGAAAAAAGTACATAATTTTCTCTTAAAAAATGTATTTTATGCCCCGTTTTGATGGGGGAAAAAAAAAACTTTAGCCTTCATAAATGTAGGATGATTCTCCTTTTACCAAGTGACAAAAAGATACAGTGCAAAGGTAGCATTTATCATGACCAGCCTTAATGGCTGGTGAAGTTAGTGTGGAGAAGGAGAGTATCTGACTTTCAATACCAGGTGCACATAAGGATATCTCCTGAGATATATGTAACCTTCTGATCCTTGGTCATCAATTCATTACAGATTGTCCCTAAGACACAATTTTAATATTTAATATTGGGTTTTCTTAGACTCTATTGCCTAATCTCTTCAGGAATCTAGTTCTTTCCATTCCATCAGTCACACTTGAGGCCATGAGAATCTTTTATTTTTAAATTTTTTATTATTTATTATTTCTGAGATTGAATGAGGAAGGAGCAGAAGGCAGGGGTGGGGGATAGAGGATCCAAAGCTGTCAGCACAGAGCCCAGTGTGGAGCTTCAACTCTTGAACTGTGAGATCATGACCTGGGCTGAAGTTGAATGCTGAACTGACTGAGCCACCCAGGCACCGGAGAGCCTGAGAATCTGTGCGAGAATGTCAAAGTTCCTGTTTCTCCAGATGTGACCCTGCCTCTCTGCTCCTACAGCTCTTCTGAGCTAGAGGGTGCAAGTTATCTTTCACAGATGTGTGATTTTTGATAAAAATGCCAGTAGGATCTTGCTAACTTCATCACTTGGTTTGCTTCACTAGGATAAAGCACACCAGGCTGACCGGATGTAGGCAAAACCCAAGAGGAAAAATGAAGGAAGGTAAATCACTTACGTAAATAACAGTAACAGCATGGTCCTGCTACAAGTAATCTGAAGTACTTTATTTTATGATTACTTCCTATCCTTCCCCTCCACACATTACCTAAAAGCTCTTTGCTCTGATGTTTTCCTGTTTCTTTGTTAAACCTCCCCTATCCTACTTAGCTGCTCTGACTAGTTCTTGCCAATGGAAGCAAAGGTATAAACTTTGATGGATGGCTTGTTGTGTACCAAATTTGACTTCAAGTTTTATGTCATATAAAATCATGAAACTGGTTATTTTGGAGGAGATTAAAAGATTTTTATAAGGTCTGGCTTTAACTTCGTTTCTGTTGGTTGGCCTGAGGATCAATATATTGGAAAAGCAATTTTCTGATGTCTGTGAAATCATTATTATTAGAGGAATAAAATGGTGACAATATTTGGCTTCCTAGATAGATCTGTCAAAATATACTGACTCTTGTACAGCTTAGCAAAAGTGGCAATATCCTATTTCTTAAACCAATACTCCTATTCTCACATGGATTGTTGATAGCTATTAAGAAATAATAATTGTGCAAAACATTTTTTTCTAAGAGGCAGAACATAAAGATTTTAAAGTCAATTTACATTTGACATATAAAATAAACAATAATTCTGCTAAAAGGACTTTCAAATACATGGGGTTCTTTTATTTATTTATTTTTTGAGAGAGAGCATGAGCGGGGGAAGGGCAGAGCGAGAGGGGGTCAGAGGATCCAAAGCAGGCTCTGCACTAATAGAACTCATGAACCGTGAGACCATGACCTGAGCCAAAGTCAGAAACTTAACCAACTGAGCCACCCAGGTGCCCCACGGGATTGTTCTCCCTTAAAGCAAAGCAAAACAAAAATGAGAAGAATGATGCTGATTTCCTTTGCAGTCATTGCAAACAAGCAGGAAAAACCATGCCCTGGTAAATATTGGGTTTTCTTTTTAAATGCATCTTTAAAAATCAACATTGAACAATCATTCTTTCTGTTTATGTTTTCCAGATCAGTTGTCAGCAATGTTTTTAGCTTCATAAAGAAGGTATTTTATATGGGTTAAGAAATATTTTTATGTTCTGTTTCAATGCTTTTTTAAATGATAGGTTCTGTAAAACTACACAAAATATTATAGATGCCATGAATCAAACAGTGAAACTACAGAGATGCTTATCACTTTTTCTAGGGTGAAAAGGCAGGGTAAGTAGCAAGGGGAAGTGTGGAGCATAAAGCTTTTAGAAAGATTTAATGGGACATGGATACCAAAGCTATTCTTTTGTGACTTTTGGAAAGGTATATATATTGCATATTTCTAGAATTTGCTCTTGATGTAAGTTGGCTACTAGTGAGAAAAGAAGGAAAATGGAGTAAAAGATTTGTATTTCCGCCTATGTGACAGACTAGGTCCATGAATTGATCTTTTTTTGTTGAAAAATCCTCAAAATTATGGATAAAATAACTTAAATCATCACAAATGCATTGGTGATCTTGCAAGAAAGTGAGTAATATTTTTGTACCAAAAATCCTAGTGAAAGTAAAAACTCAGAAAGGATAGTGGAGCACAGAAGCTGGTTTTTATACTGAAAGCATTTGCTAAGCCTTGTACCATTGAGTTTTGCTTTCTGTGGCCTCACTAGATACCTTATATTTGAGATGAAATCCAGAGCTGAACCAGGTTCATGATTTTAATACAATATATTCCCTTCTACCATATGCCTGAGATTCTGTAGACTACATCTTCAGTGTAAGGGTAAAGTAGAAATATATTAAACACCTGTTCCTTTTATTGTGGCAAGGAATAGTTACGGTCATGAACTTGGTGCTGAGTAGAAGCCAGAAAAAGAAAAGCATTGAAAATCTGATAGTACAATCCACATGTTGTATTCAGCCTGAATTTATACTTCCTGTGTAGTGTAAAAAAAACCTTCATTTTGAGAACATGGAGTCATTCTAGACAGTACTTGGTAGATGAGAGGAAAATTTGAGAATGCAAAGATTTTCCACAAATAAAATTTCAATGAAAATTGGTAGCTTGAGGTTTAAAATATCTAAATACACAAGGCAAAATAAAATGTAGCATGGAAAGACAGGTCTATGAAAGTTCTAATGGAAGCATAAGATACATGGAAAAGAGAATGAAGAGATGAACATATACTTATTTGGATTCCAGAAGGAGAGGAGAATACAAATAGGAAAAAGCAATATCTAAAAATATAAGGGCATGACCCATGAAAGAAATAATTGATAAGTTGAACTTCATTAAATTAAAAACTTCTGCTCCGCAAAAGATAGTGTCAAGAAAATAAGACACAGACTGGGGGAAAATATTTGCAAAAGACCTATCTGACAAAGGACCGGTCTCCCAAAATATACAAAGAACACTTGAAACTTAACAATAAGAAAATAAACAAATCAATTAAAAAATAAGCAAAAGCTCTGAACAGACATCTCATCAAAGATATCCTGATGTCAAATAAACATATGAAAAGTTGCTCAACATCATATGTAATCAGGGAATTGCAAACTGAAACAAGATGCCATTACAACCGATTAGAATGGTGAAAACCTAAAATGTTAATAACACCAAATGTCAACAACGAAACATTCATTCATTGTCAGTGGGAATCTACAATGACACAACCACTTTAGAAGACAGTTTGGCCGTTTCTTACAAAGCTAAACATACTCTTAACCATATGATTGAGCAATTGTGCTCCCTGATATTTACCCCAATAAGTTGAAAACCTATGTCCACACAAAAACCTGCACACAGACATTTATAGCAGCTTTTTTTCTGTAAGTGCCAAAACTTGGAAGCAATGAAGACGTCTTTCAGTAAGTTAGTGGAACAACTATGGTATAGCTAGACCATGGAATTTTATCCAGTGCTAAAAGGAAGCTATCAAACCATGAAAAGACATGGAAGAAGCTTAAATACATATTACTAAGTGAAAGAAGTAAATCTGAAAGTGTATATACTATATGATTCCAACTATATGGCATTCTGGAAAAGGCAACAAATACCATGGCTGCCAGGAGTTAGGGGGAGGGAGGGATGAACAGGCAGAACACAGAGGACTTGGGGGCAGTGAAATGATGCTCTATGATACTATAGTGGCAGATAACATGTCATTATACATTTATCCAAACCCCTAGAATGTACACTAACAGTGAAACCTATTGTAAACTATGGACTTCGGGTTTAAAGATGTGTCAGCGTAGGTTCATTGTAAGAAATGTACCGCTCTGGTGTGAGATGTTGATAATGGGGGAGGCTATGCAAATGTGGGGAAGGGGTGTATGGGAAATTTTTGTATTTTCTGCTCAATTTTGCTGTGAATATAAAGATGCTCTAAAAAATAAAGCCTGCCAATAAAATATAATGACTGGTACATATACGTATTTCCTTCATCTGTCAGCAGGCAGAACAAAAAGCAACAGCATTCTAGTAGCAATGAATATATTCAGCACCCAGATCTTGGTTTCTCATACTGTTCTCCAGCGAAAGGAATGGAGGATCATTGGAGAAGTTACTGATCCTAGAGCTGGGGCCATAAATATGCAGTATGAGTGTGGACTATCTTGTAGCACCAGAAAATAAGAAAATGCTGAACAAAACAAAACAAGATAGAGCACATAAGCAAACCACAATGATCTGGTATGCTAAAGGGACACAAGAGACCACTGTAAGAGCTCCTCATTGCAAAGCTAAGGTAATTGGAGGAGCAAAATAAAGTAATAACAGATTATAATGCAAACTGTAAAATAAATATCCAAGTCCATACTGATATAAATGATCAGGTAAATAAATAGGGAAAATAGATATATCTCCCACGCAGAACTCCAACCAATTTATATACTTATTTTGCCCTAAATGATATACAGTATAACTCCACAGTCCTTAAGTGTGAGTTGTGCCCAATGACTTTCTTCCGAAGTTTGAAAAAAGGGAAAAAGAGTAACTTTACAAGGGAGAAACTTAACAAATGACTTCAGCCAGGTGACCAAGATTAACAACATTGACAAGTCATGTGGAGAATATGTACCCTTGTTATTATTATGTTATAAAAATAGTAATTTACCTCTGTGATCTACCTCCTAAAAACCCACAACCCCAGTCTAATAATAAGAAAAACATCAGATGAATTCCAACAGAAGGAAACTCTACAAAATACCTGACCAGTACCCTTCAAAGCTGTTAAGGTCATCAAAAGTAGACATACCTGAGGAACTGTCACCGGGAAGAGGAGCCTAAGGAGACACAGGACTAAATACAATGTAGTATCCTGGATAAGATCCTAAAATAGGTAAAGCACATTAGGTAAAAACTAAGGAAATATAAATAAACTTTAGTTTACACATCAATAACTTTATTATAAAGTTTATAGACTTTCCACTTCATTTATCAATATTGGTTCATTATTTGTGACAAATTGTCCTATAATGAAAGATGTTAGGAATAGGGAGAATTAGATGTGAGCTGGATATAGCAACTGTCTGTACTATCCTCCCAAATTTTCTATTAAAAGGAATCTATTGTAAAAATAAAAGTGCTAAAAAACACAATCACTCAGAATTCCACCCCAAATAATGAAAAGACATTAATCCATAGATTTAAAAAGATCAACAAGTCCGAAAAGGGAAGACAAATCCACACTTACATATGCAAAGATAAAGCTGAAGACACCCAAAGATAAAAAGAAAATATCAAAAAAGTCAAAGGGAAAAGACTGATGTACAAAACAGCTGCAGTGAGACTGTTACTTCTCATCAACAGCAAGGGAAGGAAGAAGACGAGTGCATTTAAGGTAGTAATAAAGGTAAGAGCAGTAATTATTAAGATTAAAAACAAACTGACAATATCAACTAAACAATTGATATTGAAACAGGCTAATAAAATAAACAAACTCTGGTAAAACTGGTAGAAGAATAGAAAGGAGAAGACCAAGTATAAAATGAAATTTTTAAATGACACAATTATTGATATTCCAGATGTGAAGAGGAAATTCAGAAGATTTTACGGATAATTTTATGCTACTTAAAACTTGGGTAAGAGGTACTAATTCCTAGAACACTGTAACTTTTCAAAACAGTCTCAAGGTTAAAAAAACAAAAAACAAAACAAAAAAACAAACAAAAAAACCCCACCAAATAGTCTTAAAAACATTAAGTACATTCATTCTTAGTGAAAAATTTTCCCAAAAAGAAACCTTGCTGCCTGGGTGTCTTCCCTGGAAATTTCTACTGCATGCTCACGAATGAATAATTTGAATATTGAGTAAACTATTACAGAGTGTTAAGGAAGAGGAAACACTCTCCTCTGTGATGCTAGGATCACCTGTTATATCGGGACAGGGACAGCAAAAGAAAGTAAAATAACAGCTGGATCTCATTCAAGAGCAAGTTTGAAATAGTTTTGCCAAAATATTGCCATACTCAACCAACCTATGTTCAAATAGGTTATTATATCATGACTAAGTAGGACTTATTATGAAAATGCAAGATTGGTGTTATGTTATTAGTTACTCACTATTTGAAGAGACTAAAGCAGAAAAATGTGTTTTTGTAAGGACTTTGTTCTCAAAAGATATTTTTGCTAGGCACAGAATTCAAGTTGGACAGTTCTTTTAGTTTTTTGAAAAATGTGATCCATCATTTTCTCACTTGCATTGTTGGGTTTTTTTTCAAGAAGGTTTTTAAAAAATGTTTACTTATTTATTTATTTATTTTGTGTGTGTGTGAGAGAGAAAGCATGCACAAGCAGGGGAGTGGCAGAGAGAGACACCGTCAGCACAGAGCCTGACGAGGGCTCGAACCCACTAACCATGAGATCATGACCTGAGATGACACCAAGAGTCAGATGCTTAACTGACTGAGCCCCCCAGGGACCCCATCACTTGTACTGTTTTTAATAAGAAATCTGCTATCATCCTTATCTTGTTGGAATGTATGTTTTGCCATTGCTGCTTTTAAGATTTTCTCTTTATCACTGGTTTTGAGCAATTTGATTATGATATTCTTTAGTTCTCCATTTTTCCTGTGTTTGAGGTTCACTGATTTCTTGGATCTATGCATTTATAATTTTCATCAAATTTGGAAGAGTTTTAGCCATTTAGTCAGATATTTTCTCTGTCTCTCTCAACAGTTCTTTGGGCATTCTAATTACATATGTATGTAATCACTTGACATTGTCCCACAGCTCACTCATGATGTTTATTTTTTAAATTCCTTTTTTTCTTTATGTTTTATTTTGGATAGTTTCTGTTGCTATTTATTCAAGTTCATTATTTTTTTTCTTCTTCAATCTAGCCAGCTGTTCATCACATTCATTGCATTTTCCATCCTGGACATTAAAACTTTCATCTCTAGAGGTTTGATTTTCCATATATCTATGTAACCTTATAAACACATGGAATACACTATAATGACTGTTTTAATGCACTTGTTTGCTAGTAACGTTTGTGTCCATTCTGGGTTGGTTTTTAAAAAGAGCTTTATTGATGATATAATTCATATACCATGCAATTATACATTTAATTGTACAATTGTATGTTTTTTAGTATATTTAGATATGTAGAAGCATCACCATGTCAATTTAAGAAAAACTTTCAACACCTTAAAAAGAAACCCCAGATCCATTAGGTATCATTCCTTATCTCCCTATTCCCCTCCCAACCTCAAGGAACTACTAATTTACTTTCTGTCTTTATAGATTTCCCTATTCTGGATTTTCATATTAATGAAATCATACAATATGTGGTCTTTTATAATTAAATTCTTTCACTTAGCATATTTTCTGGGTTCATCCATGTTCTGACATGTATCAGTATTTCATTGCTTTTTAATAGGTGAAGAATTTTCCATTTATGAATATATCATGTTTTGTTTATCCATTCATCAGTTGGTGAACATTTGGTTGCTTCCATTTTTTGGCTATTGTTAATAAGAGCTGCTATATAATCATTCATTTACAAAGTTTTACATGGACGTCTGCTTTGATTTCTCTTGGGTATGTACCCAAGAGCTGGAATTGCTGGGTCCTCTAGTAACTCTATGTTTAATCATTTGATGAACTGCCAAACTGGTTTTCCAAAGTGGCTGAATCATTTTACATTTTCTCCAGCAGTGTATGAGGTTCCAATGTCTCCACATCCTTGCCAACACTTGTTACCTACTTTTTGATGCTAGCTATTCTGATAGGTGTGAAGTGGTATCCCATTGTGGTTTGAATTTGGCCAATTGATTTTTCTTGTCATTATGAATTCTGTTTTTCTGTTTGTATATCTGGTATTTTTTGATTGAATGATAGTCATTTTGCTTTTATTTTGTTGTATTGTGCTAGATATTTTTGTGTTCCTATAAATACTTCTGAGCTTTGTTATGAGACAGTTACTTGAAAATGATTAGATCCTTTGGGTCTTGCTATTAATACTTGTTAGGCAGTACCAGGGCTGTTTTTAATCATGGGCTAATTATTCACCACAACCAAGGCAGGATCCTTCTGAGAATTCTGTTCAATGTTCCTTGTAGTATGAGGTTTTCCAGCTTGGTCGGTTGCAACAGTCACTCTTTCAGCCTCATGTGACCAATAGGAACTTTTCTCTCTGATTATTTTAGATAGTTGTTTCCTGGCTTCAAGTAATTTCCTCTTACACATGTGTTGTTTCATATATTTCACCTAGTTTTTGAGTTTTTTTTAGGTGGGAAGGTAAACCTTGTACCTCTGACTTGATCTTAGCTAAAAGCAGAACTGCTTAATTTATTTTAATAGTTTCCTAATATCCCAGACTTACCGTTTCTCAGATCACCTTTGTGCTATGAGAATTACCTTTGTAAATACAAGATTTATGCTGCTCTATTTACCTCAGATGGACATTGTATTGGTGAAAAATTGAGAGAAATGACCTTTCCAATATTCAGAGAGTTTCTTCTATATGTCCACAACTTCAACTACTGCTCTCTTTTAGATGGTATACTGATATGAATGGTGTTTGAATTTGCTATTTCTGTATTGATTTTTCTGATTAAACAGGGATGTTTCCTCCTTCTACCATTTAAACTGGAAATGCCATTTAATTAAGCAACTGAATGAAAAGAAACACTTGTTTTTCCTTGTGTATCTCCTTTTATCTGTAAGTCACATTATCCTTCTTGGCAAGTTTTGGCATAGATATTTTGGTTTTCTCTGGGCTTGACATAATATGTTCTCCTGAAATTTGTGAATCTTGACAGTTTGAAAATAGTTTGATGTAGAAATTATCGGTAGATAAACATGTAACTTCTTCAAAGACTAAAGCTCCAGCTTTACTTTAGCAAGTAAAAAGAACAGAACTACTGTTAGTAGATTCATTTTTCTAGAAACTCATTTACTTAGAGGCTCCCCATGAGCAGTCCTTCTTCTGTTCTGATTCATATCTTTGGGAATATTCCAACAAGTATATTTCAAAATCTCAACACACAAGAAGAACTCTTTTTTTTTTTTTTAATTTTAAAAGCACTATTCACCTTATCATTACTAGCAACCAGAAGACTTTTTTTATCCCCAACAAATCTTCTCTTCAAGGGGAATTCTGAAAGGCAAAACATTTTATATATTTTCATGTATACTGTATATCCCTTTATGTCTATTGCTTAAAGGATTTTAACAAGTGTTCTGGTGTTGTAGAAAAGTCTGCCAGAGGGTCGCCTGGGTGGCTCAGTCGGCTGGGCGTTCAACTTCGGCTCAGGTCATGATCTCACGGCTTATGAGTTCAAGCCCCATATCGGGCTCTGTGCTGATAGCCCAGAGACCAGAGCCTGGAGCCTGCTTCGGATTCTGTCTCCCTCTCTCTCTGCCCTTCACCCACTCACACTCTGTCTCTCTCTCTTTCAAAAATAAATAAACATTAAAAAAAATAAAGTCTGACAGAAAGTGTTAAAAAGTGTACCTTTTTCATTAAAAAAACTCCAATAAGCTTAAAGCTTATCATGTGGTGGTGTTATATGTTTATGTGTCTAGTGTTTTGTTTTGTTTTTGACATGAAATGTGTTCAGGCTGTATATATCTTTGATTTCAGTACAACATGTCTGATTTTCTTGTATTCTGAAAACTCTCCTTGAAAGTAGAAATATGCTAATTTGTAAATATTATACTGCAAGTATTTTAGCTACATCAAATTGTTTTAGAACTGAGGCAGAGTATGGGGCGCATGGGTGGCTCAGTAGGTTAAGCATCTGACTTAGGCTCAGGTCATGATCTCACAGCTCATGGGTTTGAGCTCCATGTCAGGCTCTGTGCTGGCAGCTTGGAGCCTGTAATCTGCTTCAGATTCTGTCTCCCTCTGTCTGCCTCTCCTCTGCTCACATTCTCTCACTCTCTCTCTGTCTCAAAAAATAAACACTAAAAAAAAAACTGAGGCAGAGTGTACAATAATAAATACACGGTAGGAAATAAGCTAACGCATATGGATTTTTCTTTAAGTATCAGTGTCAATTCTGATCAGGTCATGTCTTTAACAACTTCCAGTGATCTCAGAATAAAGTTTGAACTTCTTACCTTATTTATGAGGGCCTCAATGACATGGCCCTCATAAGCAAAGCCCTCATGGTCCATAAAACAGAGGCTATGGAGGACATACCATCTTCTGTTTTTTGCTGCAGCCATATTGTACTTTTTCAGCTCTTTGAAACCACATGCACCCTCAACTCCAGGTTCTTTCTTAACTCTGTTCCTTCTCTCTGGAATAGTATGTCTCATCTCCCCCACTATAGATTGGTTGGTATTTTTGCCATGTCCTGCTTTAATACCTACATGTTTCCACATTACTTTGATTTCCTGTTTACTTTTCTTTATCCTCTGATGTCTGGAATAAGCTTTGTTAGGACAGGAACCACCTCCTGCTCACTAAATATTCCATCTCCACAGCCCTGCACAGGGCCTGCAACATGCAACATAATAGGTATTGAAGAACTACGTTTTCCATGTTGAGTGAGAACTAATGGGAAGATGAAAAAAGAAATACTAAATTGAACAAAGTCTTCACCCTTAAGGAATTTGCCATCCAATCAGAAATGGCAAATATACACTGAACTATACTACAAGACTCTACAGAACAAGGTAAGTGCCACAGGAGAGAAGAAAAGTACTGCGAAAGTAAAAAGGAAACAAAACCATATCCAAATGAGAGCTATTAGAAAGGGCTTCAGGCCTTGAGGAAAGGGAAGAGTAAGGTTTCAGTGTGTAGAGATGCAAGTGGAAAAGCCTGGAGCATGTCAGGAAATGCCAAATAATTTGTTGTTGTTGGAGTGAAGGGTATGCACAGGGAAGATATGGAGGACAAGACTGGAGAGGATTCTTAGGGCTACATTTGAGGGCCTTGAAGTCTAAGCAGAAGGATACATCTTTTTTTTTTTCAATATATGAAATTTATTGTCAAATTGGTTTCCATACAACACCCAGTGCTCATCCCAAAAGGTGCCCTCCTCAATACCCATCACCCACCCTCCCCTCCCTCCCACCCCCCATCAACCCTCAGTTTGTTCTCAGTTTTTAAGAGTCTCTTATGCTTTGGCTCTCTCCCACTCTAACCTCTTTTTTTTTTCCTTCCCCTCCCCCCATGGGTTTCTGTTAAGTTTCTCAGGAAGAAGGATACATCTTTAACTTAGTTACCAAAGAAACTTTCGAGGGTATTTGAGCATACCAAGTATTGGATCATTCTTTCATGCTTTGTTGCTACCAAGTTATGGTACATCTCTCAGGGTGATTTTAAAGTAAAAGACTTATAATAGTGATATGTGCTCCACATTTCTTTGATCACCACGTTGATTCCCTGATCTCTTCCCTAATAAGGAGTAATAGTTCGGGATCAAACAAAAAAAAGTATAGTTTATAAATGTTTGACTTCTCTGGTTTTAGTCTTAGACTTTGTAAAATAATAACAAATTTATTGTAAAACAATTGGTGAACTATTGTGTGTAGATAATTCTCGATAACTTATTAAATAAGGTAATTCAATAAAATTTTAAGTTGTTTTGATGGTATCATTTAGACTAAGCTCCATTATTTTATTTTATTTTAATATGAAATTTATTGTCAAATTGGTTTCTATACAACCCATAAGAGACTCTTAAAAACTGAGAATAAACTGAAGGTTGATGGGGGTTGGGAGGGAGGGGAAAGTGGGTGATGGGCATCGAGGAGGGCACCTTTTGGGATGAGCACTGAGTGTCGTATGGAAACCAATAAGCTCCATTATTTTAAATTTCAATATGGTAACTGGACTTTTAACATTTCTCTTTTTTTAATTAAATTAAAAAAATTTCTTTAAATGTGTATTTATGAAATGAAAATTTGGAAACTAAGAAACAAAGAAAAGAGTGAGTATATAATTATATATGCATAAAGGCACATTTGACAACAAATAAAATGATGTTTTAAAAATGTAATAATGTTGAGGGGCACCTGGGTGGTTCAGTCAGTTGAGTATCCAGCTCTTAGTTTCAGCTCAGATCATGATCTCATGGTTCATGAGTTCTTGCCCTACGTGGGTCTCTGTGCAAGCATCATGGAGCCTGCTTGGGATTGTCTTTCTCTCTCTCTGCCCCTCCCCCCCTCACTCATGCGCTCTCTCTCTCTCTCTCTCTCTCTCTCTCTCTCAAAATAAATAAATAAACTTAAAAAATATATTTAAAAAAATTACCCCGGACTTATTTCTCAAAGTTCTGGTGGCTATAAGTCCAGGATGAAGAGGAGCAGGCTCTGTAATCTCATGGTCAGGTTTCTGGTAAATACTCTCTTCCTCGGGGACCATCTTCTCTGTGTCCCACACCTCAGCAGGGGCAAGGGACCTCTCTGACCCCTTATTATAAGGGGACTATTCCCGCTTATGAGGGCTCCACTCTCATGAACTAGTCACTTCTCAAATGCCCAACCTCTAAATACCATCACATTGGAATTAGGGTTTCAACATATGAATTTTGGGAGACACAAACATTCAGTCCTTTGTACTTTTCTCTTTCAGACACAAATTCCCAGAAATTAGCTCAGGGTATGGAATACCAGTAAATTTTGTAAAATTATAGATTGTCTTCAGTTTTAGCTAATAATTGTTTACTTACAACTTTCATTTATGCCAGAGGTTAAGATCGTGATGAACATTTTATACTCTTAAGAACAATTCCTAGTATCTTTTAAGATGATTGACATTCAGTGTTTTTTGAACTTTAGAGATTTAAAAAAATGTGTTTAATACCTGTACATTCTTGGCACACATTGCATGGGTGCCAATATGACCCATTACAGTATTTTGAGGGAAGAAACTGATGTTTGATGAATTCTGTGTCTGACACTGTCCTAAACTTTTTCACATATATGTGAGCCAATTTTATTTTGAAATTAAGAGATGTTAAGTAAAATGGTCAAGTATTTATAGATATTATTTGTTGTTAACAATAAGGATTTAAGGATTTAAACTCAGGGGTATCTGAGTTTAATTTACATAAATTATAGTAGGAGTGGTGATGGGCTTCCCAGACAAGGTGGTATTTTACCTGGGATATAATGGTACAGTAGAACTTTGCTACATACAAAAGGGCTCAAGGGAACTTCTAGATTGAGAGAAATTATATCCTTGGTGTCTCTCTCACTTCTTCTACTTTCTATCCCTCATTCTAGTACCCATTGGTGACTGTATTTTGAGATGGCAAAAGTATACGTCTGACATTCTTCAAATTTTCTCTAGAGTGAGTCCAAGCTTCTCTGATTTTCTCTACCTGATTAACCTCATCCTTATAAAACCCTATGAATGAAAATAAACTAATATGAGAAAAAGAAAATTCTATGTCATAAAGATAATATTTTCAAATATTTTTGGAGTGTAGTCTCACACTCTTATTGTTAACCAGGTTGCATGTAAGTGTTAGATTGGGGTCACAATGAGTTAAGAACTTCAGGACATCACAGAAATGTAAATCCTTCCAAACAGCTAGAGCAGCCTAAGGATTTTCAATTCAGGCAGCCATCTCTTCATTCTTTGAAGATTATGGCATCAATAAAAATTATATACAAAGCCATGAAAAATGGTTCTTTGGAGATATGTCCTTTGCCAGAAATCAATTTTGCTCATCAGAATGTCTCTGACTGCTATCATAAAAGATAAAAATCTTAGGGTGAGAAGAGAACTTAGGAGGTCATCTTTGTATTCTGATAGGACCACATCTAATCCTGTTTTGAAATATGATACTGTTTTGATTAGACCCTCCCAGGAAAAGAGATGATACAGGTTTTTCATGTGCCCAATTAATGTCGAATAGTCTCCTAGGTAAAAAACCTTTCTATCTAGTTTATATTATCCTTGTTTCTTAGTAGAAATTGAGGGTTTATCCTTGCTTTCCTCCTCCATCCCTCAATTAGATGCCCTTTATATCTTTGAAGAAGATTATTAATCCCTAAACTTTAATTTCCATTTTAAATAGTCCTGGTTTTCAGAATATTTCCTCATAGACATTATTTTTCTGCTTTTTAAACATCTTCTTTAATTAGTAATAAGCCATTTCCAAATTTCACACATTATTCTTTGTCCATAATGCCCAGAAAAATGTATATGACCCTAGATGGTTATATGTAAAGAGTTGAAGGATTTGGACCTTTGCAGAGGGAAATAAAAAGGAAAACTTATGATTTTACCACCAATAACTACAATTTTATGCACTGAAAGTATTAAAAAGAATGACAAGTGGCAGTCATGAGAGGCAAAAACCAAGGCAAAATGTCATAAATAAACACCAATTTCATGTAGAAGAGTGTGCAGGAAATCGGGGTGGGAAGGAGGAAACCAGGACTTTTCACAGCCCTTGCCTCAATCTGGGCATAATCCTCAGGTATAATGTGCTTCACTGACCTGAGTGCTTCTAGTACAGAAAATGAACACAAGTCCCCCATGAGGTCCACTTGCTACCTATCAGCGTGATCATAACCCAACCAACTCTGGGTGTCACAAGAAACGTATGTCCAGTCCCCTACACTCCACTCCATGTTGTGTGCTACGGTGTTATGCTTGTTTACAAACCTCATTATCTTCCTGTTTAGGGGTCATTCTGTTATTTATAGCCACACCTGCAGTCACCTAGCCCCCACACAGGGTTTGTGCCTGTGGTTTTTCCTATCTCTATGTGTAGCCATAACTCACTTATTAATTAAATTGCACAAAACTTTTCATACTAGAGAATTCAGACATAACAAATGAACATAATGGGCAGAGTACATAATTTCTAAGTGAATGAGTGGATTAGAATGGGGGTAATGTTGAGTTACTGCTTCCAGTGTGGGGACAAGTTGACAGCAAGAATAATCATATAGCAAAGAACATTTAATTAACAGAAGAGAAAAACAACTAAATATAAAGAACCCCACAGGAAATTAACCCTTGAACAACACAGGGGTTAGAGGTGCCAATTTCTGTGCAGTAAAAAATCTGGGTATATCTTTTGACTCCCCCAGACTTCACTACTAATAACCTACTGTTGACCAGAAGCTTTACCCAGAACATCAACAGTTGATTAACACATATTTTGTATATTATCACACACTGCATTCTTACAATAAAGCTAGAGAAAAGAAATTGTTACTAAGAAAATCGTAAGGAAAATACATTTATGGTAATATCTCGTAAAAAAAAAAAAGTCTACTAACAGGCAGAACTCCTGACAGTCCTGAGTTTGTCTTTTGTTTCCACAGTGTTTGGACAGAACAGACCCTAGGACACCCTTTCTTCCAATCTCTGGCCACCCTCCAACTTCCCTTCTAGTCACAACCTTCAGAACCATCTTCTCAGCTACTCTTTGCCCCAAGGACAAGCCAACACTGGTTTTTGAGCTCCAGATTTATCAGAATTATTCCACCTAGGTGGAGGCTGCAGTCATCTGCCTGCTCAACACACATTTGTGGGCCTCCTACAATTTGTGGCTCTGGAGGGTATGAACCACTTCTTCCTGAGTTGGCTGGGGAGAAGTATGAGGGTTCCCAGCATCTTTTGATGATGCAAAACTAGCATGCATTTATGTCTTCTTAAAGGACAAGCAGAATCTGTCCCAAGATGTGTGGGGCTGAATCCCAGATGCTGTAGGAGCCCCCATTGTCCTGAAAAAGAGCCTTAAGTAGCCCCTTCTGGAGCTGCAGGACGGGTTCTACTGACAGAGACACCCAGCTCCTCCCTTCCTGCAGAACTGCTTCCCAGGTGAGGAGGTGAAACTCAGCAAGAGGATGTGCCCACCTGACTCACCTCAGCAGGCTGGACCCTCCTGGGTCCAGGGCGCTGTTGTCTTCCAGATGCTCCCTCGCAAGGATGACTAGGAGCTCAGCAGCCTCAAAGGGCCCCCTCAGGCCTCCCCCTGGGGCCAGGGCTTCTGCCTGAGCCTCTCCCTGCATCCACTAGCCAGCTTTTTAGCTACCCAGGAGCCTTCTCCCGAGGTGTGGGTGAAGGGGAAACAATGAAGCTTTTTGTAGAAAAAAAAAATCTGTGTATAAGTGGACCTGTGCAGTTCAAACCTGTGTTGTTCAAGGATCAACTGTAATGAGTAAAATACGTTCTATCCCAGTGGGTTGTGACAGGACAGTATTTGAAAAATAGATTCTCATTCTCCATTCACCCTTATTTTATCTTCTTTGGGTTTTCTGACTTTCAAGGTGTTCTTTACTCAGCTGATGGAAAAAAAGAGCAAGCTTGGAATAGTGGAGTGCAGTGTTTTGTTTTGTTTTGTTTTTTCTTTAAGAGAGAGAGTGACACATACATGTAAGTCAGGGAGGGGCAGAGAGAGTGGAAGGGAGGGAGAGAGAGAAAGAGACAGAGAATCCTAAGCAGGCTCCATGTCATCAGCACAGAGCCCAACATGGGGATCAAACTCACAAACCGGGAGATCATGACCTGAACCAAAATCAAGAGTTGGATGCTTAACTGACTGAGCCACTCCAGGCACCCCTGGAGTCCAGTGGTTCTTACAGGGTGACCCAAAACAACAGCAGCAACACTTGGGAACTTGTTTGAAATGCAGATACTCTAACCTCAACCCACAACTAACGAATCAGACTTGGGTTTTACCTGCAATGTGTGCTTTAATAATTATCTCTAGGTGATTCTGATTCTGCTCAAGTTTGAGAACTCCTGATGAAGCAGATCCCTCTTTAGGACTGAGATGCTTATTCCTACCTTAGCTCCTGGGAATGTAGATTATCCATGGCTCTAGGAGTTGCCTGTGACCAAAAGGAGCAGCCTTGTCCAAGGTGAAGTCCCTCTCTTATCCAATGACTTGCTGGTGAGAGGGCTTGAAGCTCAGCCTTTTCTTTAATTTAGGGCATCTCTGAAGAGATGCACCTGTTTCTGAGCTTTCTGTCAGATCAGCTGTGGCCTCTGTTACACCTGCCTCCTGTTGAACTCTTCCTTTACTCAATCCCGCTCCCCTTTGATACTTAAGAGACATTATTCCTGAGAGCACCCCCCACATATCCATCTTAGTGCCTGTTTCCTGAGGAACCTGAAGCCTCTTGGCTTTCACATTGTTGGAAGCGATCATGGAGAAGATGTGACCTTCAGTTGACCCTTGAGCTGGACCTAGGAATCAGGGGCTCCTCACTCCCTCCCTCCTTCCTTGGAATGTACATTCCACATACTATTTCCACACTAGAAGCAGCTTCAGTGGCACAGTCTTGACAGAGTGATGTGTTGTTAAGATCATGTAGATGGTATAATGTGACTGAATTGTGTTAAAGCTGCTGTGTAAACCTTCAAGATTCTGGAAGGCTGGTGTGGCAATCTACTCATCTTACCAGTCTTGTAAGTTCCCTTGCTTATTAAATCTGCCACCTACCAATCTGGGGTGGTCTGCCTCTTCCTCGGGGCTCTCCTTTCCTTCTGTGTACGGGGGCCAGTTTCGAATTTCACCCAGGGAACTTCTGAAATTGTAAAATAACAGGTGTTCCAAAAGTCCACATATTTGTGTGGGAGTGGAGAGGAGTCCACCAATTAAAAAACAAACAAAACACAAATATCTGTGAGGAACAACTGAGGGTCCAGGAGTTTCTGCTAAGCCAGCAAGGAGAGAGCCCAAGGCAAGGTGACAAGTGTATGATAATGGTAGACCTGACTGAGAAGGACCCCATACCCACCTTACTGGGAAGATGTCTCCAAGGGCCCTGGGGAAGATACAGCAGGGTCACATCTAGGGATCTGGGAACTTGGTTAGCCTTGTGGAAATTCCCATGGCCTCAAGTATGTCACTGATGGAATAGAGAGAGCTAAGTTCCTGCAGGGACCAGACAGAAACAAGGAACATTGTTGGACAACCTGGATAGATTGACAAGGAAGATGGGATGACATACATCTGTGTAAGTACTTTTGTGGTCACATGACATTGAAAATTGGATTAAGCGCCCCCCCCCACCATCAACCACCAAAGGATGTGCACTATAAGAATCCACTTTTCACTGGGCATTGTATGTCACTTGACAAAAGGAGAAAAATGTATGGAGTCTGTGTTTCTTTTCCCATGTCAAGATGTGATACAAAAGATTAAATAAATTGTTAAAAACTAAATTTATAATTTTTTACACCTAATCATGAACTAAGATTTCTATCCCCAGCACAAAGTGGAGACTATATTTTTTGTTACATAAAGTATATTAAAAAGAACCAAACAGGGCACCCGGATGGCTCAGTCAGTTAAGCATCCAACTTTGGTTCAGGTCATGATCTCACCACTTGTGGGTTTGAGCCCTGTGTTAGGCTCGGTGCTGACAGCTCAAAGCCTGTTTCAGATTCTGTGTCTCCCTCTCTCTCTCTCTGCCCCTCCCACTCCCCCACTCACACACACTCTCTCTCTCTCTCTCAAAAATAAATTAAACATGAAAAACAATTAAAAAAACCCAACAACTCCCTGTCCAATAACTCAGAGCACAGAAGCTTGCAATGGGCAACAACAGATGATTCCATTTCAGCTGATCTCTGCTGAGGCGTGTACAGTAGTTAACAGATTCGGAGAGAGAATGACAGTTGAGGAAAACTCTGCTCTTTATGGAACTTTGAGCAACTGTGAACACAGACCAATTTCAGAGTTCTTAGATAATGGCAGTTTTTATACAGAGGTCAGCCAGAGATGGACTAAAGTGGATTATAAGAATAAGGGCTGATCTGATCTAGAAAAGATTGTCTTTTTATGGTTTTCACAAATATTTCAGTGAGGAGAAATTAGTTATCGATAGGGCATGTTCTCTTGATGTGGGCATATGATTATACTGTGATGAGTAAGAGCTACATTTATTGAGTGCTTACCATGTGCTGGGCACTAGTCTTGAGTTTAAAGCGTGTTTCAACTACTGCTAATGAGGGTTCTCTGAATCAGGTGGACTCACCTGTCAGGTGTAGTCACTGCAGTGATGCTCAAATTAAGTAGACCTTTTAAGCTTCCTCTTTACAGTATAGAACCTGAATATGTATGGTGAATTCCTAGTCATTTAAAAAATTGTATTGATAAGTTAAATGAGCATAAAAATTCTACTGTGAAGGAGAAAGAATTTAGAACCCAAAGCTTGTGGTGACTTGCCATAGTTATAAATGTTATTAAATGTACATTTAATTCATAACTATGTTAAAATAAAACCTTATGAATCTATGAATCATTGCTTTTATAATATTCTACAGGATTCATTTTCCCAAATTTCAAATCTTTATTACTTCAACTTTTGAATTAAAAAAAAATATATTGCCTAAAGAAATATATATATTCTAGCATTTGGCCATTGTTTAGGGACTGACAATCTGTTCTGTTTTCTATTCTCCTGCTTAGAATATGGACATTGAACACCTTGTTAATCTCGTTCAGAGAACAGGGTGAAAGGGAACAACAATCCCTAACTTGAAAATGTGTACTTTATTATCATTTTGCATGTTTTCCCATGCTTTGTTTAGCAGGTTAAATAAGAGTTGATAATAATGTATTATTATTTTAAATCATAATAAGGTTCTTGTTATTAGGACCTTCAGTCCTTGTCATTTTTATTTATTACTGACATTTTGTTTGTCCCTTTGTTTTGGTGTTCAGTTTTATAAACTACTTCAAGTTAGAAATCCTAACTAAGACGGATTCTACAAGAAGATACTTTCAGTTACTGTTTCTCTTCTCCCATTTTTAGTAGGTTTTTAATTTTTTTTTAATGTTTTATTTATTTTTGAGACAGGGAGAGACAGAGCATGAACAGGAGAGGGTCAGAGAGAAGGAGACACAGAATCTGAAACAGGCTCCAGGCTCTGAGCTGTCAGCACAGAGCCCAACACAGGGCTCGAACTCACGGACTGAGAGATCATGACCTGAGCCGAAGTCGGCCGCTTAACCGACTGAGCCACCCAGGCACCCCTTTAGTAGGTTTTATATAAGGCTAAGTCAAACAATATTCTTTATTATGACTTTTGGTTCTGTGAGACTCCTAGAGAGTCTCCTCTAGCTTCTATAGACTAGCTTCTATTTTTTCACTTATAAAATAAATTCCCACCGTCTACTGACTATATACTATATACAGTTGGCAAATTATAACTGGTGGATATAAATTGTGCAGAGGAAGAGCAACTCCTTTGCTTTTCTGGCCTGCAAAGGTGTTGTTTTGACTATATTTTACTTGTAAGTTAACCTGGGTTAACCTATTTGAGACAAAAATGTCTTTATTATTATAATTAGGTCTGTTAGCTGCCTATCAAAATCTGGTCTCCCTTTTTTCCCAGTTTAAGTTCTTGACAATGGAATGTGAACAGAGGTGATGGGGCTGCTTGTGGGCCATATCCCCTCCTCACAGACATGCTGCCATTCAGTCTCTTCCACGCCCATGAAAACCCCTGAGGGACCCCTGAGAACCAAGATCCTGAGAACCTGGGTCCTTGAATGAGTTTATAAAGCAGAGCCACCAGCATGACTTTTCTGAAATGTGATAGAGAAATTTATTTCCTTTTTTCCCTTTGCCACTGTATTTTTTGGTCTCCTCGACATAGTTTTAACTTAATATATTTCCCATCTGGCAATAACACTTCTTAAATATTATAGTGATTTTCTGAACTTGATGTTTTCATTGTTTCTACAAGACAAATTAGGCATTCTTGAAGTCCTATTCTTGTTTCAAGCACCATAGATGGACAGTTAAGCATATTGGGATAAAATAAATCAATCACCCCCAAAATATTTACTACTTTCCTATTATATCTTTATCACTGTATTCAATTCTTGGGACTATAAATGTCTACATGACATCATTCCTGCTTATGTTGATGGGAAATGTTTTCACTCATATTATAAGCTTGTTTTATATATGTTTTAGGTGATCTTTTTACTGAAAATGTTGTTTGACCTCACTGTGTACTAGTGACATGGTACGGACAAAAATGAAGACTAAAACGTGGTTACTTGCCTCAAAGAATTCACAGAAGGAAAACAGTATTTAAATATACATTGTAATTTGCTTTTGATAAATGCTGACCTCTTTGAACTTCACTACAACTGAGAAAATAGATTTTATCATACTTTTTGGTAGATGATGAAGTGGAGACTTAATAACAGATCATGATAAAGATAATAACTCTACTAATTGACCACCTACTAGTAGATCCTGTGATTCCTTCTTGGGCCAAACTCTGCTGGGAGTGGGTGCAGTCAGTACAAACCCCCAGATGATCTGGTGGGCCCTGAGAGAAGCAAGGGCATGTCGTGCCTGTTTCCTGATGGAGCCCAAGGAAACGGCAAGACCTGGGGGATAGTTTTACAAAATTTCACATGTCCTGGTGAGAGGCAAGGGTAGTAGAGTGATTCCCAAGCAAGGAAGCTGGGTCTATTGTGGCACCAGGGTGACATAAGAGCAGAAGACTGATTTCAGTGTGCCAGAGAGAAGTGTGAAAGTGACAGAGGGCATTAACTTCTTAATTTCCCTTATGCCAGTTTGGTGTGGGTAGTTTCATGGTGACTCCCCTGCACCTGAAGTAATAGATGGAGCTCAATCCTGGACGTGCTTTTGGACAGGAATGAGACCTAAGAAGCTGCAGTCTGTATCAGCTGACACCTGAGATACTTCTGTGTGGACAAGACTAGAGGTCCACACAGAAGCCAGAGGAGCAAGCTGCTCACCCTGATCTGATTCCTTCCTCTCTCAATGCCCTGCTGCCATGTGAGGCCAAGTCCCCACTCCTGTGCCACCAAGGTAAAAGAGATCCCCTCTGGATTGACTGGGAGTAAGTTTCTGCCACCCATTAGAATAGGCTTCTTATTATGAAGACTATATCATTTATAGTTCAGATACGGGTACTTTTAAAAAAACTTTAAGTACTCTCTACACCCAACATGGAGCTTGAACTCACTACCCTGAGATCAAGAGTCACATGCTCTTCTGACTGAACCAGCCGGGCACCCCCAAATAAGGACACTTTTGAAGGTGAAAAAGGGAACTCTTGGTAATTAATCCAGATTAGCATATGTAAAGTGGGACGAGAGCAAATTGTGAAAACGGTTACTTTCCTCTTATAAAAAGAATTAGGATGAGTTACACAAAAAAACAAACAAGTTCTATTTCTTGCACACGCGAAAATACAGACTAAAATTCACACCCAACACAAAAGGCAATGCTTACACCAGAATCTGACTTTGCAGATCACAGAAATATGTAAGGAAGATGACTTTCCTTCTTTCCACATTCTACACTTTTGAAAATATGAGGTAGGGGCATCTATACTCTCTTTCACTTTTTGCTAACTCCTCCATGTACAAAGAGGAATGATTTATCTCTTGGTGAGATGGCAAGGATTTGTCATCATGTGTTCATTTACTGCTGACAGTGAAATACAGAGGTAAGCATCCCTTGAACAATATGACCTATCTTACATCTCTCACTGAGTGAAAACACTGGAATTTTCTTTCTTCTCCTGCCATTTCTCTGTCTCCAAACCGACACCTACTTGGGCAGGCTCTGTTCCTGTAAAGAGGGCACGGGCAATTTGGGGTGGCTGGTCCAGTTTTGCAGAAAATGAGTGAGAAGCTTAATTTTGAACGCAGGTCCAAGCCATAGTCTCTATTGCATCTCTACTGGTAGAAAAGCAGGTATTTTAATTCCTATCTGGCATCTGTGTGCATTCCTTAATTTGTTTCAAACTAATTAGGGGAAGAGATTTGTCTAGCCCTTTAGAGACATAACACACCGCAACAGTATGCCTTGAATGATTTAGATTATGATTCAGGTGAGAGATGTTCTACTGGAGACAGTTATTATATGCTTTGCTTGGGATCCAGATGCCTTCCAGAACTTTTATGCCTCAAGCTATGCTTAAATAGAATTTTAACTTTTGTTAAACAGGACACCTTTTAGGAATTGATCCTACTACTTGGCAATAGATTAATGTAATATGGCCTTGCATTACTTAGGGCTTTCGGTTTATTTTCTGGTTGTAGATACCGGGTGGGGGCGGGGGAGAGACTATTTCTTCCCTCGTTCCCGAAAATTTCTTCCGATTTAGAGAACTCGGTTTAGAGAACTCTTCTAGTTTCGGCAATTTAGGGGCAATGCTGGCCTCGCTCCACCCCTTTCACCCTGTCCCAGAAATACAGAAGGTCCCACCTACATGTGGTATCACTTTCGGAGGTTTCAATTACCTGTGGTCAGCGCTGGTCAGGAGGAAGACGATCCTCCATCTGGAATCCGCAGAAGGTCAGGAGTAGCCTGAGGCTACGTCACACGCCTGCGTCATTCCCCTGACGTCATCTTATCACGCAGGCATTTTATCATCTCACATCAGCTCGAGAAGGGTGAGTACAGCACAATGAGACATTTTGAGAGAGAGAGAGACATGTAACTTTTATTATAGTATATTGTTCTAATTGTTTTATTTTATTACTAGTGATTGTTAATCTCTTACTGTGTGTAATTTAGAAATTGAACTTTATTATAGGTATGTATTTATAGGATAAAACAGCATATAGGGTGCGATACTATCCGCGGTTTCAGGCATCCACTGGGGGTCTTGGAACGGATCCCCCATAGATAAGGGGCGACTACTATAACATATAAATTTGGGAAGGATCAAGTGAGCATGCACAGTTCAGCCCCCTTTCTTTTCTCTTATAATAAGGCTGTCTTCATGGAGGGGTTCTCTTCTGCCCCTCTGTGCTGCTCTTATCCAGGAATGCCTGTGATTGGATAAGGGAAATCTGCCTGGCCGTGGGTTCAATTAGCAAGGCTATGTAGCTCTTGTATTAAGCTGTGAAGTGGCCTTTGATATACTTCTTTACAATAAAAGGCTGATATTTTGATATCATTTGATCAGCTATCTGTTTTACTCCTTTTATTTCTTTATGTGTATTGGGCCACCTCCATGTTCTGACAGTGGAGTGATGATTTTTGGGTTGTGAGTGAACTAACTTGTGGACATATTTGGGTATTTGCATAAAGTAAAAATTATTTGTGTGGTATTTCTTAGGAATACCTAAGCATTGCCAGCAGATAGCTATGCGTCATTAAAGAGGTCTTTATTATCCCCTGCAGGGATGCTAGGGTTGACAGGCTATTTTGAGTGAAATAGGTAATTTAGGCAATTATAAAACTCAGAAAAAGAAAAGGTGTTACTTCTTGCAATTAAGTCATGTTTGTGTCTACGTCCACCTGGTTTTCTCCTTTTTGCTTTTTTCCTTCTTCACAGCTGAGCTTAGTGATTCCTTCAGGCCTTCGTAAACAGGGAGGATCCTGGAGGTTCTGGATGTTCTGAATGAGAGAGCCCTTTCTTACTCTCTTCTGGTAGGCACTGTTATCTCACCTGGCCTTTTCTCAGTAATAAGAGCTACTATTTTGGAGGGTCTGTAATGTTCTAAGACTTTGAATAAGTTATTTAATTTTATCATCATGACAATGGTATTTTTACTAAAGAAGAAACTGAGATCCTGAGAAGTTATATGGCCACAAGACAGAAGCAGAACTTGAAATTAAATCTCTCAAATTCTGAGATTCATACTTGGATGATATGTAGGAGAAAGTAATCAGATTAAAAATATTCGTTATCTGACCTCTGTAGGTATATGTGGGGAAACAAAACCTGTTATGAGTGTTCTCTAATTAACTGGTAGTGGAGTTTGCAATATTGGTCTGAAACTTCTTTAAATGGATAGATCTGGAGTAACACTTTTTGATCAAGAGCATAAACTGCGCTGAGAGACTGTGTCACCATGAACGTTGTCCAGGGGAAGGGCTTTGACTATCTTTTTGCTTAGTTCAGATCCTTTACATTAAACACAACAATATCCATAATATTACTACATAACATAGCAGATGGCATAGTGTTGTAAATATTTTAATAGGGTCACCTGAGGCAGTGGTAGTTGGCTATGGCAAACACTGATTTGAAAAATCTGAGCTGTCAAAGCAAATTCTTGAAAGTAAAGTCCCATTTTAGCATTCATGATATGGAAAAAGATAAGACAGTGTTCACTGTCAACACAATTAAATTTTGATCCTGAGATGGAATTCTGTAAACATGTTTGCTTGCATGGATCTAAGAAAATACATTTCACCCTTGAGGAATTTTTACTTCTCTTGAACATCTCATTATTGTTTTCTCTGTTGTCTTAAGGAGGTCAATCTTAGAGCTTTGTGTAGAATGATGTTTCCTGCTTTATTGCATTCTGCCATACTTAAAGTAACACAATGAACCTGGAATTCTGACCAGCAGGTTGGAGAGTAGCTCAAATGAATCTGCAGAGGGAATTCTGGCAAGGACAACTGGCATACATAAACCTGGCAGTTGGGCTCCTGTTGTATTTTATTGTATTAATAGTTAATTAATCCTTTTTTCTCTGAAATAGCTTTATATCCTGGAGGTATTAGCGCTTGTTAATGAAATCTCTTATGGCATAGGACAGAGCTGGAAATAAAGGATTTTAGGCAACTAGCCCTCATTTGTGGCTTCATCAGAAATATTGGCCTCTAAAACCTAGCACAGATCTGGCAGGTGAGGTGCTCAAAAACATTTTGAATGATGAATGTAATAGTCCTGTATTCTTACTGAGTACATATAGGATTCCATACCTGTGCTAAACCTTTTGCAATATAATTGTGTTTAAAATAGACATACCTTTCAGCAAAATTCCTTGTGTGTGGTGCTACTGCAAACATGTACCTTGCTTTATAAAATAAGTGAGTTTCTAAATTTAAAGAATATATTAAGCACATACCACAGGCCAGAACTTGTCTTCCCTTAAGCTTTGGCAAATAAGTGATGATGCTCTTATTCTTCCACTAAGTACATGGTGACTCAGACAAGTTAAGTAATTTATCTAGGATCACAGGCTTGTAAGGATTCACTCTGGATCTTTTTCACTGTAGTTTTAGTACATCTAGCCATCTTTCAAATGAGTGGGAGAACTCGAAAATAAAGGATTTTTTGTAGTAAAATAGTCCTTATAGGGAACACACTTAAAAATAATGCACATTATCCTTCTATGTCTTTTGTAAATTTGATTTTTGTATGTTAATTTAAAGTATATAGAAATATCAGTGTTATTTTCAAAACATATATTGTATATATGTTTCATATTCAGCCTTGTATATGTTTGGTGCTTTATGCATATTATTTTATTTAATTTTTATACTCATATAAAAATTAGTATATTATTCTCATTACAATAGGGGAAAATAAAAGAACAGTGAGGTTAAATTACTTGTCCAAGGATATATAACTGAGAAATTGGAAAACTGTGATTTTCTAACCTAAATTTCCTTAAATCTTACAGGTTCCTAGACCTATTATAGACATTTCTAGAAGAATATAAATATTGCCTGACTAAAACTTAAGTCACAATAATTGCCAAATTTTATTATAACATTAGAGGGAAATATCACATTGTTTTAAATAGTCTCTTTTTGTCATTAAATATAACACTAACAATTTTGAGTTTTCAAATAAACTGAATTTTACAGAAAATTTGCATCCTTTTAAACAGATATTGTCTCGATGTTTCTTCAGCCATTACAATCTAATAATCAAATAAAACATAATTTTCTCAGATGACAGAAAGATAGGAACATACGTAACATTATCATTGTGACTTTTTTTATTGCTGAACTTGTTGAGGAAAAACATTTCTACTAATAAATTCTTATAAGAGTATTTACTTCTTTCACCAAACTCTTCACAATGAGACTTGAGAGATGGGTGACTAATATTCTGATTTTTTTTTTTTAAGCCGGTCATAGGAGTTCTGAGGATTGCTTGATGCAGGGATTAAAATTGCTATTATCCTGCAGGCACATCCTGGGTGCAGAGGTGACTTACCTCTTGTTGTCTAGTCTGCTTAGTGAGTGGTGTGGAATAAGAAAGTCAATACATTAGCAACAGAGGGTTCAGAATGGATATTGCTTGCTTGATCGGCTGTGCAGGCTGATACCTCGCTTGAATAACTACACAGGGAAGGGGGACTGCTGGTGTTGTACAGGTTGTGGTAAAGAGAGGGAGACCCAGAGTAGCTTGGGGAAACAAGCCATCTTCCATCAGGATCCAGTCCTCATGTCTAATTATTTTCCCGTAGGCTTTTGGCATATAATATGTTAACCCGTTTTCTCTTGTAGGCAGTTACCCCAGTTTACAAGTGTGTGCACAGATATACTCAAAGATATGAAAGTGAAATAAACACGGAGTCAACGCTCAGAATTCCAGAACTGCTTCATTTTTCTTTATAAATTTTAATTCTTATTATTTCAAAATCTGTTTCAAAGGATGTTTGGTGTAAGAACAGTGAAGCAGTAAATAAAATGTGGTATAGACTCCTGAAATCTATCTACCCCAAATCAATCTCACTTTCCAGAGGAAATGACTTATAGAACAGACAGATATTTCAAGACATTTTCCTATAAAATATTTTGTTATTATTTTATCTGATTTTTTTTTCCTATAAAAAGGGACCATGACATCTTTCCATAGGACTGTATCATTTTAAAGCAATTGCTGTTTAGGAAAAAAACAAAAAACCAAAACAAAACAATCTGTAACTTTGGACAATTCTTGGCTTATAATTTTTGGATGTTAAGTTCTTAATTAGGACTCTTTTGGCTGTGAGGAAAGAAAATTCAATTTCTAATACTTAAACATGGATTTTTATTGACTCGCAAAATTGAAAAGTCCATGAGTAGAGGTGGCTTCAAGTTTGCTTGATCTTGGGGAATCAAATGACAATACTGTACTTCTCTCATTTATTTGATCTTTTAGTACCACTTCCTCTTTGTTGGTTACATTCTCTGGTAGGTCTAGCCTCATCGTGACAAGAGGGCTGCAGCAACCCTCATCTTGAGTTCACTTAGCTTCAAATGCAGTAGTGAAAAACATCCATTTCCAGAATTGAATCTTATTGGTTCTGATTGATTTGAGGAGTCACATACCTGTTTGTATTAGTGGCCTACTATAACAGACTGGATGGCTTGAGCAACAGGAATTTATTTTCTCTCATTTCTGGAAGCTAAAAGTCCAAGTTCAAGGAGTTAGCAGATTTGGCTTCTTCTGAGGCCTCTCTCTTGGCTTGCAATTGGCCAGTTTTTCTCTGTGTCTTCCCATGGTCGTCTCTCTGTGTTTTTGTGTTCTAATCTCCTCTTTTTATAAGGACACAAGTCATATTGGAATGAGGACCACCCTAATGACTTTATTTAATCTTATTTACTTTTTTTAGATATTTACTCTTTCCAAATACAGTCACATTCTGAGTTACTAGGGGTTAGGACTTCACTATATGACTTTGCTGGGGATGGGGACAGGATACAATTCAGCTCATAACATCATTCCTGTGTAACCACTGGCACATTCCTACATAACCATGTGCCCATCCTAGGTCAAATACCACATTTAGATCTAGCAGGATGGTCAAAGGACTGAAAGTAGGGAGGAGTGAAATCCCTTAAGTGAAAACTAGCCACTGTCATCAACATGATGGTGAATGAATGGTATCTATTCCAAAAGCCAACAAGTGTCCATTTCACTAAGAAAATGCAGGTTAAAATTATAATATTAGTGGCAGCTATTTTGTTAATAAACTAATAATAAAGAATTAGCTAGGGGCGCCTGGGTGGCTCAGTCGGTTAAGCGGCCGACTTCAGCTCAGATCATGATCTTGCGGTCCGTGAGTTCGAGCCCCGCGTCGGGCTCTGTGCAGACAGCTCAGAGCCTGGAGCCTGTTTCAGATTCTGTGTCTCCTGTCTCTGGCCCTCCCCCATTCATGCTCTGTCTCTCTCTGTCTCAAAAATAAATAAACGTTAAAAAAATTTTTTTAAAAAAGAAAAAAAAGAAAAAAAAGAATTAGCTAATAAAGAAGGAAATAGATTCTTGAATTAAACTTCACATGTTTACTTCAGGGGAAAGAAAAACATTATCTTTCTTAAGGAAGAAGTAGTAGCTTCATCAAAAACACTTTCTATGAAAAAAAATGGTAACCTGAGAATAGGATGTTTAAGTAACTGAACATTTTTGGCTAGAAAAAAAGTAATAGCTAATATGGGGCTTTCTATAATAGGACATAGCCTTGTTTGATTTTTTAATTTTCAGAAATAAAAAGTGATTTTTTTTTCTCCACAGAATGTTTTTGCAATTCTTCATCTACAAAACAAAACAAGCAAAAAACTCCCTAATACTCAGAGAAAGGAATATTTGTCCTAAAATTAGGAAAGAACTGTATATAATACCCAAAGATCATGGCAAGCAGGACAATATATTTGCCCCCAAATTGAAGATGATATCAGGAGCCATTATTTCTTTCATGTGGTAGAATGAGGAATCAATGCAAAGTGCAGGTAATGCTTTAATTAGTGCACGTCTCTTTAATACATTGTGGCAAGTGAACCTGGCGATGAGGAGAAATCACATGGTGAGGTTCACACACTGTGAGCGAACCAATCACTGAGGCAAGGTGATGATGTATCACTTGACCTAAGACTGGTTTATATGCTCTACCCCTGGTTTGGGGTTTGAGCTTCACAAAAAACAATATGGATTGGTGTGAGGAAAAAAATGAATTAATTCTATTGTCAGCAAAAGAGGGGACAGATCTTGGGGGGAGGGGGATGCAAACAATAAGTATGCATTATATTCCCTAGAAAGATAATAAAGATGATTGAAGACTAAGGCACACCTAGTGAAATTATTAAATGTTAAATGTTAAAGTAGGAATAATAGAAATATAAACACAGAAGAATTAATTAATTTAAGAGACTTTGTATGCAAGAGAACAGATGAAAAATATTTCCAGAATTTGGAGGAAGAATAGATTTCACCCACAGAAGGTACATCCAGCCAAATTGTCATTAATATGTCAAGGCAACAGAAAGATATTTCTAAATATACAAAGACTCTTCAACTCTATATCCTATGTAGCCTACATGAAAAATCTACTTGAATGCATACTCTATTCAAGCAAAAGATTGAAACTGTGGAAAGAAAATCCTGGTGGTAAAAATTAATTTTTAAAAACATAATTACTACAGTTAAAATTTTTAAATCGTAGTTACAAAATTAACTTTTATGATTATAACTCTTGAACAAAGCCATATAGTGAAATAATTAATAATTATTAATCAGTTATAGTTTGCCAGGGAAAATGTTCCAGGACTTGTCACCAAAACTGGAAGAAAAAGGGAGGGAGAGGTGGTAAAATTAAACACATTTTTGCACTGTTCATAGTGACGGTAAATAACAAAGCATCTATCTATCTATCTATCTATATATATATATATACACGACTTTAGAAAACAGGAGATCAAAAGAAATAACAATTGTAGCCAGAGATTTTTATTTTATTTGTTTATAAGTTTTAATTCCAATTAGTTAATGTACAGTGTTATATTAGTTTCAAGTGTATAATATAGTGATTCAACACTTGCATACAACACTTAGCAGCTCATTTCAAGTTCATTCCTTAATCCCCATCACCATTTAACCCATTCTCCCATGCTCTGGTAACCTCTCTGATACTATCAGTTTGTTCTTTATAGCTAAGAATCTGTTTCTTTGTTTGTCTCTCTCTTTTCTTCCCTATCCTCATTTGTTTTGTTTCTTGAGTTCCACCTATGAGTGAAATCATATGGTATTTGTCTTTCTCTGACTGTCTTATTTCAGTTAGCATTATACTCTCTAGCTCTATCCATGTTGTTGCAAATGGCAAGATTCATTCTTTTTTATGGCTGAATGGTACTGTTGACATCAGCCATAGCAACTGATGGCAACTTTATGGCTGATATATATATGATATCTCTCTCTCTCTCTCCCTCTCTCTCTCTCTCTCCCTCCCTCTCTCTCTCCCTCCCCCTCCCCCCCCTCTCTTTATATATATATATATATATATATATATATATATATAATTTATATATATATATATATACATATAATCTCTATATCACTTCTTCTTTATCCATTCATCAAACAATGGACACTTGGGCTGTTCCATACTTTGGCTATTGTAAAAAATGCTGTTCTAAACATCAGGGTATGTATATCCCTTTGAATTAGTCTTTTTGTATTCGGGTAGATCTATTTTTAACTTTTGGAGGAACCTCCATACTGTTTTCCACAGTGGCAGCACCAGTTTGCATTCCTATCAACAGTGGAGGAAGATTCCTCTTTCTCCAAATCCTCACCAACACTTGTTTCTTGTGTTGTTGATTTTAGCCATTCTGACAGTTGTGAGGTGATAGCTCATTGTAGTTTTGATTTGCATTTACCTGATGGTAAGTGAGGGTGAGCGTCTTTTCAGGCTGTTAGCCATCTGCATGTCTTCTTTGGAGAAATATTTGTTCATGTCTTCTGGCCATTTTTTTAACTGGATTATTTGTTTTTTGGGTGTTGAGTTGTGTAAGTTCTTTATATAATTTGGATGCTGTTTATCAAATATGTCATTTATAAATATCTTCTCCCATTCTGTATGTTGCCTTTTAGTTTTGTTGATTGTTTCCTTCATTGTGCAGAAGATTTTTATTTTGATAAAGTCCCAAGAGTTTTGTTTCCCTTGCCTTAGGAGATAGATCTAGAAAAAAGTTGCTATGGCTGATGTCAAAGAGGTTATTGCCTGTGTTCTCTTCTAGAATTTTTATGCTTTGAGGTCTCACATTTAGGTCTTTATTTTTGTTTGTGATATAAGAAAGTGGTCCAGTTTCATTCTTTTGCATGTTGCTGTTTTATCATTTGTTGAAAAGACTGTCTTTTTTCCATTGGATATTCTTTCCTGCTTTGTTGAAGATTAGTTAACCATATAATTGTGGGTTTATTTCTGGGTTTGCTATCTTGTTCTACTGATCTATGTGTCTATTTTCGTACCAGTACCATATTGCTTTCATTACGATAGTTTTATAATATAACTTGAGTCTGGAATTGTGATGTGTCCAGCTTTGCTTTTCTCTTTCAAGATTGCTTTGGCTATTCAGGGTCTTTTGTGGCTTTAGGATTGTTTGTTCTAGTTCTGTGAAAAATTTTGTTAGTATTTTAATAGCGATTGTATTGAATTTGCAAATTGCTTTGCATAGTGTAGACATTTTAACAATATTTGTTCTTTTAGTACATGAACATGGAATGTTTTTCCATTTCTTTGTGTCATCTTCAATTTCTTTCATCAGTGTTTTATAGTTTTTGTAGTACAGGTCTTCCACCTCTTTCATTAGGTTTATTCTTAGGTATCTTACTATTTTTGGTGCAATTGTAAATGGAATTATTTTCTTAATTTTTCTACCTGCTGCTTCATTATTGGTGTATAGAAATGCAACAGATTTATCTACATTGATTTTGTATCCTGTGACTTTAGTGAATTCACTTATTGGTTGTAGCAGTTTTTGGTGGAGTCTTTTGGGTTTTCTATATATATATAGTGTCTAGTCATCTGCAAATAGTGAAAGTTTTACTTCTTTTTTACCAATTTGGATGCCTTTTATTTCTTTGTGTTGTCTGATTGCTGTGGCTAGAACTTCCAGTATTATGTTGAATAAAAGTGGTGAAAATGGACATCCTTGTCTTATTCCTGACCTTAGGGGAAAAACTCTTGATTTTTCTCCATTAAAGATTATGTTAGCTATGGGTTTTTCATAGATGGCCTTTATAATGTTGAGGTATGTTCCCTCTACACCTACTTTGTTGAGAGTTTTTATCATGAATGGATGTTGTACTTTGTCAAATTTTTTTCTGCATCTATGGAAGTGATCATATGGTTCTTATTTCTTTTATTGATGAAATGTATCACGTTGATTTATTTGTGAATATTGAACCACCCATGCAACCCAGGAATAAATCCCACTTGATGTGGTGAATTATTTTTTTAAATGTATTGGATTTATGAATCCAACAATGTAAATGTATGTTTGCTAGTATTTTTTTTTTTTTTTAAAGTTTTTTATTTATTTTTGGGACAGAGAGAGACAGAGCATGAACGGGGGAGGGGCAGAGAGAGAGGGAGACACAGAATCGGAAACAGGCTCCAGGCTCCGAGCCGTCAGCCCAGAACCTGACGCGGGGCTCGAACTCACAGACCGCGAGATCGTGACCTGGCTGAAGTCGGACGCTTAACCGACTGCGCCACCCAGGCGCCCCCTGTTTGCTAGTATTTTGTTGAGGACTTTTATATCTATGTTCACCAGAAATATTGGCCTATAGTTTTTTGTGGTGGATTTATCTGATATTGGTATTAGGGTAATGCTGGCCTCATAGAATGAATTTGAAAATTTTCTTTCCTTTTCTGTGCTTTGGAATAGTTTGAGAAGAATAGATATTAACTCCTCTTTAAATGTTTGGTAAAATTCACCTGTGAAGCCATCTGGTTCTGGACTTTTTTTGGGAGTTTATTGATGACTGATTCAGTTTTTTAATGATTATTGATTTGTTCAAAATATCTATTTATTCATCTTTCAGTTTTTGTATTTTATATATTTCTAGGAATTTATCCATTTCTTCTAGGTTGTCCAATTTGTTGGCATATAGTTTTTCATAATATTCTCTTATAATTGTTTGTATTTCTGTGGTGTTAATTCTCCTCTCTCATTTGTGGGCTTTTTATTATTTTTTTTTGAGTCCTTTCTTTTTTGTCTTGATAAGTCTTACCCAGATATTTTTCATATTTCTTTCACCCTGAACATATTGAGAAATCCACAATCCAATAACGAAGGAGATAGTATTCCTAATAATTAATAGAGATGCTATAAAAATTTATATACTATTGAGGCTCTACCTTTTCAAAACTCCCCTGAACCCACAAAGGAAATCTCAATAAATTCCAGAAAGTAGAAAAGCAATTTAGTAAATCTTTGAATTTCTGAAAGTAAACTAGTAAAACCAGATATACCTAGCAAAAGAAAAAACAAATGAAACAGTAACTTTTGGGGCACCTGGGGGGCTCATTCGGTTAAGTGTCTGACTCTTGATTTCAACTCAGGTCATGATCTCACAGTTTGTGGTGCTGACAGTGTGGAGCCTACTGGGGATTCTCTCTCTTTCTCTCTCTACCCCTTCCCTGCTTGCTCTCTCTCTCTCTCTCTCTCTCTCTCAAAATAAATAAATAAACTAAAAAGAAAAGAAAGAAACAATAGCTTTCATTTAACCAACTGTTGGGTCAAATAGAAAATAAAACCTGAAGTTGCAGAATCTTTCCTCTCACAAGATTGAGAATACTATATACAACAACTTAAGGAAAAGAAAATGAAAATAATTAAGCATTCAGTATAGGAAGTTGAACAAATACATCCAAGGAAAGCTAAAGAAAGAAATGAATCAATAATGATAAAAACATAAATCAAAGCATAAATTAGAAATAGAAAAAAATAGTAGAATTGATATAAGGCAGTTAAACAATAGTAACAAAACCCAGTCAAATGGGTAACTTCCCACTTACCTTCATCAAGGGTGTAGCTAGGAAGAGATGAAAACACAAATACATAGATTTAAGGCTGAGAAGGAATGATCCACCAGTAGAGAAATAATTAATAGAGTTACAATAAACAGTTTTCAAAAATCTATGCTAATAAATAAGAAAACTCCTTAAATGGACGATTTTCCAGAAGATATGTTACCTGAATTAACTCCTTAAAGGGATGGAAAGATATAAATGTCTAATAACCATGAAGGAAATTAGTTGTCAAAGAGCCAGTGCCTTCTGCTAGGAATTTATCCAAGGGATACAGGAGTACTGATGCATAGGGGCACCTGTACCCCAATGTTTATAGCAGCACTCTCAACAATAGCCAAATTATGGAAAGAGCCTAAATGTCCATCAACTGATGAATGGATAAAGAAATTGTGGTTTATATACACAATGGAATACTACGTGGCAATGAGAAAAAATGAAATATGGCCTTTTGTAGCAACATGGATGGAACTGGAGAGTGTGATGCTAAGTGAAATAAGCCATACAGAGAAAGACAGATACCATATGGTTTCACTCTTATGTGGATCCTGAGAAACGTAACAGAAACCCATGGGGGAGGGGAAGGAAAAAAAAAAAAAAAAAAGAGGTTAGAGTGGGAGAGAGCCAGAGCATAAGAGACTGTTAAAAACTGAGAACAAACTGAGGGTTGATGGGGGGTGGGAGGGAGGGCAGGGTGGGTGATGGGTATTGAGGAGGGCACCTTTTGGGATGAGCACTGGGTGTTGTATGGAAACCAATTTGACAGTAAATTTCATATATTAAAAAAAAAAAAAAAAAAAAAAAAAAAAAAAAAAAGAGCCAGTGCCTTCACCTCCACCTATTTTTGAAAATGAGAACTTTTCATGTCTACAGTATTCTGGTAGCAATATTTGTTATCTATAATACGAAAAAAATTACTTCCAGCCATCTTGAGATTATTTTGGTACATTGCCTAAGCACTCTGGGATATGTGTTGTCTGATTTAGATATTTTAATTAAGACATTTATTTATTTTTGAATAATACAGGTCTCCCCTGCTATCTGAATGTAGAGTATTGCAATGAAACCTTTTGTAGGCCAAAATGCTATAAAGTTAAGAAGCAATCACCATTAATTTATATGGAAGAATTTTGAGCATTCCCAGGCCCCCCAAATAACCTCTCTTAGGCTTTTCTGATACCTTATGACAAATCTTGTTAACAGATGCGTGAAATAAATCAAGACAAAGCACAGATGCTCACACAGTTCAACACCATGGCAGCTTGATGTTGAGGTGCTGAGTGTAGTTCCTGGGGAAGGAGCTTGGCAGGGCCACCTCAGCCCTTCCTGGTGTATGTGCCTCTAGAACAGCTCTGCTGCAAAACAAACAATGAATGCTATTTTTGCTCTTTGTCTTTTTTCCTAAAAGTGACAATCCTCTTCAGATTTCTTTTGGTTAACAAAAACAGGTAGTACTAATGTAGGTCTTTTGTAAAAGTAAAGTGATGTAGCGCAAACTTTTAAAAAATGGATGGGGAGGGGCGCCTGGGTGGCTTGGTCGGTTAAGCATCCGACTTCGGCTCAGGTCATGATCTCACGGTCCATGGGTTCGAGCCCCGCGTCGGGCTCTGTGCTGACAGCTCAGAGCCTGGAGCCTGTTTCAGATTCTGTGTCTCCCTCTCTCTCTGCTCCTCCCCTGTTCATGCTCTGTCTCTCTCTGTCTCAAAAATAAATAAACGTTAAAAAAAAATTAAAAAAAAAATGGATGGGGAGACACCTGTATCCTTTTGTCTATTTATTTGGAATTCAATGTCTGCTGTGAAACTGGTCTTATGAATTAAAAAATCTAGAATCGCCTTGTTAGGGGAAATTTTGTCATTCAATTCTCTCCATTTCCGAATTAGGAAATATATCCATGGAGGTGATACATTTTCTTTATCATGGTCATCTAGCAAGCTAGTGATAGAACAAACACTGGAAAAAAAATGAGTTACCTGACCAGAATAGAAAATGTAGGGAAAAGTTCCTTTGCCAAGTGTTGGTGAGGGGAAAATTGCTATTATACATAATTCCCTGGCAGACTTTACTCCCGCAAGTAGTTTAACCTTAGTTGACAGTATAAAGTACTTGCAGGTTCTCGATGCTCACCTATATATACAGTGTGTAAAGCAGAGCAATGAGGCAAATATGTAATACTATTTAAAAAAAAAAAAAACTTCCTGAGTTAGTAAAAATATATTCTGAGGAGGTTTCCTTCAAAATTAGAGCCTAGAGTAACAGATGTCTCACAAATTACAGTGTTTGTGGATGTACAAGAATTTGAAAGTGGTCCCCAAAGGTTACTAAGCCCCACTGTTTATGAAAAATGGAATCATTAGTGCATAGCCTGGGTAAGCAATAATGTCACATTCTGACATTACTGCACCATCAAAGCTGCAGAGAAAAAGCAAGCTGAGCAGCAACAGCTGTATTTCCAAATGGTGAAAATGTTAAAATGTTGCAGAGATCAGCGGAAGTTATTTATATTCACCAGAAAGGTGCATTGATGAGGTGGGTTTCATTTAATTAATATTCTATAAGAAAAAGCCCTTCAAGATTTAGAGACCATGTGAATGAGGATCTGGACTTCCTGTTTCCTTTTTTTTCTTTGGACAAAGACTATATTTTTAGTCTGGGCCGAAAATCTTATATGTGCCTTTGGTTACATAAGTCAATCACTATGTATTAATCCACAGATCTGGAAGAACTTTCACATTACCTGATAAATTCTGTGAAGGTAGGGATTTCTGTTTGTTTTGCTCACTTTTATGACCTTCTGCCTGTAATTGTGCCTGCAACACAGTGCATGTTCAATCAATATTCATTAAATGAATAAACACATTATTTCTCTTATGCCATGTTTATTTAGGTCCTTACCACTTCTTGCCTGGGTTATCATAGCAGCCTTTAATCCAGTTTTCTTGGCTCTGGTCTTATCCCTATTTCTCATCTATGTTTCAGTCTAGAGCCAGCTCGAAAATGTACTTGTGATACTGTCACTCTCTACTCTAAAAGTCTTCAAAAGCTCACCATCAATTGCAGGATCAAGCTAAAGGTTTTTAAAATGGTTTATGAGGTCCTCCGTGATCTGACCCAAGCCCTCTCCAAGTGCGTCTCTCAGCGCTATCTGCCTCACAATTTATGTTTTAATAACCACAAATTGCCTTGTTGTTCTCTACACACACCAGAAGTTTCTTCCATTTTCTTCATGTGTTACTTCTGCTTGGAGTCTCTCAACCTCCCGTTCACCTTTAAGATTCAGCAAAGGAGTACTAATCTACCCTTCTTTTTAAGCTTCTGGCTAGATTACTTGCCAAATTCAGCATGCCTTGTACCCTAGGAATATGGCTATCCTAGAACTTTCCACACTGCTCTGTGATAGTGTATTTATGAATCTCTCTCATCCCCCAAACAGTGAGCTCCTCCAGGGCAAGGACAAGTTCTCATCCATTTTTAGATTCCCAGTGCTTTGAACAATAAATGGCAGTTAGCAGACGCCCATAAATTTGTTGACTTACTTTGTAGATATAAAGGAAGAAAAAATCTTGTGACTCTGAGGGAGCGTGCTTAAGATGCAGAGAATACATATTTTATTACATTTTGTGCAACAGATTTTTTTGCAAAGAACCCAAGAACTTTATCCTACCTAATTAAAAAAAAAATCAAAACTAAAAGAAAATGGTTATATCGCTTTATCTACACAAAAAAGGAGAAACTGGCTGTAGACGGGGAAGAAGAAATGAAAGCATCCTGGTGGAGAAAATAACCAGGAGAAGGAGGCAGAGAGAGGGCAGGTGACCTGTTCTAATCAGGATGTGAGGAGCATGATATATCTCTCTGGGGTGTGAAGTGGACTTGCTTCATAATTTAAATACTCCCTTTGTGTGAAGTGGTTCTGTGAATCTCACATAGAGATCTCCTCTATTCTGGACCAGAGGGAATGTATGGTGGAAATAACCTGGGGATCTGCTCTTGATATTTCAGCCCTCTCTCTGCTTCCTCCGAGACTTTTGTTAGCTCGAATCCTTTACAGCATGTAAGTGAGCTTGCTACTTGGTAATATTTGAATTTGTGTGATCTCTGTGTTAGCTCAGCTCCTGGACATTTCTGATTGCCTACCAAATATTAATTCTCTTCTTTTTTATTTACAGAACCCCAACTTTGTACACACCCTTGTAGAGTAGTGGATACAAGTCTAGCCAATGAAATAGAAGCAGGTATCTTTGGATGGGGCTTCTAGAAAGTTGTTTTAAAAGTAGACTTGGCTGACTTGTCCCTTTAGCTTTCTCATTTTCTTGATTTCTTTTTCTGTATTTCCTTTTTTCCTTTTTTTTTTTTTTAAATCATTTGCTCTTCCTGCTTGGACATGGAACGTCATATTATAAGCATGAGGGAAAGAGACACATGCTAAAAGTGTTGTGTTGTTAAAAAGGTAAAAGAGCTCGGGGCACTGTGGGGGCACTTGGGGCATTTTGGAGCTGAATGATCATTCCTACATTTCTCATTTTGTGGGGTAAAATATTACTCTTTTGCCTCAACATGGTTAAGACATTGATATTCACGAAGCAGGATCTATTCTTAACTGGTCATGAATTTCTTAATGTCATAAGAGAGAAGCTCTAGAGAAGGTGACTTTTAAGTGTTGGAGAATACTTTAACTGTCGTTTGGTTGGGAAAAGTGAGGCCAGAATTTCATATTGATGGATTAGGGCTGCAACAGTGAAAATAAAATTACTTTCTGTCACAAATAATAAGATAAATACTAGGAGTTTGGGAGTGAGAAGAAGATGTATGGGGAGACTAGAGAATGAGAAAAAAGGGGGGTTATGGGAAAGGGCCGGTGCAGAGAAGTTCTTAAGGCGACCTGATAGCAATACTAGACTATGAGGGTGAGGGCACCTCCCATCCTACCCGCCCCTCCCCCCCAAAAAAGAAAAATTCCCTGTAGAGAGTAATGAAGAGGGGCTTCAGAAACAGAAATGGCTAATATTAAATTTTGCACTGTTTCTTTTTTTCTATGCTTAAGTTCTTTTCTGTTAACAATTTCAGCAAAATTCTCTGTTCTCCTTGGGATAAATAAAAAGAAGTCAAAAGTCTACCTAGTTGAGCTGTGCAAGAGGTGAGTAGGTTCCATGGGATGCAAATCATTACGAGAGAGCAATTGAACTCTCAGGTAAAGCAGGAAACCAGAGAGAGGGGCATATAGGTGCAATGCAATTCCTTAATAATCCTCCAAGGAAAAGTTGGGGCTCTTCAGCTCTCCAGTCAGTATTTGAAGGAAGGCTTGTTGAAAAAGTAAAGGAGGAAGTTATGACTCTAAAATGTTGGAGGCCTTGGGAACATGCAGGTGGTTAATACTTGGGTTTCATAGAAGGAAAGTGACATACTTTCCCTTGAGCTTTTCCAGGATGCACTAATCTTCAGAACAGATGCTTCCATTTAGGCAAGTGAGCACCATGGGAAAGGATTTTTTTTTGTAACTTTCACAAAATGTTTCTGAAGCTGCTAAATTGAAAATCTGTCCTGTATTATTTTGCTGAACTCAAGGGAGCATGTTTTGTAGAAGAGCTAATCCATTGTTTCCCCAGAAGAGTAGTGCTGACATTATAGAAAAGGTGAGTAACACCACTCTTGGGTATGTTCACTCATTTGTGTTAGCCTCTGAAGTATAATGTCAAGAAAACTTACAGATTATTTTTAAAAGACAATCGTAATATTTATCTTATTATATTTGGATGGAGGGCCCTTTTTTCCCCAATGAAGAGTCCTGACTAAAGAGTCACATTAGGATTGGTATCATTACTGCTATTATATCTCATATGCATCCTAATTTCCATATTCCTGCATAATATCCACTTATGCAAACTAATTTATTAAAATTCCAAAATAATTTAGCTCTCTATGTTTGGGACTACTGTGGTACAACCTTTTGTTGTTTTCTTTTCAATTTCTGTGTATTTGAGATTCAATTTCTGTGTATTTCAGATTGGGTCCAGTGAAGAAATAAAATGTTCTCTTAAGAATTTCAAACATAGACAGGGTGCCTGGGTGGCTCAGTCAGTTAAGCGTCCAACTTGGCTCAGGTCATAATCTTACCGTTCATGAGTTTGAGCCCTGCATCAGTCTCTGTGCTGACAGCTCAGAGCCTTTAACCTGCTTCGGATTCTGTGTCTCTTCTCTCTACCCCTCCCACACTCGCACTCTCTCCCTCTCAAAAATAAAGAACCATTTAAAAAAAGAGTTTCAAATAGACAAATGCAGGAAATTAGAGCTTATGAAATTATTTGGATGGACTGGAGGAGTGAAGTTCAGAGGGCTTCTGTTGGATATTTGGCATTTTAGGCACCCATATAAATTTAAATATGGGTGGTGTTAGATGATATTATGGGTAATTAAGTTTTTAGGTATGATGATGGTCTATATGTAAGAGATGAATGTTGAAAGCTTCAGAATGATGTGATAGGTCTACAATTTACTTTCAAGTGTTTTTGCAAAATAAATCATACATACACGCACACACACATACACACACACACACAGAAGGCAAATGTAGTAAGAGGGTAAATGGGTGTGCTTTGTACTGTTCTTTCAAACTTTGTGAAGATCTGAAACTTCTAACAATAAAAGTTGGAAAAAGGAAAAAAAAATTGTCATTCATTAAGCCACCTTGTTAACAGAACGGGTGCTATTAGTGCCAGTGTATGAATGCTCAGGATGGCTTCTTCATAGACCAGTCCCACTGGCTGTCACAAGGGAACTGGGGCAGCAGCCTCCAGGGAAGGGTGGTTCACAGCATCATAACTTATCAGGCAAGGCACTCAACATGTTAGTACCAATCAAACTTGAGATATATATTAATAAGAACCATATTTCATTGAATTTAAGAAGTGAAGTAATATTAAATGCATCATAATTTTTATATAACCAAGAAATAAAAAAATTATTAATATTGTATAAAGCTTTCTGATGGTAATTTAAGGATGGATTCCAATATAAGAGATGTTAAGACATAAAAACAAGCCTGAGTCCTAGAATCAATAAAGTAAAATATTCTCCAAGGAAGTGGGTAATTATGTCAGAGAATTAGTGTAATTCCATCTTGATCTAGTCGTTATCCTGGTTATTGCACCTCTGAGCAAAAAATATTAAGGATTTAAAATTTTTTTTTCAACGTTTTTTATTTATTTTTGGGACAGAGAGAGACAGAGCATGAATGGGGGAGGGGCAGAGAGAGAGGGAGACACAGAATCGGAAACAGGCTCCAGGCTCTGAGCCATCAGCCCAGAGCCTGACGCGGGGCTCGAACTCACGGACTGCGAGATCGTGACCTGGCTGAAGTCGGATGCTTAACCGACTGCGCCACCCAGGCGCCCCAAAATATTAAGGATTTTAATGATTCATCCATAAGGTCTCCTGCCAGTGGCACACATATGGTTGGAACTATTAGTCATAGAAGTAGTGGAGCAACCTGGTAGAGAAAGATTGTGTAGAAGAAAGAGGAGATTTTGACTACTGTCATATATTTGGATCCTGTGCCATTGGGCCACTAATGTCAATTTCAGGATATAGGTAAGAGTTTCTTTTCTAGGTCATAATAAATAATGCAGGTAAGAAATAATAAAAACAAAATAACATTAACTACAGCCAAAAACTGCACAGAGTAAAATCACAGAAAAAAGTCAAATTAAAAAACAAAAAACACCCTCCCCCCCTGCCCCCGCCCAAATAACACCTGATTCCTGGCATCACTAAGTCTTAATTGTAGATCATATTATTGTTTAAGATATGCACTGCCTCTCTCCATGGGAAAATTATACATCCTTTCTCTGTTTGGCTCAAGAATGGCTATGTGACTTGCATTGGCCATTGAAATGGTTGGGAATGCCATGTGTCACTTTGTGCATAGGTTTTAAAAGTAAGGTCATAGTCAGCCATATTCTCTCTCTTCCATTGCCCTGAGACCCAAAGAGGGACAGTTCTGTAATTCTGGATCTTGCAGGAAAGGCAAGGGAGAGGGGCAGAGTTGCTGCAAAAACAATTGTGGGCATGCAACATTAATAAGAAATAGACCTTATTTTAAAAAAATCTTTGAGTTTTTGGAATTGTCAATGTAGCATAACAGTGTTAGGCTCTTACTTTGACTAAGAAAAATTTGATATCAGAGAAATAATAAATGCACACAGTCACATAACAATGATAATGGCTAATAGAGTCCCAAAGAAATGTATTACAGATTAGAATTGCTAGAACTAAGTACTTTTGACAAAAGTATATCTGCAAAATTGGTCATTTTTTTTCCATTTCAGGGCAGCTGAGTTATTAAGATAGCCATAAAATAATGCTGATTCACCATATATTTGGGTTTGCTTGATAAAACAGATAATCATCATTAAAAAGCCATATCATAGAAACCAGTATTAGTGTTGAGGTGGTGAAATAATAAAAACCAACATTTATTTAGCATTTGTTATATGCCATACACTGTTCCATGCTCTTCACATGCATAAACTCATCTACTCTCAGGGTAATCCTATGAGTTAGGTATTTTATTAATGAGGAAATAGAAGTCCTAAGAGCTTAAATAGTGAGTCCACTGTCACATATTTAGTAATGCCAGAACTAGAATTAAAATTGGTGGAGCCTCTCTTCTGTCAGGCATACTTAGCCCCTGTGAGGTGGTTTAATTGCAAGTAATGTGTAACATGGGACATGTAACCTATAACATGGAGATTTTGCAGTTGTGACCAGGTCGGTTATGGTAGAAATGTAATTTTTAGGAACTGCAAAAAAGATTAAAAAAAATAGTAGTTCGTAGGAAACAGTATTACTTGGGGATGATTACCTTTTTCTTCCTTTCCATAACCAATTGAAATATACACTGAAAGGTCCTGATGTCATTTTTGAACTATCTGACTTCTGGATGTTGTTCCTTAATAAACATATCACAGCTTAAGTGGAGATGTTTCATTATATAGATACAAATAGCTCTGAAATTGGGTCCAATATGACCTGCCCATTTGAACAGCATATACCTTTATTCAAAGATCAACAATGGAATAAATGTCAGACACTGAATACGTATTAGGTCCTTAGCATGGTTGATTTGACATTCATTTTAAATTGGTGCTTGTTTTGTCTTTTTAAGCTATTTTAATTCATTTCTGGTCTGTCAAGTCTTTGGCTTTGGATTTATACCATCCTGCCAAGAAGCCCACCCAGTTCAAGTCTTAATTTCAGTCACTCTGAGGATGACTTTCTACTCCTGTGGGTGCCCAGTTACTCTTTAGATTTTTGCAACAGTCCAGGCTGTTTTTAAAGGAGCAAGCAAGCCTTTTCTGGTTCAGAACTAAAGATTCTTTGTGTATATGTCAATCTCTTTTGCTCTTGCACTAGCTGAACTTTGTTCATTGGCACTTACTCTCCATACTTTTGAAATTAACCAACCTCCTTCTTCCCTTGCTCCCTCCTTTCCTCCTCCTTCTCTTTTTGTCCCTCCCAACTTTTTTAAAATCTATTTTTTTTTTTAACGTGGAGCCAGTGGTATGCTGGTAAATATTTAACAGCTGGCTTTCTTTCTTGCTTTCTTTTATTTCTTTTTTTCTTTTTTAACAACTGGCTTTCTGGAAGAAGGAGATGAAAACTCCCGATTCGTACTGTGTGCTCTGCCAATTTCTGGGTATAAATACTCTCATCATGGCCAATTTTAAATTTCTAACATAATGTAATTAATCATGGAGTTGGGAAGAGGTGTGTCCAGTTGGCTTTCCTGAGGTGGTAGGAACTAGCACCGGGCAATCCAGATTTCTTCATTTTCATGATGGTATTTTTGCTGGCAGAATTTCTTACATGTATTCAAACAAATAAACTAAAACATCCACTTCAAAGAATCAATGAACACCCAGAGGCTTCACTTTCTCAATCCATAAAATGTAAGCAAAAGACTATATGTAATTTATAATTTTTGATTGAAAAATTTTAAATGTTTGAGTAGGCAAATAAATTCATAAAGTTCAGAAATAAAAATAATATTAAAAAAGTATAAATTGAGTAAAATACTTAAATGTAACTTTTTGAGCATTAAAAAGAGCCACATATTTTTTAGTTAAGGCAGACTATCCTAATTTTACCTAGAAAATTTGGTAAAAATTTATCCTGTCTTCTCCAATAAAGTGGGAATGGCAGACTGATGCTTTCTAATTTTATATGAGCTCGCAAGGATTCCTGGACATCTTATAATCTCTTTCTTATGACCATCCAGTTCATTCACTGTAAAAGCCCTTCCAAAAGTTTTCTGTTTGTCTCAACTCCTATTCAGCAGTATTATTTCAATCCTCTATTTTTCCCAATTCTTTGAGAAAAATTACTTACAGTAAATCCAAGATCATATATATCTTATTCCAAAATTAAAAAGGCTGACCAACTTTATGTTAAACCCCTTCAGAATAAGATTGTAAAATAACTTTCAACCTTTCTCCCCTAGACATGGCCAATCTAGGCCATCTCCTACCCTTCTTGCCCCATGCTTAATTTGTGTTGTTTGTTTGTTTTTTCTTTTGGAATAGCCTCTATTCCCCATTTCTCTAATGCCTTCTGGTTGAAGTCCTCCTGAAAGCCAGATTGCCATTTCTACATCAATCTTGTTATTGGGAAATTAAAAAAAAAACACCAAAGTTATCCATGTTCTTACCTTTTACATAATTGTATCAAGGTATATTATTTAATATTAATGATTTGTAAAAATTTATTGTTCTCAGCAAGGAAGAACCCACTCACTAGGAAGTATTCTTTCAACTTCCAAAACTCTTTACCTTATAAGAGTAGTTCTGGTTGCTTTCAAGAGCAATTTCCATATTAAAATTCACTTATAGACAGGAACAGATAAATTATTCATTAATGGTAATATTCTGAGAAGGGATAAACTTTCTAAATTAAAAGCAAGTTTCACTATGGAATTGTTATATCAGCATTAACTCTGGCATAGATAGATTAAGTTAGGCTTAATGCCCATTTCCTGAAATATTGATTAGTACATCAAGGAAAATTCCATTAGGGCATTATAAAGTTGTTAATAAACTAATTTGATTCCACTTTTCTCCTCAGGAAGGAATGGATATACTAAAGCTCAGGTTTTCCCCCTCATTTTGTCAAATTTTCAGTCAATTTTCGCAGTGTCACTTTAAAGATATTCCCAATGTGGGAGATTTACTTTAATGGGTTTCTGAGTAGAGTAGGATCAATGGAAGACTCGGCTGCCTGTACGGTTTTCTTCTCTAGCTAAAAGCCATATTTTGTTTTTATAGCAGAATTGCCTATGAGCAATGCCATTAAGATACCCCTCAGTGGAAGTAACCACCTTTAATAAGAGTTTAATGCAATTAAATTTTATTATTATTGTAGAAATTTTATGATTTGTTTTTGTTTTCAGATTTTAAAAGCATCACAATATTATATCCAGAAGAAACTACGTAGGCACTCTAGTTCAATTTTCTCCTCAGTGTTGGGTAGGTTTTTACCACTTCTAATAGATGGCTCTCAATTTTGTGTTCCAACTTGGCCACTAATGAAGGGCAGTTTACTTCCTGAAGCGGTCTCTTTCTTTGAAATTTTTAGCTACTTGAATGTGTTATGTATTTGAAACAATGCCATATAAACTCTTCTTTTTCTAGGTGACTGTCCTTCAAATGTCTGAGTGCCATTTTGTTTTTTTTTTTCTTTCTTTTTTTCACTTCTCATTTCCAGACCTTAATCATCCTGGTCTAATTACTTTGGATGCCTGTTTGTGGAAGTGAGACTCAGGGCCAGCTGTAACATTCTAGATGTCATCTGGTCAATAGGGAGACAATGACATTACTATCTCCCTTGATCATGATCCTCTGTCACATAGTAGTTGAATTAAAGAATAATACAGTCAATGGTTCTATTGTTTAGTAGTTATGTGGCTATTTACTGAATTTGAGTTCAACTAAACTTCATGGAGAAATTTTTATATTATTGGTGTCCATATTGTGGATCATTGGAACAAGAATTCAGGAATTAACCAAATCCTTCTATTCATCCTTAAATTTATGTAAATTTTGATTCTGCCATATTCTTTCTAAATATGTCATCTTTCAATTTAATATGTATATTTTATAAATACATACCAACACTGTTGATAAAATATTTGTCCTATAGATTTGAATTTATTTTATTTGAATTTATTTTGAATTTATTTAAACTGACTTGTTTGGATCTTTTTTAAAACCTTACTTCCTTCACTTGAGGTCTATCTATCTCCGTGTTCTGTGGAAGCAGAAGACTGAGGTGGTTAAGAGTACAGGCTCTTTGTTGATCAGCCTTGGTTTGAAGTCTGGTTTTAGTAATAATAAGCTGTCTGATATTTGGCAAGCTACTTGACATCTCTGTGACTGTTTTTTCATGAAAAATGGGAATAAGAGCTGTACCTGGCTCAGAGAATTCTTATGAAGATCAAGTGAGATAATATATGTAAATGACTTATAGTACTTTCTGGCACTCCATCCATTGTACTCTTTTTTAAAAAAATTACTTATTATAATTCAAGTGTAATTAACAGGTAGTGTTATATTAGTTTTATTAATTCTTCTTAATGGCAGAAGATGTGAAATGAACAATATTGATTTCCTTCTATTATCTCTAGATCATTTTTCCCAACCAGCAAGTCCACTTTATCCCTTTTTTTCTTCTTTTTTTTGAACACAGATTTAAAAAACTTAATCATGTACGTGTGTTATGGAACATTGGTAGTCCTGAAGATAGCACAAGATGTTTTGCTGCTGGTTAATTTACTCTCAACTTATAGGAAACATATCCTAAACTAATGTGTTGAATTCTTTAATTTGAATTTTTCTTCTATCTTAAAATTTTTCAGTACCTAAAACTTTTTCTGGGACTTTAAAGAAATGAGGATAAGGCAGGAAAACAAAGTGTGCATGAAAATGTTCATGGTAGCATTATTTACAATAAAAATAAAACAACTTAAGTGTTCAAAAATAGGAAAATATTTAAGTGATAACTGTTATGTAGCCATTTAAATTATTATACATTATTAATTTATATTAATAGTGGAACAGTTTACATTAATGTGGAAGAATGTATCATAAGGAGAAAGAGGAAAATGGGTTACAAATTTGTCTTTACACAATAATCACACCTATGAAAAGTAAACAAATTAACTCAAAATTATGCATAGAAAAAATAAAAAGAAAGTAACTCTAAGATGTAAATATAGGTTTTCTTTAGTTACAGGGACTATTAATCATAATAATGAGTATTAGAGATAGTATGCCAAATAAGTACCAAAAGAATAATCATCAATAACTAATAGCCACATATTTTGTTCTGGGACAACCATCTGTGGTAACATGTATGCTACAATATAACACTATTTTATGCTAGTCAAGTTTTTTTTTTTTTTTTTTTGGTATGTAGGATAGAATTAAATGTAATCATATTTCATTTGTTTTGCAAAAAGACACAGTATTCCATAGAGAGTTCCATGGCTTCCAGGTACTGTGCCTAATAAGAACAATTTGATAGGCATGGGGGTGCTTGTTTCATAAGGACTATAGCAATTTAGAACATCTTTGGTTAGCCAGGTAATGTGGAGGGATCAGGAAGCTTTTATCTTCCCACACTGGAAAGAGTGGAATTTCGGGGCACCTGGGTGGCTCAGTCGGTTAAGCGGCCGACTTCGGCTCAGGTCATGATCTCGCTGTCTGTGAGTTCAAGCCCCGCGTTGGGCTCTGTGCTGACAGCTCAGAGCCTGGAGCCCGTTTCAGATTCTGTGTTTCCCTCTCTCTCTGACCCTCCCCCGTTCATGCTCTGTCTCTCCCTGTCTCAAAAATAAAAATAAAACATAAAAAAAAAAAAAGAGTGGAATTTCACTCCTGTTATTGAAGATTATCTGGTATATTAACATCATAATCACTTACATTTTATTGAGAACTTATTATGTTCCAGACATAGTGATTACAAAAGTTGTAACAACTTTAACCTTTGCAATGATGCTCTGAGGGTTGCACTATTATTTTTCCCCCCGTTTTACAGCTGACGAAATGGAGGCATAGAGAAGTTAAATAAACTGCTCGAGTTTGCAAGCACAGAGTGTTTGAGTTGGCTGAGAATCCAACCCTGGCACTATGTTGTACTGACTTTCCCATGATATTGCACTGCCTAAAATCAGAATAATTTTGAAAATAGCAACCCTTTTTTTTGTTTCCTTCATTCCTTACCTTATGAAAACATTATTTGTGGTAGTCAAAAATTTAAGTCAATTTTATCATTTTATCAAGAGAGAGGCCTCTTTAAAGATATAGATGTTTCTGAGTTTTTCCAGGAAATAATGATAACAGAATGATTTGCAAGAAGGAGTTTATATTAATAAACTCAGCAATCTTTAGTATATACTCTATTTTCTTTTGTGTAGATACATGAATCTGTATTAACTCACAGTTGTAAAATGATAGGTTAAATACTAGTCCCTAGCTTTTTAAACTTTGTCCTTTCTTGATTGCAAGGTAATTCACTAAAACATTCCATGTAGAGCCTACGTTAGGTTTGTGTGTAGTGTGATGAACAGCAAAATGCTTCTAACCTCAAGGAACTTACAGTCCTACATATAAACATGTGGATTTGATCTACATTCATATAACAATGGAGCAGGATCCTGTATTAAAACACAATGACAAATAAGGCACAGTTTCTGGTCTCAAGGAATTGAAAATAATTAGAATACAATATGATGATTAACAATGGATGATATATAAAGTATCAGGTAGAACTGGGAAAGGATTGGGAAGGCTTCAGAGAGGAGATGATACTAGAATTGTCTTAAAGACAAGTAGGAGTCTATCATGTGGACAAATTGGAAATACCATATGAGAAAGACAAATTAGCAGGAGCAGAGGTGTAGTTATATAGGAGAACTTGGGGATGTTACAGGAATGTGAGTGGTTTAAATGTGACTAGACTATAAGAGTATCTATATATTTTAATCATTTTATTTTAATCATGATAAGTGTACTCTCTAATCCCTATACTATTCCCTCATCCCTGCCCCCCCCCCCCCCCCCCCCCAATATAGGAACCATCAGTTTTGTTCTCTATAGTTAAGTGTCTGTTCTTGGCTTCTCTCTTTTCTTTGCTTATTTGTTTTGTTTCTTAAATTCCACATATGAGTGAGATCCTATGATATTTGTCTTTCTCTGACTGACTTATTTTGCTTAGCATTATACTCTCTAGCTCCATCCATGTTGTTGCAAATGGAAAAACTTCATTCTTTTTTAGACTGTAAGAATATTTTGAAGAAGAAATAGATAATAAGACTGAAATGAAAGGGAAAGCTCATATTGTGCCTAACTCTCATTTATTTTCTCATAATAACATATCGTTCCCTAACTATATGTCAGGTGTATATATAAAAGACACAGAATGTCTTCTTCATGTTATGGTGATAGTTTTACCCTAAATTATTTTTTTAAATTTGTGCCTTGAAGAAGAATCAGCTTATGTATAGGAACATGTAATTTCAATTTGGTCTTTCAAAGATTTGAGTGATTTGAGAAAAAAACCCATAAACCATTTATGATTCATAATCCATAATTCATTCATAAGTGTTATGCTATGTGTATAAGAAAAATAGGAAAATTATCTACAACTTTTGAGATTTATATTTATTTTATGAAAGAAGAATAAAATTCTATGTCCTGAGAACTTTCTGATCAGCTAGAGAGATTTTTACTACAACTTTAAACAGCCACAATAATTAAATATTTTGCTTAGTTCCCATTTGTTATTTTGGTTTTCTTTCCAATCATCTCTGGCCTTGCTTTCTACATTATTAAAATCACTTGCATCTGTTATGATCTTGAGCCATGATTCTTTTTATAGCTGACATTTTAAATTTATTTGTAATCTCATTTGCTGTTTTACTCGCATTTTGCTTTTCTTATTATCAAATGGCCTATTTCTTATTTGCAAGTCTATAGCCTCCTTTCTACTAAGATCTAGTTTGCATTTTTTATGGGCCTAAAAGAAACAGAGAAACTACTGAAAATAAAAGAAAATATTCAAAGGCGACTTGAGTTCAGCTGCTCAGTACTTTTTGAGTTACTATCTTTTCAACCCCAGGAAACTTTCTAGGTTAAAAGTTGGCTTTGTGAACAAGTGAGGATGGTTTTGCTGATCTTTCATTCTCAAAAGAAACTTCTCCATAGTACAGCCACCTATTAGAATGAGGTTTTGAATACTGTAGATGATGAAGTCTTTTATCTTTTTTGGAACTTCTTTCTGCCTCTGAAATATTTTAAGGATGGCAGTAGGCATTTAGTAAATGTTGGGTAATGGCCACATGCAAATATTTTTCCATTATTTACCTACTAAATTTCTCTGTGGTATTTCAAACTCCCCACAAACTGAAGAAGCCTACCCTAAATTGGATCTTTCTTCTACCTAAAGCATAACCAGACCCTTTCAAGTTGCTTCTAATTCACTATAGGACATTTGCAGGGATATTGTCAGGTGAATTTTCTTCTTCCATTCATATTTTTACCACTTGCTGTATGGTGGTGGATTAAAGGTAATACCAAGAAAAACAAGACATGATTCCACCCTCCAGGAACTTGAAATTGACTAGAACCTTTAAAAAAAGATGGAACTCAATAATATAAATTATGTCTTATAATTTAGGTTGGGAATTAAGTCAGGGAAAGATCAGTTTTTTTAAAAAAAAAGTATTTTTAGGTGTATATTGTCTGAGTGATGTCTTTCTATGCAAAGGAAATGAAAAAATAATGAAATTGAGAAAGCATAGGGATTCTTTAGAGGGACAGAGAATTTGGCTAGAACATTTAATTAACTGAGAATATTGTAGATGATAAAGCTGGAAGGATAGTTTGGGGTCATATTATGGGGGATTTAGGAAGCCAGGCTTAGAGGTTTAATATGCTAGGACAAACAAAGGAATTTGAACAGAATAGCACGGACAAACAGATGTATTAAGAATTTAGCAGTGCTCACTTTGGCAGCACATATACTAAAACTGGAACAATACAGAGAAGATTAGCAAAGCCCCTGTGCAAGGATGATACCCAAATTTGTGAAGCATTACGTACTTTTCAGCATAAGAAACATAGTCAATGATTGTAATAGTGTTGTATGGTGTCAGATGATAGCTACATTTGTGGTGATCATAGCATAATGAATAGAGTTGAATCACTATGTTGTACACCTGAAATGAATGTAGCACTGTGTGCCAACTACACTCAAAAATATTTAAAAAAGAGAAAATTTTGCAGCAGTGTGTCAGCAAGCTGGGGTCAGAGAGACTCTTGAATTGGAGGGCCAGCCAGAAGGTGTTCACGTAGGTAGGAACTGATGAGGGTCTGAGTCAGAATAATGGAAATGTGTTCTGAAGACAGTGGTTAATGGGGCTATCTACAGGATTGGCCATGTTTTGTCTGGGTGACACAGTGAAAGAAGAGCCAAGAATGAATTGAAGATTTTTTTAACGTATGTATGACAAGAGAACAGTGAGTTTGTTAAATAGGAGTGAGGAGGAGGAGGAGATTTTGAAAAGATAGGATGATAATTTTAGTTTGTGTATATCAAAGTAGAGAATTCCAGCAGGTTTTGGACATGGATTTAGAAACTATATATATAAATAGTTGAAAGCATAGGAAATTACAAGATCTTTCAGGGATAGAAAGTAAATAAGAAGAAAAAAGCTTCAAGAAGAAAAAAATAGGTATGTATTCTTGGAATTGAAATACATTGTGGTAAGAACTACCATAAAGCAAAAGAAGGTGCCATAGACATCCATCAGGGTCTTTTAGGGTCTTTAAAAGCTTCCCAAGGAAGGGAAGTTTAAGTTGGTATCTGAAACATGATTAGGGGTTGTCAGAATGAGATCTGGTGAAAGAATGCTTTGTAGATTCAGGCCAAAGAGGCTCCCTGACTTATAATTATGTTTTAGAAGGTCTTGTAAAACTCTGATTTTGCTTAATTAAAAACTGTATATCCAAATTGTCTTGCTAAGGCCTTTAAATTTATCTGGATTTTCTGGGTAATAAGCAGAGAGTTTAGTTAATAATTCCTACTGTATTAACTATAAGCCAAAATTTGGACCTATGTTTTATAGCCTTAAATCTTGCCTTCTAAAAACCTTTTCTCGAAATATATGCTGTATCTGAAAATTTCCTCCATGTCTATTCAACTTTTCTCCTATTTAATGTTTGCCATGCTCTTTGAAAATTTTCTTTGTACTTTTTCCTAACATATTAAGGTGCATATCTGCCTTCATTTTTATTTATTTTTTTTAAATTTTTTTTAAACGTTTATTTTTTATTATTTTTGAGACAGAGAGAGACAGAGCATGAACGGGGGAGGGTCACAGAGAGAGGGAGACACAGAATCTGAAACATGCTCCAGGCTCTAAGCTGTCAGCACAGAGCCTGATGCGGGGCTCGAACTCACGGACTGCGAGATCATGACCTGAGCCGAAGTCGGATGCTTAACCGACCAAGCCACCCAGGCACCCCTCTGCCTTCATTTTTATAAGCTTTTGTAGCATCACTGGAAACTTGTATATTCTGAAAATTAGCAAAGGATTTAAAATTATTTTATAATTGTATGAACAGTTATAAACACTGTTTATGGTTTTTGTAAGGGTGATAATAATACCAATACCGGTAATACCAAGGTATTAATGAATGTTAACTATATTCCAGGACTGCCTTGTTCAATATAGTAGTCACTAGTCACATGTGGCTACTGAGTACTTGAAGTGGGGCTTAAATTGAGATGTACTCTAAGTATAAAATATGCATTAGACATAAAAGATGTTGCATTTCTATTGGACAGCATTGTTCTAGGGTATGCTAATAGATGCTTTTAACTGTTTTTAAAAAAATTTTTTTTACATTTATTTATTTTTGAGAGACAGAGACAGAGCGTGAGCAGGGGAGGGGCAGAGAGAGAGGGAGACACAGAATCAGAAGCAGGCTCCAGGCTCCCAGCTGACAGCACAGGGCCCGACGTGGGGCTCGAACCCACGAACTGTGAGATCATGGCTTGCGCCAAAGTCGGACGCTTAACCGACTGAGCCACCCAGGCGCCCCTTTAACTGTTTTTTTAAGCTCCACAAACTACCCTTATGGGGAGCAAATATTATTATTATTCCCATGTTATATATGAGAAAACAGGTCCCATTACAGCTAATCAGTAGTGGAGAAGCCATCTATCCACTCTAGCTTAAACCGAGGACTGGTTTGCAAACAGAAGATAGTAGTTGTTAGGCTAGAGGCATGCATTTGACAATTTGCTTCTGTCTTTGCTTTGATAGTAAGTTTTCCATTTCATATATGAAACCTGAAGTTGGCTTCATTGTCACTGTCAGTTTTAAAGGCACAGAACCTTTCACATAGGTGCGCACTATCCAAGTGTGTTATGTATACAAAAATGTGTAATATACACTACAATGTGCAATGTACATCAAATTAGGTTCAAATACAAGGTTGGGTTCAAACAACTTACTTAGACCTGGAAGTTGTTGCAGAGACTAAATGGAAGGGCCTCTTTTAAATTCTGCCCCAGCTGTATGTTTTATTGTTATAATCTAGTTTTTGTGTGTAGACTAGGGTATTGTTAATATCTTTGTGATCCATTGGGATAAAACTTGGTACCAATTGGATTTCTAGCCTCTTCCAGTTTCTAACTGGAGTTTAGAGTTCTTCAATGCCCAATAGATCCCTAGGTGGTGCTTCTTTGTAATGAATTATAGAAAGCTCCTTTGGGTCTAACTTTGATAGTGGTTCTGCCCCTGCATGGAGATGAGTCTCAGAGAAATCACACTTTAATTTTTTATGAAGCCACTTCTTTAATTTCTTCTTTAGTTAAATGTTATTATGTTGTAGTTGTCCCCTAAGATGGAAGAATTTGAAGAATACTCTCTAAAGAATTCTGATTCTTTTCTGTTCATTCACCCTCAAACTCCTAATAATAGCCACTCTTGTATCCAGAGCCTGAGAGACTGTGCCTTCTTTTCACATGCCCCACATTTACTTCTTTGAGTTTCAAGAATACTCTGATATTTGGTGAATTGTAAATCTACTCATGTTTTATTAATATAACTGTATGCAGTTGTACATTGTGTACTGGCACTGTACTATATCCCTGGTGGTCAGAATGAACCAGTTTTTAATATTTCAGACTCAGTAGGAGGTGTTTTGCAACTTCTCTTGGGGAGTGTTGTTCTATTGATGTCAGTTCCATCCTAAGGCGCATTTATTTTAAATGTTAGTATTATAACACAAAAGAGACAGTGATGCTTTGTTAAAATTTTATTTGAAGTATCTTAGGAGGTATTAAAAAATATTTCCCATTGTTTTTTCTTGGGATACTTGTATTTCCTCAGGTAACCATGCAGTGTTATAATTACCCTCTTGATAATTATCAAGTTTTAGCAACTGTTTGTAATATTTTTAGAATACTTTATGTAATAACCATTTATAGTAGCATTTTATGCAAGGTACTGTTTTACATGCATTAGAAAATATTAATTCATTATTAATATGTACATATTTATACATTAAAATGTATATACATTTTAATGTATACATTATACATTAAAAATTAATGTATACAATATACATTAAAAATGTAAATATGTATATCCTGGTGACTTGAATGAATTATTACTAAGTACATTCTTGGGTATAAAATATACTTAAAAATTATTTTAGTAATAATATTTTTATTGATGAAAAAGCATGTAGAAAAAAGCATGATGCAGCACTAACACTGACTATATTTGAAGATATAAGTTTTTAAGAGAATGAAAGCTATCATTTATCCTTGAAACATCTACCTATCTGTTCATAAATTTATTCATTTATTTATTGATTAATAATTTAGAATACTTTTTACTTCAAAAGGATTTTCAATGGTTTGTAGCACTTGAATATATATAAAAGAATAAATGACTTAAGCAAGTGACAAGCTTGATCAGAAATAATTTAGAAGAATAAAAATATTTGTGCTGGAATCCATGGGGAGATAGTCACAACAGCAACTAAACCCTCTATTTTTCTATTCTCTTCCTCACTACAAAAGGGAAGGAACATGGGATGAATCATAAGTTTTGTATGATAAAAATTCAAATGAGTTTGTCTGGAAAGTCATTTTTTTTTCTTTTTACTAAAGTCTAGGAAAATATTTTTTGATGGTCTCTTACATAAGGGATGCCAAGTAAAAACATATTTCCACTGTGAGAATTAGAATCTTCTAATGATATTACATGGTAACTCCACAAACACCTTTCTGCTAGTAACCGTGCTAACATAATCCGGGCACATTATCTCACTACATGTAATTTAATAACTACAAAACACACAGAACACCTAAAATTAGTCAGAACACAAATCCTGTAGGTGCTCACATTTTCAAACTTAGGCACTCTCTTACTTATCGCTGTATTTCCAGCACCAGGACAGACATGGCACATTAGAAAGTATTTGATAAGTATTTGGTAAATGGATGAATAAATGCATGAATTAACACTGATTGGTATTTTCATTCAGACAAAGGCCCATAGGGATACAAATTGCAATGTCCTATAACATATTTTTAAGTTCTATGATGATTTTATGAAGCTACTTTTCAAATTTTCTTTAATTATAGATAAAGTCATAGTCAGCCAGGAGGCTAGGCAGTGGGGTTATATTTTGACTGAGGCTCTGTTCCTCAGTTTTCCAGTACCATAGAGCTGATTTGTCATAAGTTTATCCAGGAGGGTTGTTTCATGCTGGTCAAATTTATAGGAGATGAATTTGTAATTCAAAATGCCAATTTATTGGTTTATAAGTGATACATCTTTAACCTATAAATCAGAATCATTGGTGGCAGAGAAGACAGTTTCATACAAATTCTCTGGGGGAAGAGAATTTCATATAAATTATAAATCAGAAGACTACATGATGAAGGCATAAAATGATCTTGGGTGCTCATGAAGGTATATCTATCTGGGTTATGGTAACCACATGGATTACTTTAAAGGCATTTTTGTCTAAGAAGCCATCCCAGTCCATTAGCTAATTGATAATTCTAGTTAAGGGATGATATAACACAGATGTAGCAGACAATAACAGGTAGTCCATGGAAAAGTAGTTTTATAGTGGCATAAGTGAAAAAAAAAAGTATAGACTCCTCTTGGAGGCTCTTAATTGATTATAGGAGTCCTTTCGTAAAGAAATTTGTTTCACTTAGTTTATGTCTATCTAATGAATTTAATCATCTAATCAATCTAAACTGGGGACAATTTTTATTGACCTACCCATGAACATTTATTAAAAAAAACTATGGAGCAATGAGTGTGACAGACACCTTTCAAGATATCCAGAGGACACCATTGTGAATTAGACCAACATGTTCTTCAGTTTCCCAGCACTAACAATGTAGTGGGATGGGAATGGGGTTGGATCGGTAGTCAATAGAGAAGGAAGAAATAAAAAGAAATTATGTTTTGGGATATGTGTTATAGTACAACTAAACAAGATACTGAGGTTCCAAGTCACAGGAAGGAACCTGCTTTAGATGGTGGCTGATGAAGGACTATGTCTATGAAGAAGTGAGGTAAAGCTGTATGGTGTAGTAACTCGGAAGGCTGGGAAGGAGCCAGCCATGCAAAGTACAGAGGAGTCAGGCAGAGAGAATATCTTGTGCAATTGAAGGATGTTTAATAAAAATGATCTCAGAAAATACCACTCTTTGTGAATGTAGAACCAATTGGAATTACTTCTTATTGATAGTCCTGTGGGGCAGAGTCAAATTTCAGCTGAACAAATTCAGACAACCCCCTCTCCCCACCACTGAAGGACCTGGAAAAGATCATTCTGGGGGAAAACAGGGTCTCTGCTTCATCTCTTGCTTCTAAATAAGAATAAAAACGGTTCCTTTCTAGATGCCCCTTAGGAGAATTTGTACTGGCTTTTGTGCCTAGTTTTTGCCTAGATGTGCATCTTTCTCAAATGCAAGATTCTCCCCTGGGTTGTGGTCGCTGGTGAATATGTTCTAGTTTTGGTGTCTAAGTTTGCCTTCTTCTCTAAACTCTCCTTCTCCTGATGTGGTTTTTCCCCTCTTTTACTATTCAAGTTGTTGTTGTTGTTGTTATTATTATTATTGTTGTTATTATTTGCTCCAAATGTTAGTAACAATACAACCTTCTTGCGTGGATGCAAGTAATGTGATGTTATTTGGTGATAGTAAGTGACATTTCATTGTGGTGATCTGGCTTCATTGCATGTTCCTGCCTTGCCAGTTCCATGATGTGCCTTTTGGGTCAAGTTTCCCTCTCATCCTGGAATGCAACCCAAAGGACCTGGACGGCTGAATGGAGTGCGGCCTAGTCTCCCCTAATGACTTCAAAAGCTAGAGTGCTTTAGTTTTACAATTCATTTGAAACACCTCATTGATGCTCCAAAGAAAATAGTCTCTCACCTTTTATCTGGACTCTCAGCTTCTTCTTTAGTCACTGGCAATCAGGAGCTGATAGACTGACCTGCAGTTCAAAGTTCAAGCTACATCAGAAATGAGAAAGGCCATTTTGAGAACTTCAGAAAGGGGGAAAAGGAGAGAGAACAGAGAGTACAATGAAAATCTAGAGGTTTGCCTTTAGGTGAAGTTTAGTTCCGCTCCTTTAAAAGGTCTCAGTGGAAAGGGAATCCAGCTATGGAAAGAAAGCTCTGGAGAAGCAAAACTAACCTTGTTGAGAGAGACAAACAAGGCTCTCCCACCCCCCAAAGATTTATGAGTAATTTTTTTTTTTGCATATAGGAAATACTCTTCCTCTGGTGATATGGGCCAAACTCAGTAAGCTTAATTGTAGTATATTAACAACAACCCTAAACTGGGTTCAGTTGTTAAAAAGGTGGGCATCTTTTCTTCCCCAACACTTGTTTTTCATAATGACTTTAGACAGAATTTCTGTTTGCAGTTGTCGCTAAATTAATGGCTATTATTTTTGTTAATTATACAAACATAATTTAAAAATTTGACTTGGAATGCACACATACACACACACACACATACACAAATAAAGACACTCCCATAATTTTAATTGCCAACTACTCTGTTTCCACACCTTTAACTGTTTTAAATTTGCCACTTGTAAACATGCAAGAAAGTGGGGCAGAGAGACACATGTAACTTTCTCATAGATCAAATGCCTAGGTCTTAGTCCACATAGATTGGGTGTTGCTTCTCCCAATATGCACGTTTGGTTCAATAACCCTTTGGGGCTGCTTACTTTGGTTCTGGCATGGCAACCTTATAAGGATATAGCTTCAGCTAATTTTCTTTCTGCTCTGTGCCCTGAAACCACATCTCCTCTACATTGAGCTCAAACACTGAGGAGGATATCAGCTGGGTTATTGTGCTCCCCATCATCATTGTGCCCATCCTGGAAGGAACTCGAATCAATATCACTGACAGTTTTTAAAAATCCTTATGGCAGATTACAGTTTCCAATATTAAAGTGTTCCTTATGTTTTATATGAGAGCTTTATAATAATACATCAGGAGGTGTCTTCAGAAAGGGAAGATCCCTTTGTAAAGTGACACTTGATTACAAAGTAGGCTGGTATCTTCATTTAATCTTCTCAGTTTTATGGTAATTTTACTCCTCTTCAGTTTGTGGTTTCAAAGTTGATTGCCTTGGGAGGTTAGGCGGGGGGGGGGGGGGGGGGGGGGGGGGGGGGGGAGAGAGAGAGAGAGAGAGAGAGAGAGAGAGAGAGAGAATGAGAGAAAGAGAGAGAGAGGGAGGAAGGCAGGTAGGCAGGGAGTGCGGTAGGGGCCAGGGCAGCCCAATAGGAAATGGTGGGAGTTGCAGCTGACCTGATGTGTGCATGCAGGGGCTGCAGGAGGCAGCTCAGGTCGGCTCATATGGGAATGTGATTATTGAGTGCTGGATGTCACACTTTTAAAGGGAAACTGAAAACTCAAAATTTCACAAGAAATCCCTGTATTTTTAAATACTAGTAACTCATTTTTGTTGTTATTGATTTTAACTGAGTCAGAAAAAAAAATTAGGTCATTGACTGCTAGTTTATAGTCTCTTAAGTAGAGAGTAAAGATTACTGAACTTACTTCTAGATTTAATGATTGTTTATATTTTTATTTTGAGACTTGTCTACCACCATGGAATCTTTAATTTTAAAGGTATTTCTGAATTTTTGTTAAATGAAAAAGTCTAGAAGCTGTATTCAGGAAATGCGGAAAAGCTTAAAATCAGACAATGGTCAGAATTAAATAGCCATTTTTGGAAGATGAAACCTTTCTATGAAACTTATGTTCAAATTGCATTGTTTATACATTCGTTCATTGAGAATTTAGTATTGAGGAGTAGGCTACCTTGATAGGAGCCTTGTGATGGAAATCAAGAGTTGTGATGACCTCCTTACCTGTAAATTATGCTAAAGTGACCTTTATTCAGATCATATACATTGACTTTGAAATAGAACCTCAGGGCACCTGTGTGGCTCAGCTGGTTGAGCTTCTGACTCTCCATCTTGGCTCAGGTCACGATCTCACAGTTGTGAGATTGAGCCCCACATCAGGCTTTGCACTGACAGAGCAGAGCCTGCTTAGGATTGTCTCTCTCTCTCTCCGCGCCTCCCCTGCTTGCTCTCCCTCTGTCTCTCTCTCAAAATAAATAAACTTTAAAATAAATAGTAAAATAAAATGGAACCTCAATATGTATTTAAATACTGATGTTCAGAAGAATCATGGCCTGAATTATGTGAAAAGGCTAAATATGGTTAAATTATAGAAGGTTATTATCAAAGAGTAAGAATCAGCAAATATGTACCAAGGGAATCATTAAACTATAGGACTTAAATGTTTGTTTTAATTTATGCATTGTTTTATTTATGTATTTTTCTGAGATCCCTATAAGGAAAGCAGGGATTTTGCACCCTTGGGAGCTTTTATATATGTTTCTAAATAAGTTAGTGCATGTTCCTTTCCTTGTTTAGTCTGTGATACACAGTTTCCTAGACATATACGTTGTACCAAATTGTTTTCATCTTTTAAATGTTGCTACACTAAAATTAACGATGTACAGGTTATTTACATTTGGCTAATTGCAATTAATAACCTATCACCTTTACCATTCATATTTGTCAGTAAACTATTAGCATGAAAATATCCCAGGTGTATAAGAAATACATTTTTTTTCTGTTATAAAAGAAGAAACCCTTGCATTTAAAAAATTCTTCTGAATATTAGTGCATTTGAATTATTTTCAGCAACTGTGTTAATGCTGATAAGGAAATCCTTAGCCTCTATTAATACACATTGTTCTGAAGCTAAAAGAAATGGGATATATGTGAGAGTGAATTTCAACCTACAGTTTCAACAAAGTGATAGATACTCTATTAATGGTCTTCTTTTCCTCATAATTTTTCTGTAGAAAGGCACTGGATGACCTTGCATATACTCAGTAATAATGAGTTCATTTACATGTCTTTTTCTGAGGAGATGAAATGATTAAATTGAAAAGTATTTTTAAAAGGGCTCAAATCACCTAAAAGTAAATCCTTAGTCAATTATGATAGATTTCATGACAATCTGCTTATGCCAGTAGCTGTGTTTATAGTTCATATAAAATAATGATTAACTTCTATAATTTGAGGCACTTCTTTTCATGAGATGATTCAAAGTTGAATTATCAATGCCATAAAGTTGTCTTTAACATTTTCCTGTCTTAGGCAGTAAAAATAGATTTGAGCTCTTAAATTTCAAGTTCTAAACCAAGTAAATTGAAATTCAATATAAAGGAGATAATAAGAAATGGTAGAAATTTGGAGTAGCTTGAAGGGTGTGTGGCCTGTTGAAAAACTAATGTTGGATTTGTGAAGATTAATGATAGAGAAGAATTAGAATCTGTACAACAGAAATCTCCATCATCTTATATATATTATCAAAACATTGTTTTCTTTATTTCACTAGAAGTAGTAACTGAGAAATAGTTAATGGTTTATTTTTGGGGTAAGGGGTTACCTTGCATTACCCAAAATCATGGTGGGTTTGCTTGTATTTGTGTAATATTTTAAGGGGATCAATCTCTTTCACATTTATGACATTTGGTTCTCACATCACCGATTTGAAATACATAGGTCATCTCTTTGTAGTCTCACTTTACAGATGAAGAATTTTATTTGCCACAACTGCACACAGCTATTAGTTGGTAGAGTCAAGGCTTGAACCCATGCTTTTGGATTCCAAGTTCAATTGTTTTTCAGGGGGTTTAAAGGCCTTGCAATAATAGATGCAAGAGCAGTCTGTTATTTGATCAGATTGGGATCCAGCCCAGATCTTTTGACAAAAGTATAAATTCTAAACTTTTCCCCCCACTATCTAATGCTTATTTTGGTATCCTCCGATAAGACTAAGTTCTTAGTTGTATGACATAGAGTAAATTAATATACCTCTCTCTGTAGGTCTTAGATTTCCTGTGGATAAAATCAAGACAATGGGACTTCTGATTTTTTGTTTCTTTCAGTGATCTAGTGTAAAATGCAATTGAATAAAAGGCAGTCAACACTGGGGAGAACACATATTGGCAAGCTAAGTGTTATATATGATTAATATGCAATGAAACATAAAGAGCAACTTACAAATAAATAAAAAAATGTACACAATAAAAGTGTACAAAGGATACAAATAAATAATCCACAGAAGGATTATAAAAATGACCAATAAATATATGAAAAGATACACAGCCTGTCTGTTCATCAATAAGATTTTTTTGCAATAGATTAGCAAATATTAAAAATTGTTGTTAATATGAAATATTGGCAAAGATGTGAAGGAAACAGATTCTCCTGATACAGTTAGTAAAAACAAAGTGGTTAGTCGATTTAGGGGATTATTGTGGCATGATTTATCAAAAAAGTCAAAATGTCATACTTTTTAGGTTTTTCATTCCTAGATATCTATTAATGGAAATATGTGTTCCATGAAGAAATATGTGTTCAATGAAGAGATATATACAAAAATGCTTATTATAGCATTGTGTGAAATGCTAAAAAATTGGAAACAACCTAAATGTCCATCAATACAAGGATAATTATATAATGTTTTATATAATTAATGGAATATTAATCATCAGATAAAAAAAGAGGCATCTGTGAGTAGTCATAAAAATGGTCTAAAATATATTAAATGAACAAACTGAACTGCAAGACAAAATATATAGGATGATTATATTTAAATAACTTCACCCCCCCTAAAAAACATACAGTCTAAATATATATTTTAAACATATGTAAAATAACAGAAAGACGTCTGACAAATATCCACAAACCATTAACAGCATTTTCCATTGAGGAAAGAAAGAAACTTGGGGGGTTGGGATGATAGTATGACAGGGAGTTCACTTTCACTGTGTATACTTCTTTATTTAAGAAAAAAGTATAATCATGGGGCATACGGGTGGCTGAGTCTGGTTAAACATCTGACTTTGGCTCAAGTCATGATTTCACAGTTTGTAAATTCAAGTCCCACATCAGGCTCTGTGCTGACAGCTCAGAGCCTAGAGCCTGCTTCAGATTCTGTGTCTCCCTCTCTCTGTGCTCCTCCCCTAGCTCACACTCTGTCTCTCCTCCTCTCTCAAAAATTAAAAAAAAAATAAAAAATTAAAAAAAAAACATAATCAGGAATATATTTATATTTTATATCAGATGTATTAAGACTTTAAAATTTGGGCTTATTATTCTCCATTCATTATATGAAAAGGAACATGTCAATTTGTCCCATTACTGGGACTTTAATTTGATCACTTGGTTAGGGTGGTGTCTGTGGTATTCCTGTCAAATATACATAGCCTGAGTATAATTTTAAGGACACATTCCCAATTGTTGGAGGAAGTCACATAGAGGATGTGACCACCAGTTGACCTTTGAGCTAGACCTGGGCAATTGGAGGTCCCTACTCTCTTCCCTGTCCTTAGAATGTACGTTCTGCCCACCATTCCCCACTAGGAGCTGTTTCAAGGACATGACCTTGAAAGAGTAAGGTGCTATTGAAACCATATGGACAGTGTACATGACTGAACTCAGTTAAGGCCTTTGTATAAACTTTTAAGATTCTGGCAGGCTGGAACAGAGATCTACTGGTATTGTGGCAGCCCAAGCCAAGCCTCTTATGAAGTTCCTTTGCTTGTTAAATCTGCCATCTACCAGTCTGAAGCAGCTTTCCTCTTGGTTCTCTCCTTGCCCTTCGTGTATGGGAGCCAGTTTGGGAACCAACACCAATTTATGAGACTTTGTCTTAAAAACTGTCAGTATGAAGAATGCAAGAACAGATGATGGAACTGTTCTAGAAAAAAAGACTAATGGCAATGAAATATAAAACATGATCTGGGATTTTCTTTTGCAGTTAAACCATGATATTGGGACAACTGGAGATATCCAAATAAGGTCTACAGATTAAAACATACTGGTTAATAATACTTGACTAGATACAAAATTCTAGCATCATCTTTTTTCCTTTCAAAATTTTACTGTACTGTTACACTATCTCCTAATAAGAGTGCTTCTATAGATAGACTGAGGCCAACCTAGTATGTGAATTTTTGTTTTCCTACCTGGATATCTGTATGATTCTTTGCTCCTTATAGTTCAGTAACTTCCCGCAGTTATGTTTCAATGCTGACCTTATTGTATTGATTTATCCTGGAACATGATATACTTCTTTGTTTGTAGACTAAAGCCATCGTTTCAGGATTGTTTTCTTCTATTTTAGATTTTAGGTTTTTTTTTTTCTATTCTAGTAGTTCAGTTCTTTTTGTTTCTCCAGAAAACATATCAATAATGCATTTGTTAGATCTCTTTACCTGTGTCCCATGTCTATTATCTCTATATTCAATTTGACTAAAAATTTTTAAATGTTTTATTTATTTTTGAGAGACAGAGAGAAAGGGAGCTCAAGCAGGGGAGGGAGGGGCAGAGAGAAAGGGAGGCACAGAATCTGAAGCAGGCTTCAGTTTCTGAGCTGTCAGCACAGAGCCCAACACGGGGCTCGAACCCATGAACCACGAGATCATAACCTGAGCCAAAAAGTCAGTTGCTTAACCAACTGAGCCACCCAGGTACTCCTCTATACTCAATTTTAAGTCACTTTTATTTTTCATGTTGTTTTCTGTGAATTGCAGAATTGTGTTCACATTATATTCCTGACTCTGTGTGTGTGTGTGTGTGTGTGTGTGTGTGTGTGTGTGTGTGTGTGTGTGTGTGTGCGCGCGCGCGCGCATTTGGATTATAATCTAGCTTTTGTCTCTTTTGTGTTATTTTTCTTTTACTTTTCTGTTTTGAGTTTATAAGCTCTCTTTTCACTTCTTTCAGTAGTCTTTTCTTTGAATGTTGAACCTGCTCCTTGATCTTTAATTTTTTTTTTTTTTTAAAGAAAGAGTTCAGAGCTATAATTTCTTTTAGAGAATAGGAACTCTTTGACTTTTCACATGTTTCAATGGGTAAATTTTCATTTGGTTTGTATCCGTCACCTGCCTCTTCTTGTTCTCCCTCCAAGTTAATGCATGTTCCATATTGGTTTCTTTCTAATTATGTCTTATCCTCAAATGGAATTGATGTCTGGAATACCAGAATGAGAGCAAGAGAGGAGATATGGGGAAAGGTGAGATCTATGACTACATGCGAGTTACCGTTTGTGACCTTGAAGAGACTTTCATCAAATCTGTCATTTCATTACATTTTTTAACTGGGGCATATCACTTTTTCTAGGTGGATGATATGGCTCAGAACAAGGTCCCTAGGGCATCGGCTAACTGTATTTTAATCTGGTAATTGTTGCCCAGTCTTCCTCCTAATTGCTAATTCATGTCTGGTGATTTTTATTCTACTGAAAATGTAAGGGATAAGTAATAGAAATAATGAGACAGCATGATTCGATCCCTGATGTTTAATGATATTGTATGAATATTTAAAGGAATTAAATCTTACAAGACCACCACTTCTCCTGCTGCCCACCCATCCTTTAGATTTCAGTGTCATAGAGTCATAGCTTAAGCTTTTCTAGACTGAGGTATGGGGGCAGGGGGATTCTGTACTTGCTAGAGCTCCAGTAGGCACCAGTTCACTCCTATCACTTCCCTTCTTGATCCAGATTCCTGGTGTTTGGCTAGTGAACTTCATTGTCTGGAATTGAGAGCGTTTATTGAATATGGATTATCTTCTCTGTTTTTCATTCTTTTTATTGTTTTTGGTGAGCTTTTATTGTTTTGTGGGAAAGATCTAGGAACAAATAAAAATGTTCTTATGAAACACTGTAAACATAAACTTATTTGCAAGGTAAACTGTTATTTTCTGTGTTCTTATCTTTCTTAAATTTAATGGTGTCTATGACATATTATAAGAAGTAGAATGTGACTCATAACAAGTGAAATTCAAAAGAGTTTGATATCTCAGAGGAAATAAAAGTAGTTAGATTTAGACCTCTTATATGGACTTTACAATCTCACTTGGGTTTATAGGCAATATAGTGTATGCTTATGAATATGTATAAACTACAATACAGATTGCTTGAAATTTTTAACTTAATTTTGTAGTGGCACAGACAGCCTGAATCTGTAATTATGCTACCATTTACTGTTGTGTAAAACTCTACTTGATGCTAATTATACTTAATGATTATAGTTCTTAACAATAATTACAGTAGAAAATCTGTAAAGCGGAATTATCTTTACTCATTTGGTAGGCTGGGTTTTTAGTAAGAACAAGAGATGTAAAACTTTAGCAATATAGATGTCCCAGCCATGGATTATATTTAGCATCTGAATAATACCCAGACTAAATCATTTAGTGCTACATTAGAATTATAGTGGACTTCATGGTGAGTTCAAATGCCTTCCTTTATCAACATCACTTTATTTTTATAAGGTAATGATAAGAGGTAAGTTAACTTTTACAGCTCTAAAATTGGAAAAAAAATTAAAGACTGAATTTCAGTGTGACCTTTGGTGGTAGCAACTGTCTGTCACAATTCAGACCAGCCCCTCACAAAGAAAACAAATAAATATGGAGAAAATGATTAAGCACTATTTCAGCTTAAACATAAGACCTGTTACTCTAAAACTCCTACAAGAAAACATAGAGAAGAAATTCCTTGGCATTGGTCTTGGCAATGATTTTTTGGATATAACACCAAAAGCACACCACAAAAGCAAGAATCAACAAGTGGGACTACATCAACTTAAAAGCTTCTGCACAGCAAGAAAAAACCATCGACAAAATGAAAGGCAGCCTACAGAGTGGGAGAAAATACTTGCAAACTGTATATTGAATAAGGATTTAATATCCAAAATACATAAAGAACTGACAGAACTCAGTAACAAGAACAACAAACACCCCTAAACAATCTGATTAAAAAATTGGAAGAGGAACTATAGACATTTTTTAAAGAAGACATACAGATGGCTAACAGGTACATGAAAGGGTGTTCAGTATTACAAATCATCAGGGAAATGCGGATCAAAACTTCAATGATATCACCTCACACATGTTAGAATGACTATTATTTAAAAAATAAGTAACAGGTGTTGGTGAGGATGTGGAGAAAAGGGAACACTCATGCACCATTGGTGTGAATGTAAATTGGTGCAGCCCCTATGGAAAATAGTATGGAGTTTCCTCAAAACATTAAAAATAGAACTACAGTACAATCCAGCTATTCTACTTCTAGGTATTTATCCAAAGAAAACAAAAACACTAATTCAAAAGGTGTATGTACCTCCATGTTCATTTCAGCATTCCTGACCATAGCCAAGATATGGAAGCAACCTAAGTGTCTATCATTAGAAGACAATACACACACACACACACACACACACATGCACACACACATACACTGAATTATTACTCAGCCATAAAAAGAACTAAATCTTGCCATTTGAAACAAGGTGGATGGATCTTAAAGGTATTGTGCTAAGTGAAATAAGTCAGAGGAAGACAAGTACCATATAATTTTACTTATATATGGAATCTAAAAACAACAACAACAACAAATGAACAAACAAAATAAAACCAGAATCACATACAGAGAGCTGATTGATGGTTGCCAGAGAAGGGGGAGGATGATGAAATGGACCAAGAGTACAAACTTTGAGTTTTAAAATAAGTAAGCCACTAGATTTTGTATTTGGGATTTTTCTTGTTTCTTGAGATAGACCTGGATTGCAATGTATTTTCCTCCTAGGACTGCCTTTGCTGCATCCCAAAGGGTTTGGACTATCGTGTTTTCATTTTCATTTGCTTCCATATATTTTTTAATTTCTTATTTAATTGCCCGGTTGACCCATTTATTCTTTAGTAGGATGTTCTTTAACCTCCATGCATTTGGAGGCTTTCCAAATTTTTCTTGTGGTTGATTTCAAGTATCATAGCATTGTGATCAGAAAACATGCATGGTATGATTTCAATTCTTTTATTTTTATTGAGGGTTGTTTTGTGACCCAGTATGTGATCTATCTTGGAGAATGTTCGATGTGCAATCGAAAAGAATGTGTATTCTGCTGCTTTTGGATGAAAAGTTCTGAATATATCTGTCAAGTCCATCTGGTCCAGTGTATCATTCAAGGCCATTGTTTCTTTATGGATTTTTTGCCCAGATGATCTGTCCATTGTTGTAAGTGGAGTGTTAAAGTCCCCTGCAATTACAGTATTCCTATCAATAAGAATGCTTATGTTTGTGATTGATTCTTGGGCTGTAGGGCTGGTTCAATATTTGCAAACCAATCAATGTGATACATTACATTAATAGAGGAAAGGATAAGAACCATATGATCTTGTCAATAGATGCAGAAAAAGTATTTGACAAAATATAGCATCTTTTCTGAATAAAAACCCTCAAGAAAGTCTGGATAGAAGGAACATATTTTAACATCATAAAAGCCATATATGAAAATCCCACAGCTAATATCATCCTCAATGGGGAAAAACAGAGATTTCCCCCTGAGATCAGGAACACGACAGGGATGTCCACTCTCACCACTGTTGTTTAACGTAGTGTTGGAAGTGCTAGCATCAGCAATCAGACAACAAAAGGAAATCAAAGGCATCAAAATTGGCAAAGATGAAGTCAAGCTTTCACTTTTTGCAGTTGACATGATATTATATGTGGAAAACCGGATAGACTCCACCAAAATTCTGCTAGAACTGATATATGAATTCAGCAAAGTCGCAGGATACAAAATCAATGTACAGAAATCAGTTGCATTCTTATACATTAATAGTGAAGCAACAGGAAGAGAAATCAAGAAATTGATCCCATTTAGAATTGCACCAAGAATGTTAAAATACCTAGGAATAAACCTAACCAAAGATGTAAAAGATCTATATGCTGAAAACTATAGAAAACTTATGAAGGAAATTGAAGAAGACACAAAGAAATGGAAAAGCATTCCATGCTCATGGATTGGAAGAACAAATATTGTTAAAATGTCAATACTACCAAAAACAATCTACATATTCAATGTAATCTCAATCAAAATTGCACTGGCATTCTTCTCAAAGCTAGAACAAATAATCCTAAAATCTGTGTGGAACCACAAAAGACCCGGAATGGCCAAAGTAATGTTGAAAAAGAAAACCAAAGCATTACAATCCTGGACTTTAGCCTCTACTAGAAGGCTGTAATAATCAAGACAGTATGGTACTGGTATAAGAACAGACACATAGACCAATGGAATAGAATAGAGAGCCCAGAATTGTACTCACAAATGTATGGCCAACTAATATTTGACAAAGCAGGAAAGAGTATCCAATGGAAAAAAGACGGTCTCTTTTGCAAATGGTTCTGGGAGAACTGGACAGCAACATGTAGAAGAATGAACCTGGACCACTTTCTTACATCATACACAAAAATAAAGTCAAAATGGGTGAAAGAGCTAAATGTGAGATAAGAAACCATCAAAATCCTAGAGGAGAAAACAGGTAACAACTTCTTTGACCTTGGTCGCAGCAATTTCTTGCTCAAAATGTCTCCAAAGGCAAGGGAAATAAAAAATGAGCTATTGGGACCTCATGAAGATAAAAATATTCTGCACTGCAAAGGAAACAATTAGCAAAACTAAAAGGCAACCGACAGAATGGAAGAAGATACTTGCAAATGACATATCGGATAAAGGGCTAGTATCCAAAATCTATAAAGAACTTACCAAACTCAACACCTGAAAAACAAATAATTCAGTGAAGAAATGGGCAGAAGACATGAATAGACACTTTTCCAAAGAAGACATCCAGATGGCTAACAGACACATGAAAAGACACTGAACATCATTCATCATCAGGGAAATACAAATCAAAACCACATTTAAATACCACCTCACACCAGAGTGGCTAAAATTAACAACCCAGGAAACAACAGATGTTGTCAAGGATGTAGAGAAATGGGAGCCCTCTTGCACTGTTGTTGGAAATGCAAACTGGTGCAGCCACTCTGGAAAACAGTGTGGAGAGTCTTAAAAAAATTTAAAATAGAACTACCCTATGACCCAGAAATAGCACTACTAGGATTTTGTCCAAAGGATACAGGAGTGCTGATTCACAGGGGCACATGTACCCCAATGTTTATAGCAGTGCTTTCAACAATAGCCAAATTATGGAAAGAAACCAAATGTCCATCAACTGATGAATGAATAAAGAGGATGTGGTGTGTGTATGGAAAACTCAGCAATGAAAAAGAATGAAATCTTGCCATTTGCAACAACGTGAATGGAACTGGAGGGTATTATGCTAAGTGAAATAAGTCAGAAAAAGGCAGATATCATATGTTTTCACCCATATGTGGAACTTGAGAAACTTAACATAAGACTATGGGGGAAGGGAAGGGGAAAAATAGTTTCAAACAGAGAGGGAGGTAAACTGTAAGAGACTCTTAAATACAGAGAACAAACTGAGGGTTGATGGAAGTTTGGGGGAGGGGAGAAATGGGTGATGGGCATTGAGGAGGGCACTTGTTGGGATGAGCACTGGGTATTGTATGAAAGTGATGAATCACGGAATCTACCCCCCAAACCAAGAGCACACTGTATATATACTGTATGTTGGCTAACTTGACAATAAATTATATATATATATATATATATATATATATATATATATATATATAAAATAAAATTTCTAATAAATGAAAAAAATAAAATAAGCCCTGGAAAGGCAATGTATAGCCTGCAGAATATAGATAATAATATTATATTAACTTATATGGTGATAAATAGTAATTAGTAATTACACTTATGTTGATCATTTCATAATGTATATAAATGTTAAATCACTATGTTTTACGCCTGAATCTAATATAATGTATGTCAATCATACATACTTCAATTAAAAAAAAGAAGGTGGGGCGCCTGGGTGGCTCAGTCGGTTAAGCGTCCGACTTCAGCTCAGGTCACGATCTCGCGGTCCGTGAGTTCGAGCCCTGCATCGGGCTCTGGGCTGATGGCTCAGAGCCTGGAGCCTGCTTCTGATTCTGTGTCTCCCTCTCTCTCTGCCCCTCCCCCATTCATGCTCTGTCTCTCTCTGTCTCAAAAAATGAATAAACATTAAAAAAATTAAAAAAAAAAAAAAAGAAGGAAATCCTGCCATTTGTAACAACATGGAAGGACTTTGAGGACATTGTGCTAAGTGAGATAAATCAGATAAAGGCAAATACTGTATGATACCATTTATATGTGGAATCTAAAAAAGTCACAAACTTGTAAAAACAGACAGTAGAATACTGGTTACCAGAGACTGAGGTGTGGGGGAATAAAAGGGATATTCAAGGGTACAAACTTGCAGCTAGTAGATAAATAAATCCTGGAGATCTGATAAAGAGCATAGTGATTATAGACAATGGTATTGTATTAAAAACATCAAACTTGTTAAGAGACTAGATCTTAATTACTCCCTACACACACACACACACACACACACACACACACACACATACACACATAATTATGATAGAAGTGTTAGCTGATTCTACAGTGGCAAACATATTGCAATATTAACACATCATATATGTTGTATACTCTAAACTTCACAATGTTATATGTCAAATATATTTCAATTAAAAACTTTTTAAAGGCATTGTAAAACAAATGGGATAGCACAGAATGAATGGGTCGGGAACAGGGAAAAATAGAGGCCCAGAAAGGTGCGGCAGGCATTTGGGACCCTTTCCTCTGGGTTCTTTGCTGGGGGTTGTGGGAGTGGGGGTGTGTGAAGAAGAACTACCCGTGGCAGCCTCACAGAACACTTGGTGTCCAGAGGCCCCAGAAAGAGGAGTTGCAAAACTCTCTGCTTTGAATGACTCTAGAAGGGACTGCATCATAGCAGTAAGGATGAAGAAGTTCTCTCAGATGTCTCAGTTTAGATTTAACTGAATTCATGGAAACTAGATTGAAGAGACTCCAGGTTGCTAGTGACCCCAGATACCTGGATGAAGCAAAAATAAATTCTTTCTAGAGGAAAATAACATTATCTTAGCCCTGAAAATATCATTTCCACAATCTTACAAATAAAGAACTTGTTCATCACAAAACAGAATTTGGAAACTGAGAAGATATGACAGCACAAAAGAAGATAAACAGAAATGGTGGGCAATAGAAAAAGACTGGTAAGGACTTCTGCTTTTGGATCTATCAGACAAAGAATAAAATATAGAATATTTAAAAGCATTGGTCAACTGAAGGGTATAAAGCATTGGTCAATGTCAATTTTAATTTAAAAAATTAAAATCATACTTAGTATTAATTGCCACATTGTCATTATGATAGCAATTAATAACAAAAAATAATTAGGAAATCTCCATGTTTGGAAATTAAGAAATATATTTCCAAATAATTGGTAGGGCCCAAAAGGAATCACAATGGAAACCAGATAACATATGAAAGTAAATGATATTAAAATAATAAAATAATAAAATAATACCTAATACAACTTGTGGGGTGTAACGAAAGCACTACTTAGAGGGAAATATTTAGTTTTAAAATAATATGTTAGATAAAAAGTAAGACTAATAAGCAATCAGTGAGAGAAGAAAAAGCATAGTAAATTACACCAAAGGCTGTAGGAGAAGAAAATAAAGATAAGAGTAGAAATTAATTAAACAAAAATGAACATAAAAAGTATTAATAAATCCCAAAGTGATACTATTACTGAGAGAGAGAACTAAAGCACAAATAGCTAATATCAGGAATGCAAAAAAAGATATCCTTGCAGATCTTGTGGATATTAAAAAGAGCAAAAGAGGGTATTAGAAACAGACCAGCCTGGGGCGCTTGGGTGGCTCAGTCAGTTGAGTGTCCAACTTTGGCTCAGGTCATGATCTCGCTGTTCACAGGATTGAGCCCCATGTCAGGCTCGGCGCTGATGGTGTGGAAATAAATAAACATTTAAAAATTTAAAAGTTAAAAAAAAAAGAATTAAAAGAAACAGGACAGCTTTATAACTATAAACTTGAAAATTTTGATAATGTATATAAATTGCTAAAAATGCATTCTAATAAAACTGATAAAAGAGATAAAAAATTGAAATAGTATCATAATATTAAAGAATTTAAATCTATAATATATTCCATAATTATAAACACAACTTTTACAAGTCAGTGTTGATAAAGCCTAAACAATGAAATCTACCAAATATTTAAAGTCTTGTACAGTCTCTTCCAGAGAATAGAAAAAACAAATATTCTTCAATGCATTTTATGTAATCAGAATAATCTTGATATCAGAGCCTGACAAGGATATAAAAGAAGGAAAATCATAGGACTATCTCACACAAGAAGGTAGATGAAAACATTGTAAATAAAGAAACAAACAAATCCAGGAGTAATGTACATGGGATGTGTGTGTGTGTGTGTGTGTGTGTGTGTGTGTGTATGTGTAGAGAGAGAGCAAGTTATGTATGTGTGTATATAGTATGTTATGTGCAAGTATATATGTGTGTAGAGAAAGAAAGCAGGTATTCCAAAAAGACAAGCTGGTTTAACATTGAACAAAGATCCATTACTGAAATTTCCAAAATAAGAGAATAAAGAAGTATCATATGATTATCTCAGTAGATTAAAAAATAACATTTGTAAAATTCAACATCCGTTCATATAAAACATTGACAGAAAGTTAAGACTGCAAGTGGCCTTTTGATAAGGTATGTCTACCTACAGGGAATGTTATATATGGGTAAATAATTAGAATTAATAAGAAAGTTTAGGAAGTTTGCCAGATATGATTTCATGATATAGAAATCAATGTATTTGATTTCTTTTTTTTTTTTTTAATTTTTTTTTTCAACGTTTTTTATTTATTTTTGGGACAGAGAGAGAGACAGAGCATGAACGGGGGAGGGGCAGAGAGAGAGGGAGACACAGAATCGGAAACAGGCTCCAGGCTCCGAGCCATCAGCCCAGAGCCTGACGCGGGGCTCGAACTCACGGACCGCGAGATCGTGACCTGGCTGAAGTCGGACGCTCAACCGACTGCGCCACCCAGGCGCCCCCTGTATTTGATTTCTTGAATCACACAAAAAAACTTGAAACACACAAAATGAAGGGATACCATTAAAAAATTGTGTGTATACATACATACACACACACACCCCACATCTTGTTTACCCATTCATCTACCAATGAACACTTGGATTGCTTCCATATCTTGGCTATTATAAATAATGCTACAACAAACATAGGGTGCATATATCTTTTCAAATTAGTGTTTTCTCTTTTGGGGGGGGTAAATACTCAATAGTGGAATTACTGGATTATCTATTTTTAAGTTTTTCAGGAAACTCCATACTGTTTTCCACAGTGTCACCACCAATTTGCATTCATACCAACAGTACTGGAGATTTCCCTTTTCTCCACATCCTTGCCAACACTTGCTGTTTCTTATCTTTTTGAAATAGCCATTCTAGCAGGTGTGAAGTGGCATCTCATTGTGGTTTTCATTTGCAATTCCTTGATGATTAGTGACGATGAGCATCTTTTCATGTGTCTGTTGGCCATCTGTATGTCTTTGGAAAAATGTTTATTCAGGTCCTCTGCCCATTCTTAATTGGATTATTTAGGTTGTCTGTTTGTTTGTTTATTTATTTATTTTGGTGTTGAGTTTATGAGTGCTTTATATATTTTGGATATTAATCCCTTATCAGATATATCATTTGCAAATATTTACTTATTTTTGAGAGAGAGACAGACAGACAGACAGTGAGTGGGGGAGGGGCAGAGAGAAAGGGAGACAGAATCCAAAGCAGCCTCCAGGCTCTGAGCTGTCAGCACAGAGCCCAATGTGGGGCTTGAACTCATGAAGTGTGAGATCATGACCTGAGCCGAAGTCGGCGCTTAACAGACTGAGCCACCCAGGGTGCCCCTAGGGTGGCATTCTTTACTTATGTTTATGAAAAGACAGTGTAACTCTGATAGGCTTTGTGTGTGAGGTTGCTCATTTTCACCAAGGCTCTAATTTAGTTTCTGGAGAAGTCACGAAATCATCCATCTGAAGATGATAGTTATTTCGGAAGATGCTTGAATTTCATAGACTGAAAGATACTATTTTCTAAGCCATACTTTCTTTTACTTTAAAAAAATTATAGCTTGATTATAGGATTTTTCTAGATATCTAAATTAATTCAAAGGGGGGAAATAGAACCTAGTCTTTTATAGTTCTAATGTGTATAATTTCTGCATATGTGTATATAACATAGAAAATGATATAAATACATATGTATGGATTGATATGAATATATATGGATATACAAAAATACATATGACCTGTATATATATGAATATACATATGTGATATGTAATTGTGATGTTTTCCCCATGGTAGATATGCACAAGAGTTATAATCAATCCTGGAGTTATTGGCAAAGTTTTTTCTATTGTGTCTTTGTATATTTAAAATCTTGTAAGCTATGATGGGTCACTGCTAATGGTTACTCTTGGATATTTGATATGCTATATGGAGTTTGGAATGAATACTAGTTTATTCAAGTTTAGTAAACCTAGATTACATATAAATCAACATCAGAAATTTTATAACAGATTAGTGCAATGAATTTGGTGTTAGGTGTTAGTTGTTTATAGGGTCAGTTACTATTTTGACTCTCACATTGGCTTTTTTAGAATTTTTGTCCAGTTAATGCCAATGTCTTTGCCCACATAACTTAAACTAGATAATTCACTCTGCCATAAAGAAAATTCTAGAGATGTCTTCCTATGCTAATTGTCCCCAACTTCTTTCATTATAATTCTTAACAGACTTCATTTTAAAAAAGTAATCTTTCTATATTTACAGTGTCTTCACAAACTTTCATTTGTAATTTAATCCTTTGAACACTTCTCAAAAAATGTAACTTATTGAGTATTACAGAATTGTCATAGACAGTTAATACTTGCTGTTTTCACAGACTGTATATTTTCAATAGCTTTTTTCTGTATAAATTTGCCAAAGAAAGTATTAAAAAATAGTTTGAGCTCCAACTTGCAATATTTAAAATTGTTCAGCTGTTATATACTGTTATATACAAAATAGTTTAATTATTATATACTGTTTAGCTACCCTATTGGAAATAGAGTAAGGCATGAATGAAAATCCATATTCTTTTATAATGGCAATAAAATAGAATATTTTCATTTGGTGCATAGTTGTTTAAATGTATTTATATGTAAGTTATCCAGATGGGACTTTATGCCTTGACATATTTTTCAATAAGTTTACAACTCAGCGAAGTCAATATGATGCAAAAGTAGAATAGTTTTCTGAAATTAGCTTTTAGTTCTCTTTTAGTTTTCTTTAAAATATGGCAGACATCAAATATTTTGAAGAAATAACTGCAAAGGGTACAACCTCCAAAGTAGATAATATACAGTCACTGAAAGCAGTGAAAATCTGTAAGATATTCATGGACACAGACCTCACTTCAAATTAAACAGGTTATATATTTATATGAGTTTTAGGCAAGAAGTTTTCAACTGAACATAACAGAAAATCTTGCATTAAACTAGTCTAAATCAGGGGCACCCGGGTGGCTCAGTTGGTTAAGTATCTGACTTTGGCTCAGGTCATGATCTTGCAGTTTGTGAGTTCAAGCCCTGTGTCAAGCTTGCTGCTGTCAGCCTCTCAGCGCAGAGCCTGCTTTGGATCCTCTAACCCTCTTGCTGACCCTCCTCTGCTTGCTTTCTTTCTCTCTCTCAAAAAACAAACAAAAAGCAGTATAAATCATGAGTAAATTTATTATTATATGTAATATGGCAATCCACAGGTAGTGGGTACTCCAGGTTTAGTATGGATTAGTGACTAAGTGATGTCAGCAGATACCCAGGATCTTTTGGCTGATCAGCTAAGCTGTCTCCAGAACTAGGTTTACTGGAAGGCTAACTCCTTCTTCATTCATGTTTGTAAAATGGCTCCTTTGGCATTTTGGCCTATTTGCCCTTTTTTTTCATGTGCAGCATGGGAGAGTCAGAAAAATATGCCTGAACTCTTAAATATCAGTCCACCAAGTATTGTCACATACTCATGCTTGGATAAATAACATATACCAGGGGAATGTTCTTATATCATAAATTCAAACAAAACAGAAACAGTCCAAGTCCAGGGATTGGGAATGTTCAGCTTCTTGGAAAATCATGGATTAGTGGGTAAGGTGGAATATCTGAATAAAATTAGGCTTCCACTAAGAGGGAGTTAAGTGGAAAGATGAGAAGCTAATAAATAGTACCTGCTGGTTCCCACTATAATCATATATTGAAAAGTTGAAGGAAGTAACAAAATATCAGTAAGCAGTATGAGGGTAATGGCAACTATATTTTGGATAAAATAATAAAATGTGAGACATACACTCTTTTTGTAAAATCTAAAAAATCTAAAATCTAAAACCACAAAGCATTAACTAAAGACTTTGATTGCCGTAGAAGTAGGGATGTCCTCCTATATTGGCCTGGGGACATATTAGGTGTCTGATAGGGGGTTTGTACTAATTGCTGCTATATGGTCATAGATGCCTGTTAAGTGTACTTTACTCATATGGCCCATATGATCTATCCTTCTTAGTGTTCTTTGTGTATTAACTCATCTAATCCTCATAGCAGCCTTAGGAGGAAGTTACTATTTTATCTTTTCCATTTTACAGAGGAACAATAAGAAAAACAGGGAGATAGAATAAATTAGAATAAATGTATTTGAAATACATACACATCTTTTAGTAACCTTGTTACTCATTTTGTTAAAATGCTTGCAAACTGGCACAAAGTGGTTAGCATATGAGTTAACAGAACACCCATTAGAACCAGACCATAGAGGTTTAAATCTTGGGTCCACCAACCTACTAGCTGTGTGACCTTGGTAAGATAGTTAACCTTCCTATGCCTGTCTCCTCATCTGCAAGATACAGGTACTATTATTACTTTCTTCATAGAATTGCTGTGAGAATTAAATGTGTACATACACAAATTATTTTGTATAGTGGTGGATGTATGGGAAATGCTATAGAAGTGTTTGCTATGATTCTTAAAAACTGATTTATGTTTGACATAAATTAAGTGGTTACCATCTTACCATATCCATAATAACCTTGTTTACAGAGAACATGTTTTTATCTTAATCATGTCTTATTTGGGAATGTAGAGAGTTAGTTTTGTTTTGTTTTGTTTTGTTTTTTAATACTGCACTCCCCTTCCCCCTCCCAAATGCTGGTAAAGAACAAAAAGTAAGTTGTTAAGGGAGAGAAAACACCATTCATTGGCAGTGAAACTTTCCCTCTAAAAAAGAAATCTTGTTTCATAAACTGTATTCTGTTTATTTTATGGGTCACCATTTGACTAGTGGCCTAAAAATATAACTGAACAACAAATGCCTTCATTCTTTTTTGGGGAAATACAAATGCCAAGTTTTTGTGATTTAAAAGAAAGAGATATAATTATAGATAGATTCAATTTATAACTTACTCTTCTGGTTATATCTTCAAATTTCTTCTTCATTTGTATCCAGGATCCTTATTGTTCATTAAGCTAAATGTTTAATATTTTTTTTCCAACAAATTACAGGGTATTAAATTTCAGACAGGGTATTAACAATAGACCTGAAACTTAAAGGAAGGCAATTTAGTTTTTATGTGATATTAAGAGTGAATTCTTACCATTTATTGTTGACTTAATTTTTACTTTTTATTTTTAGAAAAAAAATTAGTTTGGTAGGACATGGTTAGTGGGGAAAGAACATACTATTTAAACAAATGGTAATTGATCAATTTGATATCCATATAAAAAAAATTAAATGACCCCATTTCACACTGTATATATGATCAATTTATATGTCTCATATAAGACAATAAAATAAAATATTTAGAGGATAACATAGGAGAATGTCTTTAGGATTTGGAGTAGGAAAATATTTCTCTTTTTTTGATGCTTTTGTAAAAAAAATTAATTCCAGTATAGTTAACATGCAATGTTATATTAGTTTTAGGTGTACAATATAATGATTCAACAGTTCCATACATCACCCAGTGCTCATCATGGCAAGTGCACTCCTTAATCCCCATCACCTATTTAACCCATTCTCCTACCCACCTCCTCTCTGGTAACCATTAGTTTGTTCTCAATAGTTAAGAGTCTGTTTCTTGGCTTTTCTCTGATTGCTCATTTATTTCATTTCTTAAATTCCACATGGGTGAAATCATATGGTATTCTTTCTCTGACTGATTTATTTCACTTAGCATTATACTATCAAGCTCCACCCATGCTGTTGCAAATGGCAAGATTTCATTCTTTTTAATGGTTGAATAATATTCCATTGTATATATAGAGAGGATATCTCGTTGATTTTCAAGCATATTAAAAGGTGGCAAAGGCCATTAACAATATACCTCTATGTACCTGCTAGGATAACAACACAAAAGAACAAAAACGTTATTATCAAGCATTGGCAAAGGTATGTGGCAAATAGAGTACTCACTCACAGCTGGAAAGCGTATAAATTAGTCCAATTACTTTGGAAAACTGTTGGCTTCTCTGCAAATACCAAACATTCATAAGCTCTATGACCCAGCAATTCTACCTATAAAAAGGAAAGACATTCTATTCCTACCTGAAAGAAATAGATGCAAATTTTTTTCTAAGAACATATTTACTACAATGGTCATAGCTCATTACAATAATTTCAACCTAGACACAATCATTTGTTCATCAACGTATTTATACATATATGATTAAATATTTATCTATTATAATTTGTATATATACATGCAATAGTATCTAGCAACAGAAAAGAATAAATTGCTGCTACATGCAACAACATGGATGAATGTCACCAACCTAACATATAATGAAAGAAGCTAGACACAGAGTAGTACATAATCTGTAATTCCATTCATATGAAGTTTAAAAAGACAAAACTAATTTATGGTGATAGAATTTTAAGTGGTTTTCTTTGTGGAAGTGACTGATATTTGGGAATGGGTATGAGGAATGACCAACGATGCAAATAATGTTCTACCATACCTTAATGTAGATAGTGACTACATTGTGTGTTTATATTTGAAATGTTTGTGGTGCTATACTTAAAATTTATGAACTGTATTTTATCTTTCAATGAAAAGAATTAAAAATCTATACTGCTAGTGCACTCACACACAAAAAGAATTCCTGCCAACACTACATAATTTATTGATATCTAAAGCATACCAACATACCCATGAGCTCAAGGGAATACCAATAGTTTTCTCTCAAGATAGATGTTTCTAAGTGACAAAACAAGATTTTTAAATTCCTATACAAATTCATGTGATTGATACAATTCAAGGCTTCAAATATTTACTGAGCATTTTCAATGTGTCTAACATTTTTTCTAGGTACTATAGATCAGTCATTTTGGGGGTACAAAAATAATCAGAAATGTTCTATAAATATTAGAGTTTTCAGAATAATAAAATGAGATAATAGTTTACATATCCTATTTAGTCAGTGTTGAGTAAAATTCTTGCATGCTAGCTCAAGAAGCCTATGACTGGGGGAGGGGTTAAGATGGCAGATAAGTAGGGGGACCCTATTCAAAGTGCCGAGTGGGAAAAAATACATGGAGGTTAAAGAACATCCTACTAAAGAATGAATGAGTTAACCAGGAAATTAAAGAAGAAAAAAATATATATGGAAGCAAATGAAAATGAAAACACGACAGTCCAAACCCTTTGGGATGCAGCAAAGGCAGTCCTAGGAGGAAAGTACATTGCAGTTTAGGCCTATCTCAAGAAGCAAGAAAGGTCCCAAAGAGACAGCCTAACCCTACACCAAAAGGAGCTAGAAAGGAGCAGCAGATAAAGCCTAACCCCACAGAAGAAAGGAAATAATAAAGATTAGAGCAGAAACAAATGATACAGAAACAAACAAACCAACCAAAAACAGAACAGATCATGAAACTAAAAGCTGTTTTTTTTAAAGAATAAACAAAATTGATAAACTTCTAGTCAGACTTCTCAAAAAGAAAAAAGAAAGGACCCAAGTAGATGAAATTACAAATGAAAGAGAAGAGATCACAATGAACACCACGGAAATGCAAACAATTATAAGAGAATACTATGAAAAATTATTTGCCAACAAACTGGACAATCTGGAAGAAATGGACCAATTTTCTAGAAACTCACACACTACCAAAACTCAAGTGGGAAGAAATAGAAAATTTGGACATAGCCATAGCCAGCAAAGAAATTGAGTCAATTCTCAGAAATCTCCCAACAAACAAGAATCCTGGGCCAAATGGCTTCCCAGGGGAATTCTACCAGACATTTAAAGAAGAGTCAATACCTGTTCTTCTCAAACTGTTGCAAAAAATAGAAATGGAAGGAAAGCTTGCAAATTCATTCTATGAAGCCAGCATTACCTGGATTCCAAAAGCAGACAAAGACCCCACTATAAAGGAGAATTACAGGCCAATATCCCTGATGAAACTGGATGCAAAAATTCTCAACAAGATACTAGCAAATCAAATTCAACAGTACCTTAAAAGAATTATTTATAATGATGAAGTGTGATTTATTCCTGGGCTGTAGGGCTGGTTCAATATTTGCAAATCAATCAGAGTGATACACCACATTAATAAAAGAAAGGATAAGAACCATATGATGCTTTCAATAGATGCAGAAAAAGCATTTGACAAAAAACATCTTTTCTTTTTTCTTTAAGTCTTTTATTTATTTTGAGAGAGAGAGAGAGAGGAAGAGAAGGAGAAGGGAGCACACGCATGAGCCGGGGGAGGGGCAGAGTGAGAGAGAGAGAATCCCAGACAGGCTCCACACTGTCAGCATGGACCCTGACCCAGGACCCAGGATCTGAACCCACAAACCATGAGATCATGACCTGAGCTGAAACCAAGAGTCGGGTGCTTTACCAACTGAGCCCCCCAGGTGTCCCTACACATCCTTGCTTAAAAAAGCCCTCAAGAAAGTAAGGATAGAAGGAACATACCTCAACATCATAAAGACCATATAGGAAAGACCTACAGCTAATACCATCCTTGACAGGGAAAAACTGAGAGCTTTCTCCCTATGGTCAGGAACATGACAGGGATGTCCACTCTCATCATTGTTTTTCAACACAGTACCAGGAGTCCTAGCATCAGCAGTCAGACAATAAAAGAAATAAAAGCATACGAATTGGTAAAAAAGAAGTCAAACTTTTATGCTTTGCAGATGATATGATACTCTACGTGGAAAACCCAAGAGACTCCACCAAAAAATTGGTAGAACTGATACATGAATTCAGCAAAGTTGCAGGATATAAAATCAACATACAGAAATAATTGCATTTCTATACACCAATGATGAAGCAGCAGAAAGAGAAATCAAGGAATCGATCCCATTTACAGTTGCACCAAAACCCATAAGATACCTAGGAATAAACCTAACCAAAGAGGTAAAAGATTTGCGTACTAAAAACTATAGAAAGCTTATGAAAGAAATTGAAGAAGACACAAAGAAATAGAAAAACATTCCATGCTCATAGATTGGAAGAACAGATATTGTTAAAATGTCTATAACTGTTCAAAGCAATCAACACAATTCAGTGCAATCCCAATCAAAATAGCACCAGCATTCTTTAGAGAGCTAGAACAAACAATTCTAAAATTTGTATGGAACCAGAAAAGACCCGGAATAGTCAAAGTAATGTTGAAAAAGAAAACCAAAGCTGGAGGCATCACACTCCCATCAAAATCCTATAGGAAAAACAGGCAGCAACCTCTTTGACCCCTACTGCAGCAACTTCTTACTAGACATGTCTCCAGAGGTGAGGGAAAGAAAAGCAAAACTGAACTATTGGGACCTCATCAAAATAAAAAGCTTCTGCACATCAAAGGAAACAATCATCAAAACTAAAAGGCAACTGATGGAATGGGAGAAGATATTTGCAAATGACATATTGGAAAATCGGTTAGTATCCAAAATCTATAAAGAGCTTATCAAACTCAACACCCAAAAAACAAATAATTCAGTGAAGAAATGGTCAAAAGACATGAACACTTTTCCAAAGAAGAGATCCAAATGGCTAACGGACACATGAAAAGAAGCTCAACATCACTCGTCATCAGGGAAATACAAATGAAAGCCACAATGAGATATCACTTCACACAGGTCAGAGTGGCTAAAATTAACAACGCAGGAAGCAACAGATATTCTTGAGGATGCTGAGAAAGGGGAACACTTTTGTACTATTGGTAGGAATGCAAACTGGTGCAGCCACTCTGAAAAACGTTATGGAAGTTTTTCAAAAAATGAAAAACTACCCTAGGACCCTGCAATTGCACTACTAGGTATTTATCCAAAGGATACAAAAATGCTGATTTGAATGGGCACACGCACCCCAGTGTTATAGCAGTGTATTGTATACATGCAATATATATGTAAATATATATACATACACATACAATGGAATATTACTTGGTGATCAAAAAGAATGAAATCTTGCCATTTGCAACAATGGGGATGGAACTAGAATATATTATGCTAAGCAAAATAAGTCAGTCAGAGAAAGACAAATGTATTATTTCACTAATGTGGAATTTAAGAAACAAAACAACGTAGGGGAAGAGAAGGAAAAATAAGATAAAAACACAGAGAGAGGCAAACCATAAGAGTCTCTTAAATACAGAGAACAGACTGAGGATTGCTGGAGAGGAGTTGCATGGGGGGATGGGCTAAATGGGTGATGGGCACTAAGGGCAGTACATATTGGGATGAGCACTGGGTGTTATATGTAAGTAGTGAATCACTACTTCAGGTTCTACTCCTGAAACCAATACAACACTGTATGTTAACTAATTTGAATTTAAATAAGTAAATTAAAAAATAAAGCCTACTATAATTCTTTAAGCTAATTGACAAATAATGGCAAATGCTGCTGCCAGAATGACCAAGAAAGTCTTTTTCTCTGATGGTCTAATCTCAGGGTAAGAATTGGTTTAGATGCATGGATGTGATTGTTTTGTATTATGATATGTAAAGAAGCTAGGTGATAATCAAGTCTGAGTGAGAGGACACAGACCTGATTTTGAACATTTGGCTTATTGTAGCAGGAACATAGGGTAGGCAGGAGGCAAATTACCTAGGAAATTTTACAGTCTGAGCATAAATTGCTATAACACCAGGGGCAATTGTGATATTGTGACTTAATAGGAAATATGTATTTGGTCTTCTTCCTGGTTCCTGGCTCACAGCTCTGAAAAAGCTTAGAATTTCCTCAGTATTGAGAATGATAAACTGTGTTTTGTTGTGTTAACGAGGGGACTTTTGGAAAGTACCTAAAGATTGGGGCTAGTTGTCAATGGAAATGCAATAAAATGATTAGAGTGATGAAACTTTCATTCCCAAACCCCCAGGTTCTGGAAGGGTAGAGGAGCTGGAGGTTGAACTAATTTCTGATTGCCAGTATTAATTAATCAGGAGTAGGTAGCAGCCTTCGTAAAAACCTAAAAGGACAGAGTTTGATGAGCTTCCAGGTTGGTGAACACATGGAGATGTGGAGAAAGTGGTGTGCCTTGGAAAGGGCATGGAAGCTCTATGCCCTTTTCCCATACTTTGCCCAATACAATTCTTCCATTTAGCTGTTATACTAATCTAGTCAATAAAATGTTTTCCTGAGGTCTATGAGCCACTTGAGCCACTTGAACCCAAGAATATTGTGGAAACCTTTGATATATAACCAGTTGATCAGAAATAGGGGTAACAACCTTGCCTGGCTATTGCATCCTGAGTTGGAGGGGATCCTCAGAACCCCCAATCTGTACCCTGTTGTCCAGAAGCATAGATTACAACCTGGGCTTATAACTGGCATCTGGAGGGGTGGAGGGAGCAGTCTTGTAGGATGGAGCCCTCAACTTGTGGAATCTAATCCTATCTCCAGGTAGATAGTGGTAGAATTGAGTTGAATTCATAGACACCCTGCCAGTGTTTGAGAATGACTGGATATTATGTGGGAAATACTTCTTCCTGGAAGGACTTACTTCCAGGACTGTTGGGAGCAAAAAATGAGATGATGTGCATTCATTCTCACCAACCTACTTTGGCCATAGGAAAGGCTTACTAAGTATTGGCTACAATAATATACTGCTTATGCTTTTCCTGAAATAAATAACAGAACATACAAAGTTGTGTTATCCATCATTCCTTCTCATTCATCATCTTGCATGCCAAAGCTCTGAGAATAACATTGATGAATATGATAAGGACAGGTTATAGGTTATTAAGAGGACCACTTTGTGGCTTTTTGACTTTAGGAAAACTATTTAACTTCCCATTGCCTCTGTTTTCTTATTTGTGAAATAGGGACAGTAGCACTAATCTCCTAAGGCTATAGTAAACTATAAATTCAGGTAAAGCTAATAGAACAGCATTTGTAAATCAGTCAGTATCCTATTACTATTAACTTTAAAAAGTGTTTTTCCATATATAATTTCATTTGAAAGTGAAAGTAGTTTTTCTAGGTGAGGCTTTTTAGTAGACCTTTTCCAAAACATATGCAAATAGACATTTTATTTGAACTGGTTTTGGTCTGGACATGTCAGTGTAATTTTGAGGGGTTGAACAGTCCTTTTGCCCAGGCACAGTGCTTCTCTATCTATCCGTTAGGCCTAAAAATCAATAACTGCAGGCACTCCTGAAGTAGTTTCAGTTTAAACAACATCAATCCTTTATACTTGAGAGTGGATGAATTTATTAAGACATTTCCTGAGAATTTTGACATGTTATGCAGGGGAATTGGGTAAAGCAAAGTATCTTGAGTGCTTCAACAGAGAGACAAGGACACTAAAAAGGGGAAAAAAGATTAAATCAGGGAAGCTAAAAATGCTAGATGGCACATGTCACTTACTTAAGATATATGCCTATGGCTGACCTCAAATGTCATCTCCTTTCTGATAGACATCCTAACTGCATTGACAGCGTCTCTGAGGATGTCTTGGCTCTCTCACTGTAGAGAGAATGGTTTCATTTGTATTTCAGACTATTGAGATAAAATATAATACAGGTGTCATACCATTGAAGGAAGTTATTAATTTTAAATAAATCAGAATCTCAAGTGTACTTAATTAATTTCTAATAAAATGTCATTGGAGAAAAACAATAATTTAAAAAAATTAAGTAAAATGAAGGTGACTTAACTATGCCTGATGTACTTTGTTTTTTTTTTTTAATATATGAAATTTATTGTCAAATTGGTTTCCATACAACACCCAGTGCTCATCCCAAAAAGTGCCCTCCTCAATACCCATCACCCACCCTCCCCTCCCTCCCACCCCCCATCAACCCTCAGTTTGTTCTCAGTTTTTAACAGTCTCTTATGCTTTGGCTCTCTCCCACTCTAACCTCTTTTTTTTTTTTTTCCTTCCCCTCCCCCATGGGTTTCTGTTAAGTTTCTCAGGATCCACATAAGAGTGAAACCATATGGTATCTGTCTTTCTCTGTATGGCTTATTTCACTTAGCATCACACGCTCCAGTTCCATCCACGTTGCTACAAAAGGCCGTATTTCATTCTTTCTCATTGCCACGTAGTACCCCATTGTGTATGTAAACCACAATTTCTTTATCCATTCATCAGTTGATGGACATTTAGGCTGTTTCCATAATTTAGCTATTGTTGAGAGTGCTGCTATAAACATTGGGGTACAAGTGCCCCTATGCATCAGTACTCCTGTATCCCTTGGATAAATTCCTAGCAGTGCTATGCCTGATGTACTTTGGATGTATCAATTAAAATTCTTGTCCTTTAAACTCTAAGAATTGAGTGGGGAAAAAGAGAAAACTTCCAGTATCACTTTTATGTGCCTTGGGTCAAGAGCTCCAGGAGTTTTCACTGGATAAGTATGTAGTGCTTTGCTCAAGTACAGTGTATATTTAACAAATGGCTGTAACTGCCAGTCTATGTGGAGGGTCCTTATGGAAATTTGTTCTTGTTTTATTTTAGCTATTGTAGAAGAATCAAGAGAACCAGACATATTTTTTTCTTGCCCTGCATTTGCTAGACCTTTAGAAGATGATCTTTACTTAGATTTTGGTTGGAGAGAAGAACCACTCTAGAAAAAGAGAAAAAAGAGCAAGGGGGAGAAAGCATAAAGGTGTCTTGATATAAGGAGAAGGGTAAGTGCCTCCAGGACTGGGAAAGGACCAGAGATTTGAGAGGTTCTCATCTCAGATGTAGTGCTCAGTATCCTGATGAAAGAGGGACAGAGTTGCTTTGCTGTCTGGGGCCGGTAGAGAAGACCACTGGGAGGTGCAGGAATACCAGACATCACAAAAGGCAGAGGGTGTGACCTAACAGTAGCATTAGTGGCAGGAAGAGTAATCACATTGACACCAAAGACCAAGACTCTGTCTTTGTTTTCATTCTAGGTATCATAAAAGCTCCCCAAATTCTGGGCTCCCCAAATATGACTGGGATTAGATTTTTCCACACTCTGTTAAATGGGTTTAAAGGCATATTTAGTTTGATTTGGAAAACAATGATTATTCTTTCACCTATGTGTTGTGGAACAGATTCTTACCCATGCTCCATGAGATTAATATCCATGTGTCTCTTTTTATCACTGTATTGACATTAAATGGCAGACTCTCAAGAAATATTAAGTATATTTATTGAGGATAAATTAGTGGAATAACTAAGTGGGAATATATTGAAATGTAAAAGACTCAGTTGAATTAAAAAACCTGATACTGGGTGAAGCTTTGGTAAAGGAAGAGTCTCTCAACTTTGGCTCTATTGGAATTATTTATCCAGATAGTTCTTTCTTGTGCATGCAGGGGGTATCTTCCATGTTGGTAGTAGAATGATAGCAACATCCTTGGCCATTGTCCAGATTGCAGAGAAATAATCAAACATCAGAATGGTAGAGCTGAATTTTGTTTATGAAGTTGGTCTTCCACAAGTGATTTCTTTGAAACTTATATGGGACTATCTGGGTTTTTTTTGTTTGTTTATTTGTTTTGATTTTGTTTTTTATTTTACCCATCACATAGCCTTGTAATTGAGTTTTATGTGTATGAAATTTATTTATATGAGCCAGCGATGTTTTAAAAACAGCACTAGACTCAGATTTTTGAGACAGAGGATTGAATTCAGGCTGTCACTTACTACTTTTGTGAAACTCTCAAATTTATTTCTAGGAAAATAATTATAAACACCTCAATAATTGTGAAAATTAAACTACATGAAAAATCCCTAATCATTCTTTATTTAAATTTTATGACTCAAATTTTTATCCTATACAACTATGAACAACTATCCCATGAACAACTCCTAAAGTATAGATTTATGGTTATATTTATTTCATTTTACATATTGATTTATGGTCCTGGTGACCTTTCAGGAGACATACACTCCTGATATACTGTGTCCCATCCCATATTCTTCTTCAATTTTGAAGTTCAGTAACTAAGTTGTTGTTGTTGTTGTTGTTGTTGTTGTTGTTGTTGTTGTTGTTCTTCTTCTTCTTCTTCTTCTTCTTCTTCTTCTTCTTCTTCTTCTTCTTCTTCTTCTTCTTCTTCTTCTTCTTCTTCTTTTTGAGAGAGAGAGAGAGGGCACAAGTCAGCGAGGGGCAGAGAGAGAGGGAGAAACCGAGAATCCCACACAGGCTCTGCACTATTGGTGTGGAGCCTGAAGTGGGGCTCGAGATCACCTGATGAGGGGCTTGAACTCATACACTGTGAGATCATGACCTGAGCAGAAGTCGGATGCTTAACTGACTGAGCCACCCTGGTGCTCCTAAGTAAGTTATTCTTATGAGTTAAAATAAGAATCAGTAATATTCAAAACCTAATCTACAGCTTGCAAAGTATGTTCTGAGGAATAAGAGTAGTGTGTCACTACCATGGCACATCTAGAATGGACCTGTAGGTAAACACTTCTGAGGGTAAAAAAAAATATTTTCAAGGAATAGTTCACCATACCAGTTCACACAAGCAAGTCTGGTCCATCAGAATTGTCTGAGAAACTTTAAAGTTCTATACCTGATCCTAAAGAGATTCTGATTTAATAGATCTTGGGTGAGACTCAGGATTGATCAATTGATTGATTATTTATTTATTTTCTATTGATGTAGAAAAAAACCTCACAGGTGATTTTAATGCACACCATGTTTTTTCAGAAGTATTATGGAAGGAAATCTTGGATGCCTAGAAATATTCCTTTAAATTGTTTTAGGTATTTTTTAAATGGTTCAGTGATACTTTAAAATAGTCAGTTGAATAAGAACTTAAATTTCTACATGGCAGTTTTATTTTTCTTATGTACCTGAAAAATAAACCATATTATTTGTCAGTATATAAATCCATAAATCTCAAAGCAGGAAGCTTGGTTCTGTGTTTCACATTAATGATTCTGCTTCACCTAAAATGCCTTTGATATAATTATAATCCCTCCATCAATAGGCAAAGGACTCTCTGTGGATTTTGGAGGCAGAATTTTCCATTCTCATTTTGGGCACATTTTGTTCATATTTATTATGATGTTCTGACCATCTGTCTGCAGCAGTGGAGAAACACTGAGTACTACCTGCACTTTCAGTAGACAATTTTTTCTCTTCCTCTGACAAATGTGAAGAGTCTGGCAGAAAGAGGCTGTAAACACTGTCATAACTCTACTCTGAATGTCTATTTTGGGTCATCCACTCATATATAGCTGAATGATTATGATAAAGTGAAAAGATCATAGACTTTGGATCTATATTTGAATTCAAGCTTGGTTGTCGCATTCATTCACTCAACGAATATCTACTGAGTGTCTACTATGTGCCAAAGGCTGTTCTTAGGCATGGAGATAGAAAATCTGAGACTATGTCTTCAAGCCAACTCGTAGGCTCTAGGAAACACAAATAATTGATAACAGAAAGTGATGTTAGAAGAAATGGAAGCACAGGATGGAAAATCTGAAGAGGGAGTCATATATAGCATAAATTTGGTGTTCTTGGGCTTGATTCAGAGGGTGTTAGAAATGTTGGAGGGTCTTGCTGGTAGGTTTAATCTTAGTTTAGTTTTAAAGGAATTTTAAGCTAGTGAGAGACAGTGCAGGGTGGTTCAATCTAAAATGTGTGTGTGGTATAATAGGAAATGCAAGCAGCTTACAGTAGCTGAAAGAAAGGATATGAAGAGAAAAAGGATAACTGATGAGGCTGGAGAACTAGGTAAAAGGTAGGTTATCAAAGCCTGTGGACTTTATTCTGAAGGCAATGAGGAGTGATTGAGTGGCAGTGACACCATCAGATTTGTGTCTTAGATCCCCTTGAGGAGGGACATGATTATTAACATGCTGTGGAAGTAACTCAGACAGAGAAGTAGTGGTTATGTGATACTAGTGAGGAACCAGATTTTGGAGTTACTTAGGAAATTTCCTCGATTGGGCTTTTATCCTTAATCAAATGCATGTGTAAGAGAGAGGTAGTAATTAGTGATGACCTGTAGCTTGAATGGTGGTGTCCTTCACCGATTTAGGGAGCACAAGAAAAGGGGTATTTGGGGAAGTTTTGGGGGTGTGTTCTGGTCAACTGCTCTTTGAGAGACCCTTTTTTAAAGGTTTACCCTAAGCCACCAGGTGGTGTGAGCTGAATTTTCCACCTTCTGTGTTGCTAGAAGCAGAAATGACATCATCTCACAATCACAAAAGCCATAGATGTATTAAGATTATTCAGATCAGATGTAATGCAGCAGAAATATAATATGTAGTAAGTTGCATCTAATGTAATGCTTGAAGACTCCTTTTCCTATGTCACTACTACCCACTTGTTCTGGGTCCACATGTGACCTTAAGACATTAGCCATTAGAAAGAGGCAAAGATTCTGTTTGGGCAGCACATAGATGCATCCTCTGAAAATACTACCAGTGATGTATATGAATTAGTTTTAAACTGTTTATGGAACTAAAGGCTGCCACATGTCCATTGATAGGTCTGATCATGTGCAAGGGCCTGCCCATTTTCTAATGAACTGACAAGGGGATTGTGAAGTCAGTTGTGGGCTAGACATCAGAGGGCCTGTAAAGTCTTGTATTGTGACCCTTCGTAGGGTCCCAAGTGGGTGTGAGCCATTTGAGGGTAGATAAGTGGGAGAAAACTTTACATATATGAGGCCTTGCCTTTATCTTCATCAGTGGCCCTATCCTAACCTTGTTTCTGAGAACCAGATTGATTCTCAATTATAGGGGCCCATTTTTGAATGTAAGCACTATAAACATGTTGGTTTGGGGAGAGATCCAGAGGGTAATTGCAGATACAAGTCTTTAAGATGTCTATCTGGGATAGATATTTGGTGAGACTTTTCTGTATGTCTTCTGAACCTTAAATTGATTATTTTGGAGACCTTGAACTCATTTTTACTGTGTTTTAAATATTAGATATTTATCTACCCAGTGCAGTGTTATAATTCCTTAGATGACCTTTAAAAGGCAACTGAAGTTTTACATTCAAATATACCAAAGCTAGAACTACTAATATTTGGATTTGTAATAAGATTTATAGATTTTTATGTTGTGCAGGCAATAAAGAAGTTCTCATGTATTAACTGAAGTATACTGCAAGTTGAGAAACTTAATTATACAGAAGATTAAACCTTTTAAAACTCTTAATTACATTGAAGTGTTTGTAGAGTTTAAATACTACTTACTAAATTCTCCAAATGCCAGTACCATATTTTGTGCTGTATATAATCAAGCAAAAAAGATATAGCCTAATCTTCCAGAACTTCATAGTCTGATATCAAGTAACTAAAGGGAATACAAAAATATAGAGATGTGTGTTCCAAATGAAAGAATATGAGGGAAATGTTAGATACAGCAACATAGTTGACCAAATTGTTATGTGTTTGGCCATTTGATAATAAATATTACTAATGTGACCATGTCAATTATCTGTGGAATCTCAATCTTTAAATAGACAGAATATGTATTATTACTTGTTTACTCTGATATGATACCAAAATTTAAATAGATCTATTGCAAACAGTCATAACAAAAAAACAAAACAAGCAAAACTAAAACAAAGCAAAAATCCCAACATCATGTTTTTCCAGTTTCATTTTGTCTTCACCGTATTTTCATATCCTCATGGGCAAATGATAGCATAACCTTTTAGATTAAGTTACCTTGAACTTAATTAGCTGACAACTGGCAAACCACTTTCAAAAAGAAGAGTTCACATTGCTTGAGAGTTCCCAGTAGGAGATACCTCCTCTCGACCCAGGGCTGTATATAGAAACCTTTAATGTTTAATTATGTCCTGGCAGCTTTGCTGGCAAAGTGAAGATTATCATCTACCTTTCAATATAGGCCTAATAATAGGAGATATGTAGTGTAGTTCATACAGATAAGGGCTTATCATTATGATTGCTTCAGATCCTTTAGAGTTGTGCAAAGAAAGACCTTACTTCCAATTCCTTTCTGTTTGCATAGATGTTCATTCTTGTTTGTGAACAATAGATAAAAGAGTGAGAAATCTGCTAATTATACTTAAAATTTTTTTTCATGTTTGTTTTGAGAGAGTGCACACGCACAAGTGGGGCAGGGGCAGAGGGAGAGAGAGAATCCCAGGCAGGATGCCGGCTGACAGCGCAGAGCCCAATGTGGGGCTAGATCTCATGAACCATAAAATCATGACCTAAGCTGGACATTTAACTGATTGAGCCACCCAAATGCCCCTGTTTAATTATACTATTTAAAGTGGCTAAATCTATGGTGAATATGGGACTTTTGGCCAGGCAGAAGCATTTGGAGGTCTTCTGTGCCAGAAGATTTTATGACATCCTTTGGGTTCTCTTTGGCTTGATGACACTTACTGGCAGTAGGCAGAGATAAGGGATGGAAGAGATGCTGAGCTGAGTACCACCTTCTCTGGGTAAATAATGTTATTTGCTGGTGATATTTTTCTTGAGGAAAATAATGTGACTAAACCATTTGCTTATTTATTCTGAGTTTTAGCCTACTTTTAGGAAAAAGTAAGAAGCTACCATGAATCTACCTTTTTTTACTTTCCAGTTATAAGCGTTCAGCTAATATTATTGAGATTCACTAATGCCAGGAAGTGGTTTAGGTACCAGTAACATAGCATTAAACAACATAGACAAATCTGTGTCCTTACAAAGATTAGTTTCCTCAACATAGGCTCTTTGACACTGTAGGTTGTTTTGGTCACTTACTCATTTCTTTCCTTCCTTTCTTATTTTGTGAATGTTATTGAGATTTGGGGAGGAAATGGGCACATGGATCTCACCCCATATTTCTTCCCTACCCTCAGGAGGCTGCTGCCTAAAGAAAACACATTTCATGCTGCATTTTTAAGGGGGAGAGGCCCATGTATGAAGTAATGAGGTTGTTCAATGCTGCCTGTAGTGGCAAATGTCTAATTCTGGGCTTTAGTACTAAAAAAACCCATTTCTGTTACATGTCTAAGCCATGTTCTATGACCAGAACTTTATTAATGATGTTGATATGTTGATCTTTATCTTTTAAAACATTTGAGGGGGAATCTTATTTCTCAAATGACTTAGAACTTGGGCAGGGAAAATGGATGCTATCCATAGGCCCCCTTGAAACACCAACTGCTCATGAATATGTCAGGAATATTGAGAGAGAGATAAAACCTGAATTTTGGTGAGCAAAATAACTTTGACTAGGTCATTTCTAGTTTGATGCTGCTTTTTCAAATTGGGTTTGTGATCTTTGCCATGATCCATGTTATTCATTTTAACTGTTATGACCTACACAGGCAGTTTCATTTTTTAAAAATTTTTATTGAAGTATAGTTGACATATATTAGTTTCATGTGTACATCATAGTGATTCAACAATTATATATATTACAAAATATTCATCACAATAAGTGTAGTTATCATTTGTCATCAAGAAAAGTTATTATATTAGTGTCTATATACTGATGCTGTATTTTTCATCCCCATGACTTATTTTATAACTGGAAGTTTGTACCTGTTAATCCCCTTTCCCTATTTTTCCCATCACCCCAGCCTTTCTTCTTTGGCAACAACCACTTCATTCACTATGTATATGAGACTATTCTGGTTTTTGTTTGTTTGTTTATTTTGCTTTTTAGATTCCACCTATCAGTGAAATCATATGGTATTTATCTTTTCCTTTCTGACCTATTTCATTTAGCATAATGCCTTCTTTGGTACATCCATGTTGTTGCACAGGGCAAGATCTCATTCTTTTTATGGCTGGGTAATATTCCATTGTACATTTATGCTACATTTTCTTTATCTAGAGATTTATCAATAGACATGTGGGTTGTTTCCAGATCTTGGCTTTTGAAAATAATGCTGCAATAAATATAGGGGTACATAAATCTTTTCAAATTAGTATTTTTATTTTCTAAGGGTAAGTACCCAGAAGTGGAATTACTGGGTTGTATGGTCTATTTTTAATTTTTTGATGAACCTCCATCAAACTGTTTTCCATGGTGGCTGCATCAATTTACATTCCCACTAATAGTGCACAAGGATTCCTTTTTCTTCATTTCCTTGCCAACATTTGCTATTTTTTTGTTTTTTTGTTTTTTGTTTTGATAATAGCTCTCCTGACTGGTATGAAGTCAGGTTTTGATTTACTTTTCCATGATGAACATCTTTTCATATGTCTGTTGGCCATCTGTATGTCTTCTTTGGAGAAATGCCTATTCAAGTCCTCTGTTCATTTTTTAAATCACATTATTGTTACTATTATTAGGTGTTGAGTTATAGTGTTCTTTATATATTTTGCATATTAATATCTTATTGGACATATCATTTGTAAATATCTTCCCCCATTTAGTGGGTTGCCTTTTTGTTTTTTTGATGGTTTCCTTTACTGTGCCAAAGCTTTTTATTTTAGTGTAGTCCCAATGGTTTATTTTTGCTTTTGTTTCCCTTGCCTGAGGAGATATATTCAGAAAAATATTGCTAAGGCTGATGTCCAAGACAGTATTGCTTATGTTTTTTTTAGGAGTTTTATGGTTTCAGGTCTTACATTTACATCTGTAATCCATTTTGAGTTTATTTTTGTGTTTGGTGTAAGAAAGTGGTCCAGTTTCATTCTTTCCATGTAGCTATCCAGTTTTCCCAGCATCATTTGCTTAAGAGACTGTCTTTTCCCCATTGTATATTTTTGCCTCCTTTGTTGTCTGGGCAGGCAACTTCAGAATTAAGCAGTAGCCATACTAGATTTTTACCCTGACAAGTTACTGTAGCTTAAGATGTTTTTCCCCTAAGCAAGGAGCACATTTTAGCTGAGAAAAGGCTGTTATAGAAGTGGAGCAGTATTCATGAGACCTTGGGTAAATGGCGCATGAGTCTCACCCAATCTTTCAGTGGTAGTTTAGTGGGGAAAACACAAAATACTCTAAGAGCCTTAATTGTGATGGGACTTATATTTGAAATTACTGTAAGGTGTGGTGATGCTGGTGCTGTTTTGATCTTAATAGAAGTCATCAGTGGAAGGATATCAAAAACTTGTGTCATGAATGTTACGTGGTTACCAGTGATGGAAATAAAGGCATTGATTACCCACAGCACTCTAAATTCAGAAAGGTAAAAATATGAAAAAAATAGATCTTAGAATTGATAACATATATGGGTACATTGAAGATTATTGGAAGTGCTAAAAAGAAAGAGGTGTTCAATTGGACCTCCCCAACGACTTGCAGGACAGCATAGGGATGATTCACTAAGAAAGTTACTACCTCTGATATCACACTGTCAAAGCAGAAAGTTACTGCCACCATGACGATTGCCTTTCATACTGAAGAAACTGGAAAATGGACACTGCAGTTCCGACTAAGGAAACCTCACATTTCTAAACTCATTTTTGCAAGAAACACCAGCTAAGAGCCACAGAAGGATGACCTCTTATGTTTATTTTCCCAGTCTCACAAAGAGTTCTTATAATTGGTGGAAACTTAATTTGTGTCAAGAATCCTAGCTTAAGGAGTTGGGTGAATTTAGATTGTAGGTTTCTAACTTCTCCAATTAGCAGAAATATAAAATGGAGATTGGGTAGTGAATCCTCAATATTAAGTACCTTAAGCAAAAAGTAAACGTCTGAGGGTGTGCTGAACAAGTAGGTGCTAGTGTGCATGTTGTTACAATTTCAGCTTGAGCTATCCAAGTGCAGGCATAGGGGTGCCAAGAGTGCCTCGGTAGATGCAGGAGAGTGCTATAGGCTTATTAATAAGTGAGTGCAACTGGGAGGGAGTAGATTATAGGGAAAAGATTACCTTCTGGGTGATATTATCCATCTCGGGAGAATGGAAGCACACAAGATTTTGTGAGCAATGGGTTCTTTTCACAGACCCAGAGGTTATTGATTTCACATTTCTCACTATGCAATATCTTTTTTTTTAATTTTTTAAAATTTTTAATTTTTTTAATTTTATTTTTTATTTTTTAAAATTTACATCCAAATTAGTTAGCATATAGTGCAACAATGATTTCAGGAGTAGATTCCTTAGTGCTTCTTACCCATTTAGCCCATCCCCCCTCCCACAACCCCTCCCGTAACCCTCAGTTTGTTCTCCATATTTATGAGTCTCTTCTGTTTTGTCCCATCCCTGTTTTTATATTGTTTTTGTTTCCCTTCCCTTATGTTCATCTGTTTTTTCTCTTAAAGTCCTCATATGAGTGAAGTCATATGATTTTTGTCTTTCTCTGAATGACTCATTTCACTTAGCATAATACCCTCCAGTTCCATCCATGTAGTTGCAAATGGCAAGATTTCATTCTTTTTGATTGTCGAGTAATACTCCATTGTATATATATATCACCTCTTTATCCATTCATCCATCGATGGACATCTGGGCTCTTTCCATACTTTGGCTATTGTTTTTTTTTTTTTTTTTTTTTTTTGAAGATCTTAATTTTTTTTTATTTTTTAAATTGAGGTGAAATTCACATAACATTACATTCACTAGTTTAACCATTTTAAAGTGTAAAACTCAGTGTTTATATGTATTGATATGAAAAATCCTCTGAGACCTATTGGTAAGTGCCTACCCCCACTCACCTGTCCCCACCTGTCTACCTCTGCTGGTGATCCTAGGAGGGACTTTTTTCGATGGGCACCTTTGAAATGTCTCCATGACATAGAAGGCTGAGTCTGTTGCTAAGGAAAGGTGGTGGTAATATTAATCAATGGTTCTCAGAACAGCTGCACATTAGCGCATACTTTGGCTATTGTTGACAGTGCTGCTATAAACATGGGGGTGCATGTGTCCCTTCAAAACAGCACACCTGCATCCCGTGGCTAAATGCCTAGTAGTGCAATTTCTGGGTCGTAGGGTAGTTCTATTTTTAGTTTCTTGAGGAACCTCCATACTGTTTCCCAGAGTGGCTGCACCAGCTTACATTCCCTCACTATGCAATATCTTAAAGACAACTTGGATGAATATTATAGGAAAACAAAGGCCAACTAGAATTGAAATAGAAAATAAAAGGAAGGCAGGCATTGAATTCCAGGAAGTGGTGTTGGCCTTTCATATTTTAGAGAGGATCAATTTTGAAAGTATGTTAAATTATTAGAAACTCATTTGAACCTTATTTGCTACGGAAGAGCAGAGCAAAATGAAAGACTGGAAGAAACTCCTACATTCACAGAAAAAGATGGAACAGAATGTAAAGCTCTTCAAAATTGGAAATGCTGCCAAGTACAGAAACCAATGTGTCTTGAAAAACACATGGGGGAGATATCTTCAGTAGGCCTCAAGAGCATACACTTTATAAGCATCAACAGCAGCTTTAGTTTCACAGTCCCCTGGGGGTGATTTCCAGCTGAAAGAATGGTAGGGATGAGGGACAAATCTTTCCCAGAAGGCTTAAGCAATTCCTAAGCAAACACTAATGACAGAAACTACTGTGGCATAGAGTAGAAAGTGTCTGTACCCAGGGTGGGATTGTACCCTGTACCCAGGGTGGCTTTAACAGTGTTAGGTATTGAACCAGGTACCTAAAATAAGACTAGGCCAGTCAGAATGGCATCATTGTAAAGTTCTAAACTTTTTCAGAATGCAGACAAGTTACAGATGCTACTGTCAGAAAGTATACACAGGTGGATCCCTCCTCAGACATGATTAAACACACATTAACTATTTTGATAGAAAACTTTTCTAAATCTGTGTAAGTTTATAGCTTAAAAGCCCCAGATATCTGGAAGACTGGACTGGCTGTCAACCTATCAGGACACAACTAATAATCTTTTCTAACAAATACCATTTTTATTTTTTTAATATGTAGATGTTATGTTTATAATTTTTTAAATTTTATATTTTAATATATAGATTTTATTTTTATTTTTAAATAGACTTTATTTTTATAGCAATTTCAGGGTCAGCCCCATTTCCTCTATACCCCTTGACACCCACCCAGGCATAGCCCCTCCTTGTTAACATTCACAACCAAAGTGGTATATTTGTTACAACTGATGAATCTTCATTGGCACATCTTCATCACCTAAAGTCCATCATTGACATTAGGGTTCATGCTTGGCTTTGTTCCTTCTATGGGTTTGGACAAATGTATAATGACATATATCCATGATTATAGTATCACACAGAGTAGTTTCAGCCCTAAAAATCTTCTGTGTTCTACCCATTTATCCCTTCCTCCTCCCAAGCTCCTAGAAACCACTGATCTTTTCATTGCCTCCATAATTGTGCTTTTTCCAGAATGTCATATAATTGCAATCATATAGTATGCAGCCTTTTCAGATTGACTTATTTCAGTTAGCAAAATGTATTTAAAGTTCCTCATGTCTTTTCACGGCTTGATAGTTCCTTTTTAAAAAGTGCTGAATAGGGGGCATTTGGGTGGCTCAGTGGTTTAGGCATCTGACTTCAGTTTGGGTGATGATCTCACGGCTCTAAAGTTTGAGCCCTGCACAGGGCTCTGTGCTGACAGTTCAGAGCCTGGAACCTGCTTTGGATTCTGTGTCTCCCTCTCTCTCTGCCCCTCTCCTGCTTGTGCTCTGTCTCTGTCTCTATCTCTGTCTCTCTCTCTCAAAAATAAAAAAAAAAAGTGCTGAATAATATTCTTTTGTCTGGATATAGTTTATCCATTTACCTACTGAAGGACATCTTAGTTGCTTCCAAGTTTTGCTATAGACCTTGGTATGCAGGTTTTTGGATGGACATAAGTTTTTAACTCACTTGGGTAAATACCAAAGAGCCTGATTGCTGGATCATATGGTAAGAGTATGTTTAATTTTCTAAGAAACTGCTAAGCTATCTTACAAGGTGGCTGTACCATTTCTCATTCCCACCAGCAGTGAATGAGAGTTCCTGTTGCTCCACAGCCTTGCCAGCATTTGATGTGGTCAGTGTTTCAGATATTTGCCATTCTGATGGGTATGCAGTGGTATCTCATTGTTGGTTTAATGTGTAATTCCCAAATGACATGATGTTTACCATCCTTTTATGTGCTTATTTTTCTATCTGTATATCTCCTTTAGTAAGGTGTCTGATCACATTTTTTGCCCATTTTTAAATTAGACTGTTTGCTTTCTTATTGTCGAGTTTTGAAATTTGTGTATTTGGGATAATAGTTCTTTATCATATGTTTTTAGCAAATATTTTCTCTCAGTCTGTGGCTTGTCTTCTCATTTTCTTGACAATGACTTTCACAGAGCAGAAGTTTTTAATTTTAACAACGTCCAACTTATCAATTGTATCTTTCATGGATCATGGATTGATGGATCATTTTTTAGTTCTAGTTTCTTTCAAGATTTTTTTCTTTATCTTTGGTTTTCTTCAGTTTTAATATGAAATTCCTCAGTGTAGAATTTTTGATATTTATCTTGCTCAATGTTCTCTGAATTTTCTGGATCTGTGGTTTGTTGTCGGTCAATAATTTTGGAAAAATTCTCATTGTTACTTCAAGTATTTCTTCTGCTTTATTTCTCTTTCTGGTATTCCAATCACACCTATGATATTCCTTTTGAAATTGCCTCACAGTTTTTGTTTGGTCTGTTTAGTTTTTTTTTCTTTTTTTTCATTTTAATTCTTTGTTCTCTTTATACTTCAGTTTGGGAAGTTTCAATTGATTATTTTCAAGCTTACTTATTTTTTCTTTGGCCTTATCCAGTCTACTATTGAACCCATCAAAGATCAAAGGCATTTTTCATTTTTATACAATGTTTTTTGATTTCTAGTATTTGCTTTTAAATCTTTATTAGACTTTCTCTCTACTTATGTTAGCCATTTCTTCTTGCATGCTGTCTACTTTTTCATGGGAGCCATTCATGAAATAATCATAGCTATTTTGAATTCTCTGTCCAGTAATTCAAATCTATGTCATACCTGAGTCTAATTCCACTGTTTGCTTTCTCTTTAGATTGTGTTTTTTCTTGCCTTTTAGCCTACCTTGTAATTTTTTGTTGGAAGCTAGACATGATGTGTTGGATGATACAAACTGAGGTAAATAGGCCATTAATATGAGGTTTTATGTTAATCTGTCTAGGAGTTGGGCTGTGTTCAATTTTTGCTGTAGCTGTAGGTACCAGAGGTTTCAGATTCCTCTAGTGTCCTGTTTGTTTTTCCTGTTGACTCTGGGCTTCGCTAAGACTTCTCAGAGAGAGTCTGTGTCTTGCAGCTCTTTCATCTGTAATCCACTACTATTATATTAGAGCTCTGTATGGATGGTAAGAAATCAGGGAAAAGGGGTAGCATTTTATAATCTTTTGGTTAAATCTCCATTTTTAGTGGGATTGTGTCCTGGGATTTTCACAAGTGTTTTATAGCCATTCCTTCCTCTTTGGTGAGACAGGAAGATGCTAGAGTGGTAGAAATGTCCTACCTGCAGGTGAAGTAAGACTGTAGGAAAGTTTTTCCCCTGGAGATTTGTCTTTGTTAGGGAGAATGGACTCAGTTTATTTTAAAATGATTATCTTTCCTTCCCAGCCAGATCCAGGAGGGCTTTTTCTCTACTCTTCATTGTGAGTACCTGGTAGGATTTCCAGTGGCAAAGCCCCTGGAGTTGCTCACTGTCAGGCTAATCTACACTCTTCAGTCTCCAGCAATTTGTTAGAATTGCCATCTAAGTATTCCTAGTAGTTTGCCATTCTGGTGATTCTTCTCCAGGTAAGCATATCTCCTCTGTGAATCTTGGATTCACCAGTCTCTCCAGATTTCAGGGTTATAGTTTTCCCTGTGACCCCAGTCCTCCGACTGTCCAAGAAAAGTCATTGATTTTCAATTTATTCAGCTTTTTCTGAATGGACAGTATTGATGACTTCCATACTCTACATGTCAGAGCTGAGATTGGAAGTGCCTCTGATAGGCTTCTATAGGTATCATGGATGTAATATGGGGTGAGACATAGAATGGGAGAAGAGTTTCAATCTTAGAGTGAGTGGCTTCAGAGTTATTTTGATTGAGGTGTTTGTTATATTGGAAGCATTTCAGTGCATTTTGGGAGGAAAATCAATATTGCCTATTAATGTATCCTAACAATAGAAGTTTGCATGGGCAGTAGCCTCATGAAGGTGAAAGCAGCATAGATCAAAGAAACTTCTAATTTCCTCATCAAAAATGAAGTAACCAGACCTTGTGTGACCATCATCTTAATTGTTAAGCTCAAATGGCTTAGAGATCAAAAACGGGGGAAATGTTAGGGGGCAACATTTATCCCCCCCCCCATTCCTATTCCCTTCCAGGCAGCCTCATTAGATTTGGACTCTGGATTTATCTCTACCTTCTCACTCTTCTCCAGAGATGAAACAATGACTTATCTTTGATGAGTTTGGTAGAGAAACCAGGCGTATGTAGTTAGCCCTTTTACTATTCTTAGAAACCAGTTATCTGTAGAATGTACCCAACCCCCAAGTTATTTAAAAGGTCAAGTCCCAACTTGGGACGCCTGCAGTGGTCCCATGTAACTCTGTATCTGTGGCAAATCTGCCTATTTCTGGTTTTATAATTAAAAAGTCTGTAAAAAAAAAAAGTCTGTATAATTCCACACCTAAGCCTACTTATTCAACCTAGACTTTATCAGTAATAAAAGGAATATTTTCATCTTCATCTGATTGACTATTATTTTTGATGAACTTTATTTTCAAATAGTTACAGATTGTTGGAAGAGTAGTAGTATAGATAGTTCCTGTGTATAACTGACACAGTTTCCCCTATTTTAACATCTTCCATTACCTTGGTAATTATGTCACAACTAAGAAACAAACTTGGTACATGATTAGTAACTACATTATAGGATTTATTCAGATCTCACTGGTTTTTTCTCTAATGCTCATTTATGATTCTAGGTTTGATTTAATCATCAATTGGTCTAGAACAGTTTCTCAGACATTCCTTGTTTTTTATGACCTTTACAGTTTTGAGATGGTCAGGTATTTTGTAGAATAGTAAATTTGAGTGTGTCTAATGTTTCTCTCATAGATAGGATTTGAGGAGGAATGCCATAGAGGTGAAATGCCATAGAGGTGAAATATTTTTCTCATCCCATAATATCAATGACTTATCATTGATGATACAAACCTTGGTCACATGGCCAAGGTAGTGTTTTCCAGGTTTAGCCACTGTAAAGTTACTTTTCACACCCCTGCCCCTTTCCCTGATGTAATCTTTGGAAACAAACCACTATTCACAGTTCACATTCAAGGAGATACCTAACTGTTTTTGGTCTAATTTGCAATTAGTGTATAAATCAGACAGAGCAGAGAACTGATATTTATCAGAGCACATGAAACCCAAACATGAGTAACTATCCACCTGTGGGTTTAGTATGAAGCACAGATCCATTAAGTGGACAGAGGGCATCAAGGTCACATGAAAAGGAGTGGGCTTCCTGGCCAGAGGCTTCTCTGGGGTGGGCAACTGGCCAGAGAGTGGCAAATAGTACAAAACAGGGGCTAGAGGCTAGAACTAGGGGAGAGGCAGAATGTTCCCACTGGAGGATTTTTAGTATACTGAGCATCAGATCAGGTCAGGAACACCACATTTGCCTAGACCCACAACAGGCAATCGGCTACTCCGTGAGTTCCGCAACTGAAAAAAAAAATCAATTTTCCTGTTTTGATTTATATGAAAACCCAATGTTCTTTTGCTTGTTTCACCACATGCACATGTGACTGATGGCCAGGAAAAACCAAATGAATTAACGTTTAAGGACAATCTCAGCCCCTGGGTCATCTTTGCTAAAGAAAGACAAGTGGGTAGACGAAAAGACAAATTAAAAACCTTCCACTGTCAACAACATTATCTCAGTTTAGATCAAATACCAGGGAAACTAATTTAATTTTATGCTGTTTTCATCCTAAAGCTCTTTCACTCGGTAGGTTATTGCTACTATAAAATTGACATTATTTATAGCTTCTTCAATCAATAAAAAAAATGGAAGCTTAAAGGTGGGTCACTGGCTTGTTTGTTGTAGAATTCTTATCCTTTTCCAACTAAAATGACCTTAACTTTTATATTTATTTTTCAAGTATCATACTGGTTTTCTTTTAAAATTTTTATTTATCAAAATGTGCGTCTAAAAAGGACAGCTTCATAGACAAGAGGGAAAAATCATTCATATATTTCAAGATAACAAGTGAATAGTTTGAGGTGCTAATAAACCTTTGAAAATTAAATCTTCTGGACCTGATAATATTGTCCTAGATTATTCTATTTTATTTCTTTTTTAGTATATGTGCTGCTGAAGCGAGCACTTTTCTATTTTATTTCTAATGCTGCTGAAGAAAATAGTTATATGTACATACATGACTTTTCTTACGCTAATTTTAACATTTTTTATTATTTAAGTAACTTAGTAATTTGTGCCCATTGTATAAAAGTTGAAAAATGCATAATATCAGAATGAAGACTATTCTGAAACTTTATTTCAGCACATATTTATGAAGTATCTATTACTGGCACTCTTCTCAGTGCTAGAGTCACAGCAATTAACAAACCAGAGAGAAATCCATACTCTCATGGAGCTTTCATTCTAGTAGGAGGAGACAGGCAAAAAAAGACTAATATGCATGTTTCAAAGCATATAATAAGTGCTATGGAAAAAAAGTAGACCGGGGCGCCTGGGTGGCGCAGTCGGTTAAGCGTCCGACTTCAGCCAGGTCACGATCTCGCGGTCCGTGAGTTCGAGCCCCGCGTCGGGCTCTGGGCTGATGGCTCGGAGCCTGGAGCCTGTTTCCGATTCTGTGTCTCCCTCTCTCTCTGCCCCTCCCCCGTTCATGCTCTGTTTCTCTCTGTCCCAAAAATAAATAAAAAACGTTGAAAAAAAAAATTAAAAAAAAAAAAAGAAAAAAAGTAGACAATAAGGAGATTGCATGGGGGAAAGTATAGAATTTTTACATAGGGCTCTAGGGTAAACTTTACTTAAAAACTGGTATTTGAATAAAGAATTGAAGAGAGTGAGCCACTGTAAGCCTGGAACAAGAGCATTCTGAGCAGAGTAAACAGCAAGTACAAAGGGCCTGCGGTAAGACTCTTATTCTGAGTGAGTTGAGAAGCATTAGACGGTTTTAACTGAAGTGAGAATGAGTTATCTTTTTTAAGGGGTCACTTTGTCTGCTCTGTGAGAACAGGTACAAATGAAGACAAGGAGACCAATTTTATGGCTCTTGACTAGGGTTGTAGCTTGGAGGTGGTAAGAAGTGCTTGACTAATAAATATGTTGATGGTAACACCAACAAGGTATCCAGATGACTGGATATGGAGCATGAGATTAAGTGAAGAGTCAGTAATGTTTCAAGGTTTGAGATGAACAACCAGAAAAAATGGAGTTACAATTTACTAAGACAAGAAAGATTACAAGAGAAATGGATTTAGGGTCAAGATCAAGTTCAATTTATCAACATATTATTCTTATTCAACTTTTCTTTCTTTATATTTTTAGTTTTCATGAGTAATATCTTTTTCACCAAGGAAATAAATGTTATTTCAAATACAATTGTTTTTTAGTTGCGAGGTGGAGAGAAACTCACTACGACCGTAGATGGTTAATACAAGCCAGCTTTTTTTTTTTAATATGAAATTTATTGTCAAATTGGTTTCCATACAACACCCAGTGCTCATCCCAACAGGTGCCCTCCTCAATGCCCATCACCCACCCTCCCCTCTCTCCCACCCCCCATCAACCCTCAGTTTGTTCTCTTAACAGTCTCTTATGGTTTGGCTCCCTCCCTAACTTTTTTTTTTTCTTCTTCCCCTCCCCCATAGTCTTCTGTTAAGTTTCTCAGGATCCACATAAGAGTGAAAACGTATGGTATCTGTCTTTCTCTGTATGGCTTATTTCACTTAGCATCACACTCTCCAGTTCCATCCACATTGCTACAAAAGGCCATATTTCATTCTTTCTCATTGCCACGTAGTACTCCATTGTGTATATACACCACATTTTCTTTATCCATTCATCAGTTGATGGACATTTAGGCTCTTTCCATAATTTGGCTATTGTTGAGAGTGCTGCTATAAACATTGGGGTACAAGTGCCCCTATGCATCAGCACTCCTGTATCCCTTGGGTAAATTCCTAGCAGTGCTATTGCTGGGTCATAGGGTAGATCTATTAATTTTTTGAGGAACCTCCACACTGTTTTCCAGAGCAGCTGCACCAGTTTGCATTCTCACCAACAGTGCAAGAGGGTTCCCATTTCTCCATGGTTGTCCTCTTTAGAGAAGTGTCTATTCATGTTTTCTGCCCATTTCTTCACTGGATTATTTGTTTTTCAGGTGTGGAGTTTGGTGAGTTCTTTATAGATTTTGGATACTAGCCCTTTGTCTGATATGTCATTTGCAAATATCTTTTCCCATTCTGTCAGTTGCCTCTTAGTTTTGTTGATTGTTTCCTTTGCAGTGCAGAAGCTTTTTATCTTGATGAGGTCCCAATAGTTCATTTTTGCTTTTAATTCCCTTGCCTTTGGAGATGTCTCAAGTAAGAAATTGCTGCGGCTGAGGTCGGAGAGGTTTTTTCCTGCTTTCTCCTCTAGGGTTTTGATGGTTTCCTGTCTCACATTCAGGTCCTTTATCCATTTTGAGTTTATTTTTGTGAATGGTGTGAGAAAGTGGTCTAGTTTCATTCTTCTGCATATTGCTGTCCAGTTCTCCCAGCATCATTTGTTAAAGAGACTGTCTTTTTTCCAAACCAGCTTTTATTCGATTGGAAGGTTGTGAGCCTATACATGGGTAACAAAAACTCATTTTATTTTAAATAATACTTTATAAAGTTTCTTAATAGGCATTCTATTGCTTTATGTCTAAAACTTCATATTGAAGTTTATGTCTAAAAACTTCAGTGAAATAAAAGAAAATAAAGATCACAACCTATTGAAAACCTGCCTATGGATGCTGGTGGAATGCAGGTTCAATGCCAGTTCTCCTGACTCCTAGATTTTTTGCTTTTAATATAAATCATACTGTTCTTCCAGCATTATGCTTTATGGTCTATAATATTGCTTGACAGTTTAGTTTTAGGTCATGTCTTTTAATTTTAGAGTATTTATGCTTAATTTTTTAGTCAACAAAAATAACTTTTATTCCCCATGAAGTTTATATGGCATATTTTCTGAGTTCTTGCATTATTGAGAATGTTTTTGGGGTTTTTTTGTTTTTTGTTTTTGTTTTTGTTTTTGTTTTTTAAAGAGAGAGAGAGAGAAACCAGGAAACAGACTCTTTTTTTTAATGTTTATTTTTGAGAGAGAGAGAATGCAAGCAGGAGAGGGACAGAGAGAGAGCGAGACGCAGAATCTGAAACAGGCTCCAGGCTCTGAGCTGTCAGCACAGAGCTCCATGTGGAGCTTGAACCTACCAATGGGTTGCCATGAGAATGTTTTTTTTTTTTAAATAGAAGACAATGCAAAGCTAATTTGGTTGGAAATAGAATTTTTTTAATTAAAATTTTTTTTTCAATGTTTATTTTTGAGAGAGAGAGGCAGAGTGCTAGCAGAGGAGGGGCAGAGAGAGAAGGAGACACAGAATATGAAGCAGGCTTCAGGCTCCAAGCTGTCAGCACAGAGCCTGATGCGGGGCTCAAACCCACAAATCGTGAGATCATGACCTGAGCCAAAGTAGGACACTCAACCGACTGAGCCACCCAGGTGCCCTGGAAATACAATTTTTAATCACTGTCTTACCATTTAAAAATTCTACAGATGTTGTTCTATTGACTTCTTGGCAAAGGATAGTTTTGATACAAATTTGACTGTTTTGTTTATGTGTGTGTGTGTGTGTGTGTGTGTATGTATGTATTTGTGGCTTGAATGTACACAGCATTTTCTTTTTTCAGAGGTATAAAGTAAATTGCCAGTATACTTCTAAATTTGGTCTTCTAAAGTTACATTTGACTGGAATTCAGTGATTTCTTTCAATCTGCATTAATTTATATGCAGAAATTACATCACAGATATTTTTCTTCTATTTATTTTTTGATGCTTGTCTTTTTTTCCTAAACAATCTGATGTATTCCTTGTTACAATTAAACTTCATTGTGGTTCCCTCTCTGTTAGTTTTACTATTTATGGGAGAACTCACAAAATTTGCCCTCTAGGGAACCACCAGATTTAAAAAATTTTTACAGTATAAGTTTTAATCTTTGTTTACTCTATTGAAGTTTTAAACCCCACTGTAGCGTTTATAGTTTCTTTGCAATATGTTTTTGGGGAAGACTCTAATGAACTCATGAGTTAATTAGTTTGGACCTAGAAGATCTTGGACAAAGACTCTTATGGCCACTGCTTCAATTGGTAAACCTCCTTTACTTTATCTGTCTCCCCATATAAAACTTTCAAGTCCCTAAGTCAAAAGAAAATAGAAAAAAAACCCGAAGTTGTTATGTGATCAGTAGTGGAAGGCACATATCCACCAACGAGGTCTATTAATCTTGCTGATTTATACCTCCCACAGACAACAGCAGACAGGCCCGCATGGAGGAGCATATGGTTGGTGAACTTTTCCTAGCTCTGATCACTACCATTTCTCAAAAGAGCTGCGGAATGATTTTAACTGCTTTACAAAATTAGCAGAATGAAGACATGGGAAAGGATCTCATTGTCTTTTGGTTTTCCCTGTACAACACCTTTTATTAAAGAGAAAATTTTAAGCATAGGTATTTCCCCCAAACAGATGATAAATAATGATAAAAATGTCTGTACAGAAAATGTGGAGAAAAATTTCAGAGCTGATTCAACTATTTCATGAGCTGATTTCAGGAACATTATTTTATTTATATTCCTTATGTATTTTACACATATTAGAAAGAGGTAATGACTAACAATACAATTCAAAGAAAGTATTTTCACTACTTATAACCCTGCATCTCACTGTCTATTGATCTAATGGTGTATTATTTTTATCTTTCCTTATGGCTTTCTGGTCCTGTTTCAAAGAGGACATGTATTTGATAATTGAAGATGTCACAGATTTTTCTAAAGTTTTCTATGTTCATTTCCTCTTTTGGTTCTCTTTTCCCTGTCTGTAACATTTGGTATGTTTTTGTTTTACTCATCCTCAAATAATAACAAATCTATTGAGCCCGAGAATTTGCCAATGGAGAGTGTTTCTGTAGAGAGTGCCAATGAATTGCCTTGGGTGCCTTTCTGTCTACTTGGCTGAATCAATTCCCTACTCATTCCACAGCTGGAAGGCAGATAAATGGGTAGCTCCTAGCTCAGTATCTGATAGTCTTTCATTTGTTTTAGTTTTTCTGGCCTGAAATGAAATGATCTCCTACCTCCAGTATCGGAACAGATGGGATGCACAAAATGCCACAATTCCAGTATTCACTGCTACCAGATGGCTTCCATCTTTGTCCTCATGTGCCACTCTTATTTATGGGGACTGCACATTCCAGGCTGTCATGTACCACTACATGTCTCCATGCATAATCGTACATACTGCCATTTTTCCAGGTATCACCATCAGTGGATGTGTGTGGAAAGAGGTACTCGTGAGAGAAACCCAGGATCTTGACTGTCTCAGTATCAAAATCCATGAACTAAAGGGACAGATTCTTTTTTCCTAGATGTTTGGGTGTCTTCTAAGCTGTATGGCCCTCTTTTGCTGCTGTTGCTGACTCTACCATGCACTCTTGGGCACCTGTTTTTGCATGTACTTTTGATATAGCTGCTGCTTGAAAAATGTGTTAAAATAGCCTTCTAAGTAACTTTAGTGGTTGCTTCAATGACATGTTGCAGAGGCCAAATTGGTAGGAAGCCCACAAGGGGACATCTGGCTATCTCGTTCTTAACATAACCCCTTTCCAAACCAGAGACCCATGTAGCATACACTCCTTAGGAATATAACATCTATATGTGTTATTTCCCCAATCTGTCTTTCCAACTGGGCACAGATTTGGCAGGGGATGAGTCAGGGCTTTAGATGGTTTTTATCCTTCATTACCCTCCCTAAAACCATGGAAGAATGCTGGAATTTCGAGTAGTAGACTCATGGTCTTTAAAGTTGTACTCTAAATGTTAGTGAGAGCCAACAAGTCTACTCTGTCTAACCTAGCCCCTTTGCAGCAACAATTTCACATTATCTTCCTTCTATCTAGTAGTTTAATTTTTTTTCCTCTTTCTTTCCTCTCTTCCTCACTCCTCCCCTTCCCTCTGTCCTTTTCGCCTTCATTCCTCCCAGCAGATATTTGTTTTATTTTTCAATTTATAAAATATTCAACCATCATTGAACAGGATGCTCTCATCCAAGTTTATAACATTAGCAGCTAATATTTGAACGAACGGACAAAATTGCCAGTTTTGGATATTTGTTTTTAGTTTGATTTTCAGGTTTTGCAAATAAGCAAACGAGGCTCAGAAAAAAAAAATCAGAATTTTCAAAAGTGAAATTAAATTCAGAATGCCATTTTTAAAAATTAATATTTTTCTGGTTTTATGGAGATATAATTGACACATAGCATAAGTTTAAGGTGTACATAATGATTTGATGTATGTATATTTGCAAAAAGATTACCACAATAAGTTTAGTTAACACCCATCACCTCATATAGTTATACTTTTTTTCCTTGTGATGAGAACTTTTAAGATCTATTTTCTTAGTAACTTTCAAATATATAATTCAGTATTATTAAGTATAGTCTTCATCTTGTGCATTACCTCTTCAGTACATATTTATCTTATAACCATAAGTTTGTACCTTTTAACCACATTCACTCATTTTGTCCACCCCTTGGTAACCACAAATCTGATCTCTATGAGTTTGGTTATTTTAGATTCCACGTATACGTGAAATCATATAGTATTTGTCTTTATCTTATTTAGCATAATGCCCTCAAGCTGCATGTATGTTTTCACAAATAGCAGGATTTTATTTTTTATGGTTGTATAGTATTCTATTATTGATATAGTAGTATCAATATCACATTTTATTTACCTATTTATCTGTTAATAAACACTTAGGTTGTTTCCATGTCTTGGCTACTGTAAATAATCCTGCTATGAATATAAGGGTACAGATACCTCTTCAGTATAGTGATTTCATTTCCGTCAGTTATATATCCAGAAGTGGGATTGCTAGATCATATGGTAATTTTTTTTTTAATTTGTTTTAATTTGTTTAATTTTTTAATTTGTTGAGGAGCCCCCGTACTGTTTTCCATAGTGGCTCTATCAGTTTACATTCCCACTAGTAGTGTACAAGCGTTCTCTTTTTTTCCACATCCTCACTCCTCACTAATACCTGTTATTTCTTGTCTCTCTTTTTTAAAGATTTTGTTTTATTTTATTTTACTTTTATTTTTTAAATGTTTTTATTTATTTTTGAGAGACAGTATGTCAGCAGGGAAGGAACAGAGAGAGAGGGAGACACAGAATCCGAAGCAGGCTCCAGGCTCTGAACTGTCAGCACACAGCCCAACATGGGGCTGGAACCCACGAACTGTGAGATCATGACCTGAGCCGAAATTAAGACTTGGATGCTTAACCGACTAAACCACCAAGGTGCCTCAAGATTTTTTTTAAAGTAATCTCTCCAGTCACATGGGTCTGGAATTCACAACTCTGAGAGATTAAGAGTCCCATGCTCCACCGACTGAGCCAGCCAGGTACCCCTTGTCTTCTTGATTCTAGCCATTCTGATAGGTGTAAGGTGGTATCTTATTGTGGTTTTGATTTGCATTTCCCTGATAATTAGTGATGCTGAACACTTTTTCATGGCCATTTGAATATTTTCCTTGGGAAAAAGTCTATCCAGGTCCTTTGCCCATTTTTAAAATTAAATTCATAATCTTCTTTCTTGCTTTCTGTCTCTTCCTCCCTTCTCTTTCTTTTCTTTATTTCCTGCCAACTTTGCAATTACTAAATTCTAATTAGTTACCTGGATTTCGGTGGTGTTATGAGGTTTCATCTTTTCAGGTGTCTTCCTAGTTATTCAAAACCAAAGTCTCCCCGGTGGTTAATGTCACAGTTTCATAAAGGAATTAGGGTCCACGATAATCAGGTTTCCACTGTCCCCTTTTAGCTTCATATCCAGTTATTTTGGCTTTCACTTCTGCCCAAGGGAATATTATTCTTTATTTCTATATGTCCTCTTCAGGTCAGAACTATTTTGCTTACATACATCAGAATCCCAAATCTTATGATTTCATTTGCCTCTTGTAGAAATCAGGTACCTTTTTACTAAGCTTTCTTTCCAGAAACATTTCTTTTTGTTTGTTTTGTTTTGCTTTGTTCTGTTTCAAGTTTTATTTAAATTCTAGTTAGTTAACATATAGTACAATACTGGTTTCAAGAGTAGAAGTTAGTGATTCATCACTTACATGTAACACCCAGTGCTCATCACAAGTGCCCTCCTTAGTCCCCATCATCCATTTAGCCCTTCCCTTACCCTCCATCACCTCCCTCCAGCAATCCTCACTTTATTCCCTATAGTTAAGAGTCTCTTATGGTTTGCTTCCCTTGCTTTTGTTTTCCTTTCCCCTATGTTTATCTCTTTTGTTTATTAAATTCCACATATGTGTGAAATCATATGGTATTTATCTTTCTCCAACTGACTTATTTTGCTTAACATAATACACTCTAGCTCCATCCACATTGTTGATAATGGCAAGATATCATTTTTTTGATGGCTCAGTAATATACCACATCTTCTTTATCCATTCATCAGTTGATGAACATTTGGGCTCTTTCCATAATTTGGCTATTGTTGATAGCGCTGCTATAAACATCGAGGTATAGTATCAGTTTTTGAATCAGTATTTTTGTATCCTTTGGCCAAATACCTGGTAGTGTAATTGTCGAGAAACACTTCTGTTTTGTGTGGAAACATCCCTCACATTGACTTTTCTCTAGTCTCAACATTTTCTACTGGATTTATCTCACATCAGTTAATTTAGTTTTCTGCCCTATATCGAGATTCTTTAATTTGGATGAATTCACTGCTCCTTTGTATTCCTAGTTTATTTAAGCCAATGATTCTCAAAGTGTGGTCCTGAACCAATAGAATCAATATTATCTATGAATTTGTACTACATGCAAATTCTTAGGCTCTACCCCAAACTTACTGAATAAGAAACACATGGGGTGATGTCAAGCAATCTGTGTTTTAACGAGAGTTTCTGGTGATTCTGATGTGCGCTAAAGTTTGTAAATGCCCACTTTCCCAGGGTGTTTCAGCTTTGTTGGTGGTAGGAAAAGAAAGAAAGCTGGTTGGAAAGATAAACATTTTTAAATAAGCAGTCTCAGGGTTTTGATATGCTAGTTTGTTTAAGAACCATGACTCCAAACTGTTTCCCTTTTTTCAGCTTTAAGACTATCCCATATCACCAGTTGGCCTTGTTATTAGTAACTATCTGTCGAATTGTTGCGTCATTAGCATGTTCAATGTGTATCTTACATTAGCTAGGCTATCATCTACCAGGAGGTACAGATTATGATATAACATGACAATGCAACTTGGTGAGAAGAAGTATTTTTGCTCATAGGTCTTTTTCCTCTGTAGAATTTGGGGACATAGGCCACCAGAGGCCTCACAAACCAATTTATATCTGGGTGACATTTATGTTTTATAACCTAATGATTCAGAATTAATGAGAAATAGCTTTACCTGCTAGTTGGCCATTCTTTTTATTTTTATTTTTTTTAATGTTTGTTTACTTTTGAGAGAGTCAAAGTGTGAGCAGGGGAGGGGCAGAGAGAGAGGGAGACACAGAATCCAAAGCGGGCTTCAGGCTCTGAGCTGTCAGCACAGAGCCCAACGTGGGGCTCGAACCCACAAGCAGTGAGATCATGACTTGAGCTGAAGTTGGACGTTTAACTGATTGAGCCACCCAGGCGCCCCTTGGCCATTCTTTTATTCTTGCAGTATTTTTGTTTGCTTTTGCAATGAAGAAAAGTTAAATTGTCTTAAATCTCTTAACTACCCAAGGACCTTTGATGACCAAGGTAAGTCTTTCAAATAAGGGGTCTAACAAGCATCCTTAAGTAGAAACTTCAATTCTAAAAGCATGTACCTTTTTTTTTTTTTTTGACTGATGGAGAACAACCTGTTCAGCAAGTTGGTTTTATGTTGATTACACGAAGTATACAATTGTAACCCAGCAACAAACACACACATAAAAACTGGACCAGTTGATAAAAAAAAGCCAGACATCAGCCCAAGCTGAGTGCTCTGCATGCATGCCTCACGTCTTCTTCACCTTCCCTGTTTTCTTTTTCTTACTGATTTTCTACCACTTACAACATAATGTCGTGGAACAAGAAAATAAAGACACTTGCTTCTGAATATACTGCTATTTTTTATGTAACAGAAAAAACAATATGTGGAAAAATTTCAAAGTTAGCAGTGCTTAAACACAATATTCTACAAACAGAATCGTTCATAGGAAATTTCTGTTAAGTTGCCTATATCTGGAGCTACCAATGGTAGCCTAGGGCCTATCTCATACAAAGGGTTTATCCTCAGATGGTTATATTTTAGTTTTTAAGTCATTCTGGGCTGAAAACAATTCCATTTGCTAGGGATGACTTTCAGGTTAAAGAGAAATGATAACAGATTGAAATTTAGATATAAATGAAGGAATAAAGAGAACCTGAAATGGTAAACAAGTGGGTAAATATAAAAGACGTTAAAATTTGAGATTTGAAAATGATCTGTATATGATAGGAATATGGGTTACATGATAGGTATTTGCTATATTTGCTAGACATCAAAGATTCATGCTCAAACAGCCTTGTGGATATAGAGATTATATGTAAAACTTTCTTTGCCAGGAAGCTATTAGCAAACATTAGAGTATTTTATACGAGAACAAACAACTATATAAATACACATTTCTTATAGCAGTAGCTTGCAATATTGTATAAGTATACCTCAAAATAAATAGCTTTACCTATAGCCTACAAATTTCTGCCAAGTTTCACATATTTACATTGAATCTATTAGAATTGTAATGGTTTTTCCTATTTCACTTATTAGTTTAAAAGAATTTTTTTAATGTTTATTTATTTTTGACAGAGAGAGAGAGACAGAGCATGAGTGGGGGAGGGGCAGAGAGAGAGGGAGACAGAATCCGAAGCAGGCTCCAGGCTCCAAGCTGTCAGCACAGAGCCCGACGCGGGGCTTGAACCCACTAACTGTGAGATCATGACCTGAGCTGAAGCTGGACGCCTAACCAACTGAGCCCCCCAAGCGCCCCTTTCTTTTACTTTTACTTCTCTGGATGTATGTTTAAATCTTGGTTCCCAAATCATGGAAATGAGTGTTATCCACAGAGCTGATTCAAAATGCAAATACTAGATTCTAACCCATATAGATCTACCCAATAAGAATCTATGGGTATTTTTCCAAATAATTACATTAAAAAAAAAAAAGTTCTTTTTGGTGATTCTGATTTGCAATAAGGCATGAAAACCAACAATTTACTAGTCTAGAGTTTTTCTAATCCCATATTAGAGTCATCTGGGAGTTTTAAAATATAGATTGAGTTCTGTCAACACCATTCATAAACTATCTTACATTGAGTCTGGGCTGGCTCATCATGTTGTGACCATCTATTTGTATAATTTCATAGATCAAAGAATTTCATATCCATCCATAGTAATTCACTTTTTGTTTTCTGGTAATGATTGAATTCTGCCCCCTACCCTGAATATCATCGATGCTCCTTCATTAAAGATAAAGCTTGGGTCCCCTGAGTGGCTCAGTTGGTTAAGCATCTGACTCTCATGGTTTGTGAGATAAACCCATGTCACGCTCTGTGCTGACAGCATGGAGCTTACTTGGGATTCTCTTCCTCTCTCTCTGATCCACCCCTGCTTATGTTCTCTCTCTCTCTCTCTCTCTCTCTCTCTCTCTCAAAATAAATAAATAAACTTAAAAAGAGAGAAAGAAAGTTTAAAATACAAATTTCCTTGTGAAGAGAAAAGTTTTGTTCTCCAAGAGAGGTACTATTAAATACTTAAAGGAAAAAGGAAAGAATCACCAAAGTGGACTAGGGTGTGGTGGTGGGGGCGGTCATGGGCTCCTGCAGGGTCAGTGGGGTGCTCAGTAATTTTGCCATAAACTGGTCTGTTCAACAGGGTAGAAAACTGAACTCAGATTGCTGTTACACAGAAGGGAAAAGACACACGGTCTGCCTTCTAGGAGTTTATGATCTAGTAGAAATGAGGGCCTCTTCAGAGTTGTGGGTTTTAGAGATAATATGGACCCTGTGATTGGCCACTGATTTTTCTGGAAAACCTGGAAAACTTGTCTCCATAACTTTGAGCTTTGTCTGGAAAGATAGACTCTGTCTTTTGTAACTTGTGTGCCAGGAGTTGTCCCAATTGTAAGAAAGTAAAAGATTAAAATTCAACAAAGTTCACTGGATAATATGTGATTAGCTGGAGAACTCAGGACACTTGTTTTACACTTAGTGTCTGATTAAGTGCAGGTCTATCCATCCTACCAGTCAAAGTGAAACTCTTTTTGTTTCTAATTTGAGCAAGCCTCAAAACCATATAGGAGATAAAATAATTTCTGAGTGTAGTTCAGCGTTAAAAATTGAATTACAGACCAATCAGATTTACTGATGACAAACTAGTGTGGGGCACTGCTGTTATTGTTAACAGCGGCTCTAAAGTGAGAGACTGGTTAAAGTGTTAGAACTTTTATTTACATTTATGTTTGTCTCAAAAAAGAAAGTATGCTTTATGATAATAGTGAATGTATGATATGGATAATTTAGAAATAAACATACATTGGAGGTCATATTTTAAAAGTTTTTATTGATGGGATACATGATAAAAAAATTTAGTGATTTAAATTATTTTGAGAGGTGCCTGGGTGACTCAGTCCGTTAAACGTCTGACTTCGGCTCAGCTCATGATCTCGCGGTTTGTGGGTTCAAGCCCTGCATCGGCCTCTGTGATGGCAACTTGGAGCCTGGTGCCTGCTTTGGATTCTGTGTCTCACTCTCTCTCTCTGCCCCTCCCTCTCACACTCTGCCTCTCTCTCTCAAAAATAAACATTAAAAAAATAAATTATTTTGAAATATAGTGAGTTTTATTTGGGGAGGGCTAGTTTATGTACAGCTGCATCTCATGATTATGACCTAGAGTGAATGGCAACAATCTAAAAAAGTCCTTTGTTATGTACTTTTCTTACCTAGACATAAATGAATTTTTCCTGTGCTTTGCAGCTATAGCCATTTGTGGTGGCCTCTGTGTCTCATCCGTGGTCTGAAGCTTCTGTTTATGAGTCTCTACTCATAAGGAAGTCTCAGAATGTCACAGGTGAAAGACAACTCAGAGATTTGTTCTCCTTCCTTATTTTAGAGATGAAGACACAGGAGCCAAAGGCAGAGATGGTGAAAAGATATTTGTAAAGCCCTTCAGTTAAATCAAGAGGGTGGCTCCTTGATACCACAAACAGTCCTGTTTCTATTTTCTGTGTTTACCAGGAGATAGTCGCTATTAGCACTAAAGGAGCGTGTGTTTCTATGTAACCCGACAAGATGAAATATTAGGTTTGATCACTGCTTGATATTTCTGACAATGGTAATTTCCATCTGGCTGGGAAGACTGGAAGGAATCTATAAATATTAAGCTATTTATTAAGAATAAAGGGAAAAGTAAATTTATATTTTGTCTCTAGTAGAATATAGGAACATTTTACACAGATTTTCCATTTACTCTAAGTATTCTGTATTATATATGCTATGGATATAATGAGAACTGTGTATGTAGGCTGCTTTTTCAATAAAGACTAATTTGTTGGGGTATCTGGGTGGCTCAGTCCGTTAAGCGCCTGACTCTTATTTTGGCTCAGGTCATAATCTCACAATTCATGGGATTGAGCCCCACGTTAGGCTCTGCACTGACAGGATGGAGCCTGCTTTGGATTCTCTCTCCCTCTTTCTGCCCTTCCTCTGCTCTCTCTCTCTCTCTCTCTCTCTCTCCCTGTCTCAAAACAAACAAACATTAAGAAAAAAGACTTATTTGTTATTCCAGTATTTCTCTAGCATCTATGTTGACATACAAAGAAAGCATAAGACATCCGTGGGGAATTAAGACTAACTTGAATTACATAGCTATTTGAGAACAATAGAACAAACTGAGGGTTGATGGGGGGTGGGGGAGAGGGGAAAGTGGGTGATGGGCATTGAGGAGGCACCTGTTGGGATGAGCACTGGGTGTTGTATGGAAACCAGTTTGACAATAAATTCTTTATGTGTATATATATATATATATATATATATATATATGTATATATATATATATATATACACATATACATACACATATACATATATATGTGTATATATATATATATAGAGAGAGAGAGAGATAAAAGAGAACAATGTGCCCAATTACATGCTAATTTAGAAGGTAGAGGTGATATATAATATGCATGTTGTTAGAAATCAGTTTTCCTTTCAAACTAATGCTTCATCCGAGAAACTTAGATAAAATGCTAAAATATATTTCCCTATATATTTCTTCTGATTTATGTAGCTATTCAGCCAGGTGTTCTGACAGCAAGTATTTAAGCAGACTTAAATTGCTCCTTTGATTCAGGTTCAGTATTAGTCTCCTTCAGGAAGCCTTTGTCTTCTTTCTCTCATCATCCTTTCTTCACAATCAGGTTTTGAATCTAGAACCAGTGTGCTGGTTGGGACCAGCTGTTTGGGACCAGTGTGCTCCTATATTTCCCCAGGCTGTATCCCTTCCAGTCTGCTGTGTGCCAGTTTCTCAAACTGAATTTCGGATTTGTTTTCTGCTACTCCATCTTGTTTTGTTAGTTGCTTTTCCAAGGACTACAGTCTGACCCTGGAATCTTAGTCTTAGCTGGGATCTACTACTGCATGCTCAGAAGGTTACAATCTGCCATTGATCCTTAGAGGCTCTTATTCGTCATGAAAGTTTCATGTGGTATCATCTATATTTTTAAGAGACACTTGCTAAATGCCTACAGTGTTCTCGTCTCCATGAGAGTCTTTAATGTTCTTTCCAGAAGGAAGGATGGAAGCTTGCTTCTTCTTGTTGTAAAACCTTGAGATTTGGTTTTTCGTGCGAGATCACTCTAAGGGAAAGGCAGTTAATACTATTTTATTGTTGACACCCCTCTAAGTCCCAGAAACCTAAGGCACATGTAGAGGTTTTAGCATAAAACATAAGACACTATTACATTGGTGCAGTAGTCTGAGAAGAATGTGTCCGGCTGTCCTGGCACGCTGGCTGCTGGGTCTTCAGTTTTGTAGCCTGGGTGAAGGTGGGGCGATGAATCTGTCTGCAACAAACCACCAAGTAAATGCAAGCCTCTGTCAGAATAACAGCCCATTATTTTTGAGCTTTTTCTTTAGAAACAATGTCAAATTACAAGAAAGGTGAAAGAATAGTAAACTCTCATATATCCTTTCCTTGTTTTCCATATTTCATCATAACATTTTAGCCCTTAATACTTCAGGGTACATTTCCTATGTGCAAAGATTCATTTTCATAACCATAGTACAGCTATCAAATTCAGGAAATTTAATGCAGATAAAAATAATTTCTGTGGATATTTCGTATAATTAAGATGCATACTGTGGTGTTTGACATGTATCCATAGGTCAGATTTATTGTTTCTTCTGTTCTTTCTTTCTTTCTTTCTTTCTTTCTTTCTTTCTTTCTTTCTTTCTTTCTTTCCTGAAGTCTTTTATCATTAGCATTGCATTATTTTTTTTCTTGCATCTCTTGTATTTTTGGCTCTATATAGGTGTTTCCTTGTTTTTTCTGTATAAGTAGATACTAATAATTTGTGCATCTTCATTGTAAATTGTACTATTAGCCGTTATAAAATAATCTACTGAGTCTCAATTAATGATTTCTGGCCTGAATTTTATGTTGTCCACTACTGAAATAAACCTGTGCTTATTACTGTTACAGTGCACCTTTGCCTATCCCTTTATATTACCTCTTTGAATCATTCTGTTTTAGATGTGTCTTTATTGATAGAATAGTGTTGAATTTTATTCTTTGAGTTGATTTAAAAATCTCTTAATAGGCAAGATAAGCCCTTTAACATCTGCTAATGTGACTGACAGTTTGGTATCAATTCTTATCAAAATGTTATCATTTTATGTTTGTTATTTTTGGTTTTAATTACTCTCTATATTATGTTATATATACAGTATTTATATAAGAAGAGTGTCATCTTCTCTCTTTTTTTAAAAAAAATTCTTTTGTCATTTAAGAAGGACTGCATTTAAACTTCCTATAATAATAGTCCCCTGAATCCTACTTTCTCATCACTCTCTGGCTTATTAGTTTTAAATGGTATATCCTGACTCCAGCATATTACCCATATAATAACCGTGATTTGTATTTATTCTCCCTTTTCTTTTTTTACTTTTAAAAATTGCATTCTCGGGGCGCCTGGGTGGCTCGGTTGGTTAAGTGTCCGACTTCGGCTCAGGTCATGATCTCGCAGTCTGTGAGTTCAAGCCCCGCGTCAGGCTCTGGGCTGATGGCTCAGAGCCTGGAGCCTGTTTTGGATTCTCTGTCTCCCTCTCTCTCTGCCCCTCCCCTGTTCACGCTCTGTCTCTCTCTGTCTCAAAAATAAACGTTAAAAAAAAAAAATTTAAAAATTGCATTCTTTCCAGTTTTTCCATACTGGAAAGAAATGTTTCCATGTTTATATATTTTTCTTCACCTTTGTCTTAACTTTTGTTTTAGTCTTAATCTCCAATGAAAGGAAGTTTAAGAAAACTCTTAAAAATTATAAACATAGCCGACTAAAAAAGAAAAATTCTGTTATTTTAAAATGAAATAAACTCCTGAATGAAGGGATATGACACATATGATCTCTAAAATCCACATGTGGCAAAAATATTGGATTTCCTTTATACGTGTGTGTGTGTGTGTGTGTGTGTGTGTGTGTGTGTGTGTGTTTGAATTTGTTCTATAGGTTATTATCTGCACCCCTTGATCTACTATTACCATACTTTATTTCCTGCTTCCTCAACCCCCATGTGATGACTGATCACAGTGATGGTACCACCATATTTCTCAGTGTCCTCTAACAACAGTTTTTGTGCTGAGCACCACAGTGGATTGGTAGAGGCCTTCCCAGAGCTGAGGCTTTTCCTGCTGTGTCTTCCTTCATTTCCCATTTGCCATCTGAAGGTTTTACCTGCCAACTATCGCTCTTTAATCCTTTACATCTCACAGCCATTTCTGCTGAGATTTTAGGAGAGCATAATGGGAAACCTTTGGTATATAGCTGATGGATTAGAAGCACAGGTGACTAGACTTGACTGGCATCCGATATGGGTTGGAAGAGAGAGTAGTCTTGTGGGACTGAGCCCTCAACCTGTGGGATCTGATACTGTCTCCAGAGAGATAATGTCAGAATTGAGTTGAACTGTAGAATATCCAGCTGATGTGGAATTGCATGGTAGTGGGGAAAACACACATGCGCGCGTGCGCGCATACACACACACACACACACACACACACACACACACATTATACCTCCTTAAAGAGACCTCCCCTTTTACTGCACCATGCCCAGTACAAAATAGAACTCAACAAATATTAAATTTAAAAAATTCATCTAGATGATTCAACATACTCTTTCTCTGTATTACAGGTTCCAAAACAAACATATATTTATCTATTATATGTATGCTCAGGGTTTGAGATAAGTTAACAATAAGAAGAGACAAGCAAGAACAGTACAGCATATAAGAAAAGACATTGAGAGTCCACAGCTTTGATTCTGGCTTTAAAATTATTTATTCATGTGATTTACCTAAAACTTTATATGAGAATTTTGACCCCTAAGATGTCTTCTACATCTAAAATTTTATGTTTGGTTTATTTTTTCATTCATTGACTCTCACTCACTCATTTTTTAATTCAAACCATGCCCAGGAATTTTGCTCATCATGGGAAATACCAGGCAGCATGAGTCTAACAGCTTGTGTCCTTTGTGGAATTTACATTGTATTTCTTTTTTGTTGTTGTTGTCCTTAAGAAAAATAAGAATAAAAGAACAGATTTTGAAATGATTTCTGTTGGTTTTTATGAGAATGTATCCATTGGATATGATAGACAAATACCTTCCATCCCATCCTCATCCCCACCCCACCCCCCAAAAAGAAAGAAAAATGCAGCCTTAATTTTATTTATTTATTTTTGAGAGAGAGAGAGCGCACGAGCAAGTGGGAGAGGGACAGAGAGAAGGGAGACAGAGAATCCCAAGGAGGCTCTGCACTGACACGGGCTCTGAAATCATGACCTGAGCCAAAATCGAAAGTTGGACGCTTAACCAACTGAGCAACCCAGGTACCCCAAAGACAAATACATTCTTAAAATTAGGAATCATTCTTGTCCTTTGTGGCCACTTATTTTTCTGTGAGAGATAGATGGGAACACAGCCTGGGGCAGACTGACCGTGTACATTCTCCCTATTTTATAATACTCTGCTGCCACTGCATTCTTAGCCTAGGGGCTGTCTAATTAGACTTTGAAGAGAAGTTAAACTGTGTCTCAGATATTCATTTCTCTTCCTTTTATGAATTCTGAATAAATGCATTGTGGCTGGATACATTGCTATCCCAGAGGTATAATTTCTATAGTGTTCACATCTTCCAATGTGGTGCTTCTGTGCATTTGCCCCAGCAATGAAGCAACCTTCTCATAAATTTGTCAAAACACGAATAATGTGAAGGCATACAACTCTAAAACCTGCAACACATCACAATTTCAAGGTAACTGTTCTAGAGAAATGGAAGAATTATTGAATAGTACAATTTCAGAGTAGAAGACAAGTTGATATCATTATATGTCACTAAACATAGTGCTTTTAAGCATCAGACAGTTTTACTAGCTGGCTTTTCACATATTTTAGCAGTTGAACCATTTCAATTCTAGTAAAGTTTGGGCAAAGTTTATGAAAAAGTTGAATCAAGGACAGACAAGCAAGTAGAAATATTCAAATGCATGCAAAGTATCAAGTGAAATTAGTAACTGAGATTGAACACAGAAATGAACTTAGAATCATAGAATTTTACCACCAGAAGAGGTCTTAGAGATGATCTGATTCAGTTCTTAGTGAAGCAGAGAAAAAAGCAAAACAAAACCAAAAACCAAAAAAACTTTTCTATGAAGAGACAATTCTGTCCCACCCCCCCTTGCTACCATCCACAGTCTACACTAAAAAAGTAAAATTATTGCTGTGTAATTTTTTTATATCAGAAAAAATGAAAATGATTATGGTCAAGTAAAGAAACAGAAAATAGAAAACTCAGTTGCTAGCTCTCTCTGTTATATTCTACTCTTTGTAAGAAAAATATATGAAATGCTTGAACATGTGGACAGAAAGAAAAACATTTTTCTATGTTCAGAGAAAGACCTACAAATAATGTTCTCTCTGCTCACAAAGGAAACAAAATGCATGTTCACTTAATAACATCTGGCAAAAAAGCAGCATAATCTCTCTGAAAAGTGACTACTTTTTAACGGCTAGTGTGCAGTCTTTCATCGTTTGTCTTCTGTATGTCTGTTTTACATAGCTCCTACTGATTCAGTTCTGCTTAGTACTAAGTTGTGATGGTACAGGCTCTGTGGGCATGTGTAGTTGACAGTCTGTGAGAGTGGACTGTAGGCCACGTAGCACATCTACCAGGACAATCTAGGCTGTGGTCAGACCAGAGGGAGCCTTGAACAGCACACTGTTGGGATGAAGGCTGTGAGATATTCCTTGAGAAGATTGTACCCTCTATTCTGCCCTTCTCCTACTCTCTTCTCTTCATGCTGACTTGGGGCCCATCCCCTGTTCAACACTTACTAAGCCATGAAGAGAGTAGCTTGGGATGTTCCTTTGACTGTAGAATTTGTTTTACACTAGCTTATTCATTTATTCTGGCACAGAGTCCTTGCACACTGCATCCAAAAATAACCCAAATGGTGTTCTAGTGCAGAACCTTCTTTCCTCACTCACCCTCTACACTATGTCAACTTTGCACTTCCTTCCTTAGAGAAAGTACCATACAGGATGGCATGGGTCTGTCACTGTTTCCTTACTGAGGGCATACTCAACAACCCAACAAAACCTTCCCAAATTTTCAACTGATTTTGTTGCTTTGCAAACTTTTTTACAAAAGCATCATTTTAAGCACCCCTCTCCCCCCACAATCTGGCTGCCTGGTAAATAGTTCTATGTGAAGGAGAAAGAATAAGCTATTAAAGAAATTAGAATCTGGAAATGTCATTGCCATAGTTCTGTTTCGATTTTGAAAAAATCAAATAGAAAATTCTGTCATAATCATAAAGCAATATAGTGTGGGCCATGTCTTTAGAAGTTTTCACATTTTAAAAAAGTTTTTAATGTTTATTTATTTTTGAGAGACAGAGAAAGACAGAACGTGAGGAGGGAGGGGCAGAGAGAGGGAGACACAGAATCTGAGGCAGGCTGCAGGTTCTGAGCTGTCAGCACAGAGACTGACATGAGGCTTAAATTCATGAACTGTGAGATCATGACCTGAGCTGAAGTCAGATGCTTAACTAAGTCAGCCAGGCACCCAATCAATTTTAGCTTTGTATCTTAAAAATGTGCTTAAAATGCATTTTAAATACAGATCTGTTCTCTTTTATTTGAGATGTGTTATGGCTTAAGCATTTCCTGTGTTTCTCAATATATTCAAGCCTATAGACACATCTCATTTTGCTTTTTATTATATTTGCATTGTTACTTTTTGAGGAAAACTCTCTAAGTTCCATCATGGAAACCTTCATCATCAATCTGCAGGAGGAACTGATTATGTCCATACAAACACTAAGTGAGTAGTAGGAAGAAGCTATGCACGGAAGAGAGTAAGGTAGAATGAGTTTGATTCACTCACAGAACTTACTGCTAGATAAAGAATGATATTTTTCCATGGTTTGAGGACACGGTGTGTAATTATTTCTGATATTTTAAGAGCTTGACACTTTAAACATCCACCCACTTTTCTTCATAATGAAGTCTCTGTTTCATTATTAAGCTACAGCCTAGTATGTTATATATAGTATGTATGTGCAGCATAGTGGCTCTTAGTTTGATTTTCTCTTGTACAGATATGTTCCTATAGTTTGTGCTTTGATATGGTCAAATTGGCAACTAACAAATCAATGTAAGAAATACATTATTTGTACTGTATCCCCTTCAGGAGGTCTGAATTGCTCTAAAACTTCTCTCTTGGGTTTCCTTGGAATCATTTTGCTATAAAATAGCTTTGATTTGATTTGAGGAATGATTTGAGTGCCAGAAAGTATTAATTGCAGAGATCCTACCTATGAGAGTTGTAGGACTTTGGCAGGTGTTGGAACCCCAGGATAAGAACAAGACTGACATTGAATAGTAATTTTCATGAATATTAATTTCATTCTGCAGAAATTTTAAGGAACCATTTATCATTTCATTTTTTAATCCTGGTAAATGGAGGCAAGTTACGCTCAAGAGACAGATAAAAGCCCCAGGAAACCTGAATCAAATTGCGAAGCTACTTTCAAACCCATATTTTACATTAAACTTAATTGCCAACACTTATCAATGGAAAGAATTATATTGCAAACTTATTTTTAACTATTACAGGTTGAATGTATAAGACCTAAGAAATCTTTTGCTTTCATTTGATGTATCACATAGTTTAGGTTTCATCAAAAAAAGTGATTATCCTTTTTTAGGAACTGAAAGTGGTAACAACATGTCCAGAGAAATTTTATCCACTTAAGAAGGGACACCAACCTGTTAAATGAGCAACAAATTAGAATCCCAAGAGTGATTAGTGGTTCAAAGGACATCCGATGGCAGAGCCTGAGATGAGAGAAGGATCTGTGGGCGCTAAGAACAGGATGCAAAAGAGTCAATAGGTTGAAATTTTTCTCCTGTGAAAGAAAAGAAGCACAAGCAGAAGCAGTAGTGTCTCTTGATTCCAGATCGCTCACAATTTCCTGATTATTTCACGATGCTTTCCCCTTTTTTATCACTAATTTTTAAATTATTTATAGAATATTTCTAAAGTATTTGAAAGATGTAAAAATGAATCAAACATCATTGTATGCCATCATATCCTCCATCCAATTTAAAAAAGAGAAAATTGCTCTTACCTTTAGGGTAGTGAGGACTTCTCTGGCTGAAGTGATAGAAATCTGTTAGATTCAGTGGGGAGCCATGGTAGATTGTTGAGTAGGAGAAGAGATCATTGAGAGAGGTTTTGGCTGTGTGCAGAGGAAATCCCTTCTGAATTTTATGCTTATCATTCTTACTTTTCTTTATAGTTTTTTCACTTATGTTTGTGTCCCTAAACAATAGGTGTTTCTGTTTTATATATTTTTGAGTCTTCTGTAAAGGGAATCATATTATGCTAATGTCTTGCACTTATTTTTTTCCTCTTAATATTATGTTCCTGAGGTGTATTCGTGTTGTTATGTGTAGCCACAATGTATTCAGTTAATTGCAGTAGTATTCCATTATATGAATATGCCACACCTTGCAATTATGGGTTTGCATTTTTCTTCCTTATGAGACTGAAAGCTTTTTAGGGGTGAAGAAAAGTCTTGCTTATCATTGAAGAACTGGCATATGGCCCAGCCTATGCATGTTAGAGGGTGTTAAATAAATGCTTGTTTAATGGTAACTTTTTAAGAGGACAGTTGGAAATGTGGAAAAAGAAGTTTTCTGAGAACCCTAGAAATGTAATTGTAGACCTTTATACCTCTAATCCTATTACAGGGCAGTTGTCAAAAAAGAAAAAATTCTGAGGACATGTCTTCTCCATATAAAATGCATTTGTATTTTCTGGTCTTAACATCATTAGTAATAGTATCTGACAGGCATGGCAGAATCAAATGTTTTGTTTTTTCATTTGAATGGGTATGTCCTTACTGCCAGTCTGTATAGTAAGTTTGAAAAAGAAGGTGAAGGTTGGTTTTAAACTGTACTCTTGTTTCCTCAAGGAGATTAGCTAACATGATGTTGCATAATCTAAGCAATTAAATGCCTTAGCAACACGACAGATAATTAGGTACTCTACAGAACAGGTGATTTTTCAGGTTTATTATTTGCATAAAGAAAAGAAAACACCTCTGGGTGTGTTTTTTTGTTTGTTTGTTTCTGAGCTACTCTCCTTTATTCTTGGAAGTGGGATGGAAAACGATTGGGTTGATTTTAGGGCTTTATGTCTTTCACACAGAAATGCTCTGAAAATCATCACCTTCATTATCATAGATTTTGTTTATTACTCTCTCCCCAGGAAGTACCATTTTTACAATATATTTCATTAATCACAAAAAATAAGAAACTGTGTGTTTCATAACCTGTTTTTCCTGTGAGCAATCACTATAGCTCCTTTTCAGTTAGACCCCACTGAGTTAAAATTTAAGATTTAAAATAATGCCTCCAAGCTAGTGAGCTCTGGATTCTTGGGAAGCTGAAGTGTTATTGCTGGAGTTGTGGAAATCCAGTATGTACATACATAAAGCATTTTTCTGTAGACTGCTGACAATTTATATATGTAAATTATACATAAGTGTTCAAATATAGGTAGATACAATCATGTTCAATAAGGCAAAAATGAATTTTAAAGTCCTACTAAATATATTAAAGCCATTTCTCATTTTTTTCTTTTTATATAACTTTTTTTGTATGTTAAGTACACGTATACTTAAAAAGTTAATGGGCTTATATTGGAGACAAGAAGACCCTGGTTCAGCCTTGCCAACCCCTAGCTTTGCCTCTTTATTGGCAATTACTTCATAGTTTCTAGTTGTTTCTTCTGGTATTCATCTTCTAATTTCTAAATAACATGTAAAATGTTACCTTTTCTTGATTTTCTAGTTTGAGAAATTACTCGTTGATTTCTAAGTAAGGAAGACAAAGATTTAGCCCTCTTCCCCCCTGATCATCTCCATATTTTTAAAAAGGTAATCAGATATTATATTAGGACTAAACAAATATGAATTATAGCTGAACCATATAATGATATGTATGATATGATTCCATTTCCACTTTTGAACAATATATTTTATTTTCTCTTTTTTCAGGAAATTAATAATTATTGTTTTTTGTCATTCACTTAATTAACTCTATACTTACCATTAATAATACATCCCTAATTTCTCCACCAGAAATGTGTACCTGATATTCAAAATGTCAGATAATCTTTAGTTTCAAATATCCATCAACTTTGATCTATTATCAGTTCCAGTATGGACTAACTGTTCTTGAAAACTGCTATAGTACCAACATCACAATGCCTTCCTTCTCCATCATTTTAGAAATCTTCTATATTGGAATTTCTATTTCCTGGTGCACAGAAGGTAACATTTTTGAGATCTTGCATATTTGAAAATATCTTCATTCTCTCCCTGGCTATAATTGATTACTTGGATTAAGAAGTTTGGGTATTAACATGGATATCATTTCACGAAGAATATTTAAAGGCATTGCCACATTTTCTTCAGTTTCCATTTTCATCTGACACCATTCTGATTCCCATTCTTTCCTAAAATTTATGCTGTTCCGTTGTATACTTATATAGGTTATTGATTACTTCCCAAGTTTCCTGAATTCCACAGTCCCCAGATAAAAGCTACAAATAATTGCTCTTTATGGTCAGAATACTGAACTTTCCATAAATATAAGCAATAGAAGGGAGAAAAACTACATATTTTTAGATGGCTGCTTAATTTTCGCAAGAATGTATTTTCCTTTGAGTCTTTTTCACGTGGGGGTGTATGTGTCCACTCCATTTTCCCCTTCCTCTTCCATTCAGGTCTCATTTAAATTGTTTTACGCATTTAATTTAAAGGACCTTAAAGATAATCTTATTCAACCTCATTTTTACAAATGAGAAAATTGATGAAGGTAGATTGAGATTTCACAGCTTCCCTAGACAGTACTCTAGGAATAGAATTTGAATTTAATTATGTTTATTTAGTTACTGTAATGTTAACCTAAACTAGACTACCTTTTATAGTTAAACATCCAAATACCTCACTTGAACATAGTTGTACTTTTATTTTCTTTTGACAGAGGAAATGTGCACAGGTGGAAAGATACCTTTAAATAACCAGCTAAATAGCATCCCCACAACTGCCAGTGCCACCACATGATTCTGCTTCATTTGGTTGGATGAGGATTCTGATAGAGAAGACCAAGGACTTTCCAAATCAGGACACTTTGACTTTAAGTTAAATTCTTAGGCTCAGGCTTACTTTAATAGCAAGATGGTCACATCAGAATGGTACATTCTGAAAGCTGTATTGAAGAAGAAATAAAGCAACTTAAAAAACCATTTAACTTGGGAAAGATTCTAAAGTTACAAAAGAATTGCAAGAATAATGACAGTACAGAGAACACCTATATACCATTTACTCAGACTTACCTATTCTTGACATTTTATCCCATTTGCTTTATCATTTGCTCTGTCTTTATCAATCCATATAATATTTTTGAGCTCTTCAATGTTAACACACATTCATTGTAGCCCTTTAAATCTTAAATTCTTCAGTGAATATTTCGTAAGCACAGGGCCTTTATAGCCCCAGTCCAGTTTTTATAGTTATCATCCGTGCAAGCTCTTGTATGGCCCCAGAACAATTCTCAAATGTACAGAGTATTTTTCAATTTCAGTAAATTTGATATTGCTATATTACTTTTACCAAATCTACCACATATATTCCAATTTTGTCAATTAACCCAACAATGACCTTTATACCACTTCTTTTCCTTTCAGTCTAGGACCAGTATTTACTTACATTTATTTATATTGTGTTTACTTGTATTTCTTTATTCTCCTTTGTGTTTACTTATATTTCTTTATTGTGCTTACTTATATTACTTTATTCTCCTCTGATCTACAGTATTTTCAGTTCCTCTGTCTTTCATGACAGTGGCATTTTCATTTTTATTTTTATTTTTTAATTTTTTTTTTCAATATATGAAATTTATTGTCAGATTGATTTCCATACAACACCCAGTGCTCATCCCAAAAGGTGCCCTCCTCAATACCCATCACCCACCCTCCTCTCCCTCCCACCCCCCATCAACCCTCAGTTTGTTCTCACTTTTTAACAGTCTCTAATGCTTTGGCTCTCTCCCACTCTAACCTCTTTTTTTTTTCCCCTTCCCCTCCCCCATGGGTTTCTGTTAAGTTTCTCAGGATCCACATAAGAGTGAAACCATATGGTATCTGTCTTTCTCTGTATGGCTTATTTCACTTAGCATCACACTCTCCAGTTCCATCCACGTTGCTACAAAGGGCCATATTTCATTCTTTCTCATTGCCACGTAGTACTCCATTGTGTATATAAACCACAATTTCTTTATCCATTCATCAGTTGATGGACATTTAGGCTCTTTCCATAATTTGGCTATTGTTGAGAGTGCTGCTATAAACATTGGGGTACAAGTGCCCCTATGCATCAGCACTCCTGTATCCCTTGGGTAAATTCCTAGCAGTGCTATTGCTGGGTCATAGGGTAGGTCTATTTTTAATTTTCTGAGGAACCTCCACACTGTTTTCCAGAGCGGCTGCACCAATTTGCATTCCCACCAACAGTGCAAGAGGGTTCCCGTTTCTCCAAATCCTCGTCAGCATCTATAGTCTCCTGAATTTTTCATTTTGGCCACTCTGACTGGCGTGAAGTGATATCTGAGTGTGGTTTTGATTTGTATTTCCCTGATGAGGAGTGACGTTGAGCATCTTTTCATGTGCCTGTTGGCCATCCGGATGTCTTCTTTAGAGAAGTGTCTATTCATGCTTTCTGCCCATTTCTTCACTGGGTTATTTGTTTTTCGGGTGTGGAGTTTGGTGAGCTCTTTATAGATTTTGGATACTAGCCCTTTGTCTGATATGTCATTTGCAAATATCTTTTCCCTTTCCGTTGGTTGCCTTTTAGTTTTGTTGGTTGTTTCCTTTGCTGTGCAGAAGCTTTTTATCTTCATAAGGTCCCAGTAGTTCATTTTTGCTTTTAATTCCCTTGCCTTTGGGGACATGTCAAGTAAGAGATTGCTACGGCTGAGGTCAGAGAGGTCTTTTCCTGCTTTCTCCTCTAGGGTTTTGATGGTTTCCTGTCTCACATTCACGTCCTTTATCCATTTTGAGTTTATTTTTGTGAATGGTGTGAGAAAGTGGTCTAGTTTCAACCTTCTGCATGTTGCTGTCCAGCTCTCCCAGCACCATTTGTTAAAGAGACTGTCTTTTTTCCATTGGATATTCTTTCTTGCTTTGTCAAAGATTAGTTGGCCATACGTTTGTGGGTCTAGTTCTGGGGTTTCTATGCTATTCCATTGGTCTATGTGTCTGTTTTTGTGCCATTACCATGCTGTCTTGATGATTACAGCTTTGTAGTAGAGGCTAAAGTGTGGGATTGTAATGCCTCCTGCTTTGGTCTTCTTCTTCAAAATTACTTTGGCTATTCGGGGCCTTTTGTGGTTCCATATGAATTTTAGGATTGCTTGTTCTAGTTTTGAGAAGAATGCTGGTGCAATTTTGATTGGGATTGCATTGACTGTGTAGATAGCTTTGGGTAGTATTGACATTTTGACAATATTTATTCTTCCAATCCATGAGCAGGGAATGTCTTTCCATTTCTTTATATCATCTTCAATTTCCTTCATAAGCTCTATAGTTTTCAGCATACAGATCTGTTACAAATTTGGTTAGATTTATTCCTAGGTATTTTATGCTTCTTGGTGCAATTGTGAATGGGATCAGTTTCTTTATTTGTCTTTCTGTTGCTTCATTATTAGTGTATAAGAGACATTGGCACTTTTAAAAATAGTCTTAAAAAAGGCATGTCTGGGTGGCTCAGTCTGTTAAGTGTCCAACTTCGGCTCAGGTCATGATCTCATGGTCTCTGAGTTTGAGCCCCTCATCGGACTCTGTGCTGACAGCTCAGAGCCTGGAGCCTGCTTGGAATTCTGTGGCTCCCTCTTTCTCTGCTCCTCCCCTGCTTGTGCTTTGTCTCTCTCTCTCTCTCAAAAATAAATAAACATTAAAAAATAGTCTTAAAGAAACAATAGGATGTCTCTCAGTTTGCATTTGTCTGGTATTTCTTCTTGAATATATTCTGATTATGCATTCTAGGCCAGAACATTACATAAATATTATATAATAAATTATTAAAAAACTATTACATAAATGATGTATCCTCAGAGTATCCCATTTGGACATTTTCTATCTGGCCCTCACTGGTAAATGTCAATTTTGATCACCTAGTGAGGGTGTTGTCCAATTTCTCTATTGTATAGTTGCTATCTTTCCCTTGAAACTTACAAGCCATCTGTGGGATATACTAGGATCATGCAGATATCTTGCTATTAATCAAAATTTTCCCTTAGATTTATTAGGTACATGCTTATGTATGTACCCATTATACTAAAGACTGAGGGTATTAGTGAAATGCTGTGTTCATGAATTACTTGAATTAGTTCCTTCTTTCCCCTCCCCTGCCCTCCACAATGTGGTTATAGTATTTATCTGAAACAAAGGTATAGAAAATTCAGCACTTTAAGCTTGCAAAAATAGTCTTAATTCATTACTTGCAGTGGTAATGCAGGCTTCCAATCTTATTCAAGGGTAAAACTTTTCATTCTTTACCCAATCTGGAATCTCTTATAGGTTGGCATTCTCCTTTAGGATAAGAGGATACAGAAATCTTTATTTTTCAGTTAGCGCCATTCCTACTTACTAGTGACAATTACAAACTCTTCAAGAGTTGGAGAGGATTGAAGAAATAGAAGTAGAAAGAGAAAGAAAAATCTTAGCTGAGAGTACTTTGTAAGTACTTTGACCTTTTTGGATCTTGATTGTAGTTAAGCCTGACTCTCTTCTGGGGCATCTGTGTATGTATATTAGAGTCCCTCCACCAATTGCTGGTGTTCTTTTATGTACAGTTACTTTTATAAAGGCAAACATGCTCTTCTAAGCAGTGATTTCCTCAGCCTTCAAAGGGCTCTTTTTTTTAATGTTTATTTATTTTTGAGAGAGAGAGAGCGCGAGCAGGGAGGGGCAGAGAAAGAAGGAGACACAGAATCTGAAGCAGGTTCCAGACTGAGCTGTCAGCCCAGAACCCGACATGGGGCTTGCATTCAGAAGACTTTTTAAAATAGATTTTACTTCTATATGCTCTTGATTGTGCCTTTGAAGAGTCCTGTAGGATCCTTCACTTCTTCCCTCCCTTTTTCCTTCTCTCCCTTCTTTCCATCCCTTTCTTTCTTCTTCACTCCTTTGTTTGTTGTTCCTTTCTTCCATCCGTCCATCCATGCATCCATCCATGCATCCATCCATCCATCCATCCATCCATGCATCCATGCATCCATCCATCCACCCATCACAAGGAATTGATCATGCTATTGTGGGTACTGGCTAGGCAGGTCTGAAGTCCATATGGCAGGTCATCAGGAAGGGCAGATTAGAAACTCTTGGGCAAGAGTGAATGCTGCACACCACAGGAAGAATTTCTTCTTTCTCAGAGAAACCTCAGTTTTGCTTTTTAGGCATTTCAGTTGAATAGATGATGCCCACTCAAGTTATCAAGGATAATCTCCTTTTTAAAAAAGCCAGTTGATGGCAGATGTTAATCAAATCTATAAAACATCTTCACAGCAATATTTCGATTTATGTTTGAATAACAAGGGGACTGTAGCCTAGCCAAATTGACATAAAACTACCCATTATAGACAGGTACATCAAAACATGCCTAGTACAATAGTTACATAAGAAACTGTTAAATGCATTAGAAGAAAAAAATGTTGAGTCTGCTTTTGGAAATGTGGAGTTTTCAGTGTCCCTGAATCACTGACACATTACCTTCATTCTTTTGTACAAAGGAATTATTCTAGATTGTTTTTGAGGCTTCTTTCAATTATAAAATGATTCCTATTATTATGTACAGAGAGAGTAGAGATGATTAACAAAAGGCAATTGTCATTGCAAAGAGAATAACCTTGCAGAATTGACAGATTTTCTTATCTACCACCTCTCCCCCAAAGAAAGATAGTAGATGAATTGATTATGGCAAAGAAATAAGGCATTCATTTAGCCATTTACTCAACAGACTATAGACCATATGCTAGGTTAGATGCTGTAGATATAAAGTGAATGTGGTCCAATCCTGGATATGGAGAAATGTGACTATATTTTAATGATTACAAGCAAATCAGTCATTTCAGTACACTGTGGCAATGCTATGATGTGTATAGCACTGGGGAGTGCCATATGAATCAGGCCAAAGGTTCAGGAAGGGCTCCTTGGGAGACATATATTTGGAACTGAAATTGAAGGTCAAGATTTAGATAGATCTGGAAGGTGGCCCCAGGATGCTGCTGGGAGGTGGAAGTGAGGGAGATAAAGAAAGCTTGACAAAGCCTCTGCCACAGGCTGGTAAGGCAGATAGAAAAATTGTCACAAAATTGGATGGGCTATTTAATTTCTTGAAAAGTGCTGTATGTGTGCAGGGTAAGGTGTTAATGTGTTTGGGGGTAGTGAGGAAAGTCAAACGTCTTGACCAAAGCGTTGAAGAGAGAAGGAATTTCTAGGTACATGATGATAGCTAGGATGGTTAGTGACAGGCACAACTGGACCGGGCATTCCAATGGTGGAAGATGGAACACAGCAGGTTTGGGGGCAAGGAAGAGACTGGATAATTAGTTTACTTTTGAGTATGCATATTGCATCTCTTTAAACATTCATATGGTAGAGAGAAATGACCTGATTAGATATACACTGGGCCAAAATTCAAAGCTCATGTATTGTATAACTATTAGTTTGAGGTAATCATATATCACAGGAAAACCCTAAAGAGATACATGATTTTCCCCTAGACTTATTCCTTTGGTCTCAAACAAGGTTGAAAAAATTCTTTTGTTTTTTGCCATTGTTTTGATTTTTTTGTCTTTCAGAGTTTTCAGGTTGTATTCTTGTTCCCTTTGATAACAGTCATGTTCAATGTCTTACGCATACATAATATTAACTTTTCAAGTTGTTGCTTGACCCCAGCAGTTCTAATAATTCTTGTTTACTCTTGCCATTTTAAACACTGACTGGAAGCAGAATTTTGCATGCTGTTACACCCACAAATTGTGAAAGCTGCCTTAGAGGATGTCATTCATTTATTTATATAAGCCTTACATTGTTCAAAGGCTTTTTGAATAACACAAATTTTATCTGTTCAGGACATATTACCATGTTGTTTTCATTTACATAGCTGTGAGCCATCATCGACTAGCACAGCCTCAAAACATCACGGTGAAGTAGATAGAAGATTTTGTGGGGTTGGAGAGCTAAACTGTGTTCATTTGTGATTCGTGTGCGCACGCGTGTGTGTGTGTGTGTGTGTGTGTGTGTGTGTGTGTGTGTGTGTATTTTCAGTGGATTTTCCAAGTGAAGGAATGAAGAGCTTCAGAGAAATGTCAGTACATGGCTTTCTTCTAGTTTGTGCTTAAATGCTTTCTGTCCTATGTGTGAAATAATGTGTGTGAAATAATGTGTGTGGTGTAAGTAATGCATCTTATTAAGGTGAACCAATACTTCTTTTCATTATATTGAAAAAATACTTCAGGACTTGGGCACAATGAGGCTGTATTGGCTGGAAGCCTCTTTTTGCAACAGAAATGTATTTGTCCAAATTTAGCATTAACAAAACCTTGAATGTAACTTCTTTTTTCTTCACTTTAATCTTTTTTCCTTTCTTCTCTCCTTTCCTTCCTTCTCATTTTATTAGTTCAATGATTCATGTGTCCCCTTCCATGTACAATGTCTATTTAGCGTTTGCCATATATAAGGCTACACTCTTTGTGTTGTGACAGTCATAAAGATAAAATATACTAAAAATGATGAAGCAATTTTGAGGGCTTATTGTGTACCAGGCACTCTTCCATGTGTTTCACATGCATTAGCTCATTTAATCTTCATAATAATTGTATGACAAAAATACTCTTATCACCTCCATTTTACAGATGAGGACACTGCATCTTAAACAAGTCTGACAATTGCCCTTGGTCACCTAGGGATAAAGGAACAGAAGATTTAAACTCATATTTTAAATCATATCCTCACCATTTCATCTAGTGAAATCTAGTAGGAAAGTGATAGACATCAAAAAAAATGAAAAAAATAAGATAGAATGGGGTAAGTGCCAAGAAATATGTTTATGCAAAATGCCACTAGGGCTCAGAATAGGGGGAAAGCCAGGAGGATGTGACCAGTCTTCATGGACCTTGGCTGATGGGGAGGATTTTGAGAAAGAAAGGTGGAGGGGACATTTCAGCAAGAGTGAATGGTTTGAGTTATTTCATTTGTATGAGCCATTGAGTACATAAAAGGGAGTAGTCAGAATAAAGCCTGAAAAGGTGACTCTGAGCCATGTGTGAAGCTATAAGTATAAGCAGAGACATTGGCATTTAATAGGTGAGGCAGGAGGAAAATGGCTAAAGGTTTTGAACATGAGAGTGACACAATCACTGAGGTGAATTGTGAAAAATCATATATTAACATTCTGTGGAATGGATTAATATGGAAGTGTCCAGAATCAGGGAGATTAATTAAAAGTTTGGTAGGAGAGACTAAAAGCTTGAATTCAAGTACTGGTTTGGGGAGTGGAAAGGGAAAAAAATATAGGACAGAATAAGAGGCCCTATAGATGCATTCTAGGACTTGGCAATCTCTTGAAGGAATTGTTAGTGAGGTCTCCATGGTTTCTAAGCAGGCGGGGTAGCTCTGGGAGAATGGTGATTCTGTTCCCTTGCAGAGGAAGGCAGCCTAGGGGTCAGGTTTCAGGGGGGCAGAGTGGACATGCATTCATGTTTCCACTAGAAGTGTCCAAGGAGATGTTCTGTTCTTAATAGGAAATAAATACTTAAGGTTCAGGGCAAGGGCTTTTAAGAGGCTTTCAGTGATCAGTCCAGACTATTCTATATATCTCTTTCCTCTCTGTGTTCTTTCACATTTGGTCTCCCTGCCTTTTGGCAAGTTTCCCAGTGCCTGATCACCTTTTATGTCCTCCTTCCAATTTCTCTCCATTGTCATAATCAAATTCATGAAATTATACATCTTAGTTATTTATGCCTGCATGGTCTTTAACCTTTGCTAATAAAAAAGCATTTCTGCTGACCTTTAGCAAAAACAACACACACACACACACACACACACACACACACACACACACACACACTCAAAGCAAAGCCAAAGCAAAACAGAACAAATAAATGTAGAGCCTTTAAGCAAGAGAAACAGAGAAGCCATGCAGAAATAAACCTTACGGGAAGTGAGCAGAAACAATGCTGCCTGCATTGTTTTATCTCAGGTTCTGCCAACGAAAACCTGAGCAACCTGAGCGTAGGACGTTTACAATTACTTACAGGGTCTGTGGTCAACAGATTAGATCGAGTTCAATAAAACTCTTGAGTAAGAAGAACAGAAAAGTTTGGCTTTCTGGACAACAAAGAAAAATTCTTTAACCGTGGACAAGAGGCCACAGTGGGTTAGTCAAAGTAAAAACACTGAAACATCGTTTTGAAAGTTACATTACAGAATGCGTGTTCAGGATGCTTAAGAGTAGCTTTATTATATTACACTCCTCTAATCTCATTAGCTGTGAGCTAATGGCATTAATGGAAGGAAAAATATATTTTAATTCCCTCAGTCAATCTTTAGTTACCTCTATAGGATTTTTAGTAAAATTACTTCCTGGCAAGTATTTTGTTGAAAATCATAATTGGCAAACAGATTTAAGATCAAGTTATTTTCTCAATTAATGGGATTCATTCTGACATTAGTTTTGAAATGTCGCCCAACATTTTGTTCCTGTTTTTTATCCCAGATGTGCTATAATTTAGAACGAACTCCACGTTTCTCTCTGGTGCTTTGCCAAGGGCCTGTTCACCATTCGTTTCTGTCTTCTGCAGCATCTCAGTCCATCACACATCTGCTCTCGTTTGTGTGTTCTCAGTAGCAAGTGTGTCTACTAACCAAATTACTAACATGTACACAAATCTGGATTCACTTCTGGCACTCTCTTTCAGACTATGAACTTCTCAGGGGCACCTGGATGGTTCAGCTGGTTAAGCATCTGACTTCGGCTCAGGTCATGATTTCGCTGTTCGTGAGTTCAAGCCCCGTGTCAGGCTCTGTGCTGACAGCTCAGAGCCTGGAACATGTTTGGGATTCTGTGTCTCCCTCTCTCTCTGCCCCTCCCTGCTTGTGCTCTCTCTCTCTCTCTCTCTCTCAAAAATAAGTAAACATTAAAAAAAAAAAAAGACTATGAATTTCTCAGAGATGAGGCCTCTGTCTTTAATCATATCTTCTTTTTCCCTCTAAGAATTCTTCTGCTTTGCAAGCTCAAGGGAGGCCTCTGCCCCCCTTTCTCCTCTGGTTAGGTTAAGTGTGAGCTCTCCTAGCCCTCTGTGCTTGGGAATCTTAGCACTTATGGTAATGTTCTCTCTCCCTGAGTGCAAAGGCTGTGTCATTTATTTTTTATATTTAGAGCTTTGCATTCTTTTTAACACATAATGTATTCCTCTGGAAAATTCTGTGGAATGGAAAGAAACAAAAAAAACACAAAGGAGCCATTTATTTGTATCTGTGAAAAATTCAGGCTTTGGAAACAGAGTCAGATATTGCTACTGCTTAGTTGCAGATGAAATTCATTTTCAGCCTTTTCTGAGGCTTCTTCCTATCCACCAGTCTACCTCCTCAGGCACCAGATGTCTTCACATCAGTCACTTTTGGCATTGCTTTAGGCTCAAAAGGGTACAATTTTTCTCTTCCCATCAGTGTTTCTACTCTTCCATTCCTGTGTAAATAGTTAATTGTCAGCAAAATAAAAGTGTCTTAATTCACATAAAATAACAAAGAACTAATTATTTAATTAGTTAACTTTTTCAAATCAATTTGAATTTGTTTAATGGGTGTATACTTCTACATGGTGAATAAATTCTAGAGATCTGTTGTATAACTTGTTGTCAATAGCTAACAACATGGTGCCTTAAGTACTGGTTAGGAGGGTCATTCTCATGCTAAGTGTTCTTACCACCACCCCACCCCACCCCCCACCCCCGCCCACACACACACAAGCAAAGGGACAGAAATCTTTTGGAGGTGATGGACGTATGTACTTCCTGTGGTGATGGTATCATGGGTATATGCCTATGTCCAAACTCATCAAAACGTATACATTAAATATGTGCAACTTTCTGTATATTAAGGATAATAAAGTTGGAAAAAATAATGGTGATACTCTGAGGAATCAATCTCTAATGGTAAGATTTAGGGTATCACTTGAAAAACATTTCATAGCCTATTAGTCTGTCCATAAAACCTAGTCTGCACACTGCTGAAGTTTATATAGGAACAAGGTTCCAGGGGGACGGTGTGCCTCTTTTAGCTGTGATCTCTAGCCCCCCCAGGCACTCTGGATTGGAGCTCAGTATATGTTAAGTGCCTAGTGCAATGTCTAGCTCACAGGAAGGGGGCTCAGATTCCTTTACAGGCTCATTTCTTGCCATTTTCCTCTGCGTTCTATGCTCCAGCCTCACTGGCTTTCATTTAGTTTTGTAGGGACAGCCAAGCCTTTTCTGGCCTCAGAATATATTGTCTCTTCCAGGATATGTCATCCTCCTCCTCTTCACATAGCTAACTTCTACTCAGAGTCTCCACTGGAATATCACTTTCTCCTGGAAGGTTTCCCTGAAGTCCTAGATTAGATTAGGGTTTTTTTTTTTTCTTTTTCCCCGTGTGCTGCTAGAGCACCTCACTCCTTCTGTCCTAGTACTGGGTAGTAGAAGCGTAGACAGCACATAGCAAGTTGAAGGATGAGGACTTGAGGCAGACTGTCTGGATTCAAATCTCAGTTTTGCTAATTACTAGCCATGTGAACTTGGGGAAATTTTATTTAACTTCTCTAAGCTTCAGTTTCCTCATCTGTAAAATGGAAATGATGATAGTGCTTATCCCATCTGGGTTTTATGAGAATTAAAATAGTTAAAACTTTTAAAGGATTTAGAATAGTGATTGCTACCTAATATGTATTATGTATTAATAAAATATGTATTATTTTAAATATACTATACACAAAATATGTATTATTTTTCATATTCATATATTACATTTATTATATAAAAGTATAGGATACATATGTTTATATATATATATATAAAAGTTTAATATATATAAGCTTAATGTTTTAGTAATTATCTTTTCCCATAGACATTGAGTTGTTCATAACAGTTTTAGAACTATGTCTGTTTCCCTCACTATTTATTAGGTACCTGAAAAACTTGTGCAGCACATGTAGAAGAAAGACCTCCACAGTTGCTAGAACCCAAATTTCATGGCTAGCAGGTTGAAGTTTAGGTCCTGCCAATGGGAAACATCCTGTCTGAGACCTGGAGGTGAAATGGAGTTAGAATATCTTCGGGTTATGTGGCACCTGGGTGGCTCATTCGGTTGAGTGTCTGACTTCAGATCACATCATGATCTCAAGGTTCCTGAGCCAGAGTCCCGCATTAGGCTCTCTGCTGTCAGCACAGAGCCCCTTCGGATCTTCTGTCTCCTTCTGTCCCTGCCCCTCCCCTAACTCACTCTCTCAAAAATAAATGAACATTAAATAAAGAAGAGTTTCTTCGGGCTTTTGGAGCCATGGAGGCAGCAGATCAGGGCAGTCTCCTTTGGAGTAGACACTGTAGCAGCAGATGATAAAAACAGGCTTCTGTATGCTGCAAGGCAATGGTGGTTCACATAAATGCACTCTTTTGCAGTGATGGTCATAGCTTCCTATAATTCCTGATTTCTGTAGAACATGTCCAGTCCCTCCCTGGTTCCCTACCTCCATCTCATTTCTAACCCTCTATGTAACCCAATGCCATGTGAAGAAGTCCACTACCTTGCATTGAAATATCTAGAATGGTGTCATTTGCCTAGCCAAATCTTGACTAATAGTATTATAGGTACTAACTTGGAGTCTACTTAGAATTTTAAATCGTAGCCCAATTATGTGGTATATTCATTCCTAATGAAGAGACTATACACTTCTGATTAGGTAAGAAGCTGTTATTCAACAGTATTTTTAAAAAGGCACCCCATAACAGACACTATTTTAGGCTATAATGTAATCATATATGATATTTTTGGTGTGCATGTGCTTGATTTCAGGGTGTTCTGGATTATATCGTAAATGTAATGTCCAACATAGCTTTCTCCACTATCCCACACACTTAGGTGGAAGCATTCTGTATTTCTGTATAAGAGAAGATATTTTCTCTCTTCCTGAGTTCAACTATATTGTTATACCTAGTGTATGTCCTTGTCTCTGATGGGCCATAAGACTCATGTAATTTCACATGTAATGTCAAATTGGCTACACTCATGGGCATTAGAAACTTTTTTTCGGAAAAATTACCAACGCTCCTAATGGGATTGAAATAACAATATTTTGTGATAGAATCTACAGCACTGCTATTGCATCATTGGAATAATGTAATGAGTTTGGAAACTGGTAGGTTATATTAGAAGCAGTTCTTTTTAAGTCTATAAATTATAGTACAGAATTTTCTTTCCTTTCAGAACATAACTAAGTATTGTTTTCTCTTCCTTAAAAAGAAGATTTTCCATTAAATCAGACTTGATTATATTCTTTGAGCTTTGAGAAAAAGTCTGTTTCTTCTTAAGACACCATAATTTTCACTTTGTCTCCACATCCTTCCATCTTATTAAGTCAGCTTTGTCCTCTTATGTCTTACTCCCTTTACTGATGACATGGTTCCCTTCTATATGTCACCTTCCTAGAAAATGCTATGCAGAAATTTCAACACTTCTACGTGAGAAAAAACAACAGCAACAAACCACAGACTCTAAGAGAAGTTAAAACTCAGCCCTGGCCTGAGAGTAAGAAAGCTGAATTATAATCCTACACCTACTCCTTACTACCAGTAAGACCTCTCTGGATCACACTTTCCTCATTTATAAAGGAATTGTTTCTCATGTCCTCTTGGGCTCTACACTTCAATATTTGTGACTTACTTTAGTATCTCTGTGATATATGCGTGGCATGATAGCTCGATATCATCAAAGACTCAGGCTCATTCTAGTTTTATTAACCAACATCCTCATAAGTGCAACATCCTTGATAGGATGAAGGGGAAAAAGAAAAGGAAAAAGGCAAAAACAAGGAAAACAGATTTTTACCATAATAATGCCCCAACTACAATTGGGATCCTGTTTGTAAGAATCTGTTTGTAGTACAGAATGGATATTGGATAGGCCTGCCACATGGGGTTGATAATATAATAGTAATTTTATAATATATATTATATGTTATATATTATATATAATAATTATGTAATAATTATTAATGAGGTAATAATACCATCTCATTCTTCATGTATTTATTCATTCAGCTAGCAGATCTTTATTGAGGGCCTTCTTCGTGCTAGGCATTCTCTTTAGGTGCTAGACATTTGGTGGTAAACAACATAGGCATTGCCCTTTCCTTCATAAAGCTTAGTAGAAGCTACTAGAATTAGTAGGAGAGCTCTACAGTAAAAACAAACCCCCAAAATAAATATAAAATACAACTTAATATATATGATCTGATGAAAAAAATTATCATTATAAAAAGGCACCAGAGCTGCCAAATTTGGATTAGAAGTTCAGATGCCTTCTGAGAAAATGATATGTATATAGGAGTTGGATCCTCAGAGTAAAAGATGGGGTGACAAGAAGAATCTTGGAACGGAGGCAATCATGTGATTAGACATTCCACAAAGGCCAGTGTGGCTGGAAAGTGTTGATGAAAAGGAAAGAGTAGCATGAGACGAAGTTGGCCAGAGGACACAGGGAGAGAAAAAAGGGGAGTGACTGCATGGGCCAGTGTATGGAAGTGTTTGCTTTCACAGGAGTTGAATGTCAGATTTATGAAGGTTGTGAAAAGGGGAACTCAGAGCCTTGACAGCACTGGAAGGCACAATCAGGTTAGAGGACATTATTGGTTGTGCTAAGAAAATTGAATTTATCCTAGTTGATGATAAGGCACTGAAGTGTTGTTTTGGAAATGGTTGTTGTTGTTGTTGGTGGTGGTGGTGGATATACAAGTGGCAGGGAGCTCAAGCAGGTAGCTGTGTGATAATAAAATCCAGGTAAGTGATAATAAAAGCACAAACTTAATAATATCAATTGTACATTTTTATTTCTAAATCAAGAGACCAGGGCAGCACTTATCTAAAAAAGAAAACAAAACAGAACATAAGTAGAGTAATAGTACCTGCCATTGTTTTGAGGCTGGGCAGAATTTAAAGTCCTTTCCTTAAGGCAGCTGGGCTGGGTGTGGAGCCTGCTCAGGAATCTCTCTCTCCCTCTCCCTCTGCCCCTCCCCTGCTCACGCATACATGCAGTGTCTCACTCTTTCTCTTAAAAAATTAAAAATATAAAATAAAGTTCTTTCCTTAGATTCATTCAATTCTTTTAACAAACATACTATACTTTTATACTTATAGTATTACATGATTTTGTGGAGAAAATAGTGTAAGGGTAAGATCATTATGCTTTCTTTCTTTCTTTAACAAAGCAGAGGGAGCTAACTGCAGTCTACTCTATCCTCCTAAGTGTGAGTACTTATAAACATAATAGGCCTGAGAAGAGGCCACATCTTCTCAATTCACAGGGCATAATTCTGGATCTTCTAACCCTTAGAACTGTGAACACATCCCTCTAAATTAATTCTTCTGAGTTAATTCCAAGATTAACTTAGAAGTCCTTCATGAGGTATACAGGAGACAATCAGAAGGTGAGCCTTTCTTGTTACTCAAGGAGATAAAAAAAAAGTTTAATTGTTAGTTTTTCTACTTTTCTGTATACATCTGTATGAAATTCTCTTCAGACTTTGTGGACATTTTTATGATATCATTAAATGCACATAAATTTGTAATGCATACTCACCAACACTCTCTCTCTCTCTCATACTCTTTTCTGAATTGGTATGGGGGACCTTTCTGTTTTCAAGATTATTTAAGTTTTCCAGTAATAGGCACAGAGATGTTAAGTAACTTGTGTAAAATCACACCAATAGTTACTACCAGAACCAGGAATTAAAAAACAACAAAGGCATTGCAATGGCTAATTTTAGGTGTCACCTTGGCTAAGATGAAGTCCCCAATTATATAAACAAACACTAATTGAAGTGTTGTGAAAGTATTTGTAGATGCAGTTAACACATTCAATCAGTTAATTTTAGGAATTTAGTTCAGAAGTAAATCTTCTGTTACTTTCTTCATCTTTATATCATAGAAATCCAATTGCTTTATAATGGTTTCCGTAAAGAATTCTCTTTTCAAGTACCAATATAAAATTGCTTGGATATCAGCAATTTCATATGGCTTACTCTATTATCAGTTTTGAAATGATCTCTGACACTTCACCGACTACTATGTTCCTATGAGTGTTGTTTCTTACGGGGACTAGTATTCCTGTATGCCTCTTTTGCTACTTTCCTCTGCAATTAGAATTGAAGCTTGTAGGTATTAAAAGAAATAATACTGGCACAGGTGATTTTAAGGAAATGAATTGATTTTTAAGTCACTTTTTGGTGAGTGACATCAAAGACAATGCATTCCTAAGCTTCTTTGTCTCTAATTTTGAAATCCAGAATTCTTCCCTTTCAATAGCTTTGATAGAATACCTGATTCCTCCTGAAAGGGAATATTAAGGTACAAGATTCAGTTATTGAAGCTTTCTCTCTTTTTTCTTTTTTTTTTTTAAATGTTTATTTATTTATTTTTTTTGAGAAAGACAGAGAGACAGAGCACGACCAGGGGAACGGCAGAGAGAGATAGAGATACAGATCTGAAGCAGGCTCTAGGCTCTGAGCTGTCAGCACAGAGCCTGATGCGGGGCTCAAACCCACGAACCATGAGATCATGACCTGAGCCAGTCAGACGCTCAAGCGACTGAGCCCCGAAGCTTTCTCCTACTGGGCTCCTTGACTTTAATATTTTTAGTGCCATAAATAAAATTTTCTATTTTACCACCATTAACACAGTATGGTGGTCTTTGACTCAAAAGTACACACACATACACACATGCACACACACAAATACACACACACACACACTGACAAATGGTAATGGAAAAGCAATTCTAAGAGCTTAGATTCATCACTAACTGTGTAATCTTAAAATCTCTTGATCTAGATCTCTCCACGTCTATGGTGTGGGAATAATAATAGCACATGATAATGAATTAATTTGAAAACTATTAAAAGTTATTTCTCTGGACTTGAGTGGAGTAAAAAAGCATTCCCAATAGGGAATGTACATTTATGAACATCACTGATACTAGCCGTCCAAGAATACTGAGCAACTACTAGGCTCAGAACATTGTACCTGGTGCCAGGGGAGTTTACAAACTCAAGAAATGAAGACTCTATACTTTAAACACTGTGATTGACTAATTTACTGAGGAGTTCAGAAGCACAGTATGACCTAGAATGCAGGTGCCTGAGTTTGATGGGTGCTGTGGCACTCAAAACCTTTTATATCCTATATGATTCTAAGATAAATGTGTGTGGGGGTGAGAGAACATCAGATGGGTGGGTTGGCAGAGTGATTTCCTCTCAGCAGAATTCATAACAAGATGCTTACAGCAAGAAAACCCTCATGAACAAACTTATGTGGACCTTAAAATGATTATTCTTGTAGAAAAGAAACCTGGGAATGTTGTAAAACATGGGCCTCTTTGAAATAACTCTTATTGTCTAGGTGAGTTTTGATGGAAAGTTTGATTGCTCTATCTAAGGCTCAGAAGGATGAGCCGTAATAATACATATTATTTTATGTAAGGAATAAGGATAGTTTAGCCTGCTGCTTTTTCTCACTCTCACATAACAGCAAGCCATCGTACTGGCTATCTGTTGAGGCCAAAAGCTGGGTTTGAAAGGTTCAGACAGACCTCAGATGCTATCGTACTGAGTTATCCTCTAGTTTCAGGACTCTTGACTGTCACAAACTTGCATTAAATTATTTTCACTGGCTTAGCTGTATTCCTACTACCATAACTCTGTATTTTCATATACCCAGTCTATCTCCCCTGCTAAAGACACAGCCACAGACCTATCCAAATAATAAGAATTTGGGTGGAGTGTTCATATATGCGATATTGTGAATATATTTTATGGATAGTGTTAAATTAATGACTTGGTTTTTTACCTCTAGCTGCTTTATAACTCTGTCTTCCCCATGTTTAATATATCAGCCATCTCTGATAGAAAGGTGGTTGGTATACGGTTGATATTTTTGGGGTCTTGGCAGATGGTTCTTATATTCTGAAACCGCAGTATTAAGAAACATACCAGTAGCATCAGCACCGCATAGCATCACAGCACCAGGCCACATGTCCTCATAGAGAAAATAGCATCCTGCTTAAGTAAAATGCACTATATACTTATATATATACACACACACACACACACATACATATATACACACACATATATATATGCATGTATATAGTGTACATTTAATATACATATATATTTAACATATATTATGTATATATAATAGTGATATATACAGGCACCTGATTGGCTCAGTCAGTTAAGTGTTGACTTCTGCTCAGTTTATGATCTCACAGTTCATGAATTCAAGCCTCACATTGGGCTTCTGCTGTCAGTATAGAGCCTGCTTTAGATCTTCTGTGTCCTTCTCTGCCCCTCCCCCACTCGCACTCTGTTTCTCTCTCTCTCTCTCTCTCTCTCTCTCTCTCTCTCTCTCAAAAATAAATATTTTAAAAAATAGTTTGAGGCGCCTGGGTGGCTCAGTTGGTTAAGTGTCCATCTTCAGCTCAGGTTATGATCTCATGGTTCATGAGTTCAAGCCCCATGTCAGGCTCTGTGCTGATAGCACAGAGCCTGGAGCTTGCTTCAGATTCTGTGTCTCCTTCTCTCTCTGTTCTCCCCTGCTTGTGCTCTGTCTCTTTCTCTCTCTCAAAAATGAATAAATATTTTAAAAAATTTTAAAATAGTGATATATAATACGCATATAGATATGTATATGCATATGTGTGTATATGTATATATATATAATATACTTATTATACATATAATAGTGAATGGTGACCTTCAGGAAAATCTTGTTGCTTTATTAAAGGTATAGGGAAAGTTGTGGACAGAAAATAAGTGGTATGTGGCAAGGTAGATTGGAACTAGATGATACGGGCCCCTCTACAGGGCATGGTAAGGAGTTCAAGTTAGATTTTTAAGGGAAATAAGAAATCTTTTAAATGTTTTAAGCTGGGATGTCACTATCATCTGTGAAGTATCTAAGACTTTATCCTACTGGTAACAGCCTACCATAGTTTCAAGGTTGCTGGAAGAAGAAATGCCACTCATGGGTCAGAGATAAATGACTTTACTGTTCGTGGAAGAGGAAGTGCTACTAACTCAGATATAGGACAATGGAGGAGCAGAGAGGGCAGGACTTCATATCAAACATGGAGTCAGACTCTAATACAATAAAATCTGCCTCCTAAATCATATAAGCTTAATGTTAAATGTTTTTTGCATTCCAGATAATAGATCTGAGACTGTACTATGAAGATGAAAAGGTCATAACATAAAATTGCCATCCCTAAAAAAAACCTGGAGCACTTGGATGGAAGTAATTAGGGCAGAGGGCTTGGTGTTTCAGACTTAAGAGATAAAATTTGAATATCAAAATCTTTTCCTATATTAAAAAGAATTATTTTTGAAAGAGAGAGCCTGCACATGAGTGGGGGAGGGGCAGAGGCAGAGAGAGAGAAAATCCCAAGCAGGCTCCGCACTCAGCATGGAGCCTGGTGTGGGCTTGGTCTTACAACCATAATATCATGACCTGAGCCCAAACCAAGAGTCAGATGCTCAACCAGGTGCCCCAGAAAGAAGTTTTATATTTAGGTACTTACCTCTTAATTTTACTGCTTTACTATTTTAAAATATGTCCTATCATTTAAATTTTAAGGTGCTTTCCATATATTACAAATTTCTTATGACTTAAGGCCAGAACATTTACTAATTACTCACTGCACGTTTTCTAATAGATTGTTTACTATCCATATCATCAGACTTCTCACAAAAAGTGCTTCGGCTAAAGGTATCACAGAGAAAAGAAGCTAGAACTTTGAATTGAAAGGTCTCATTTGTAATTTAAATCTGTGACTAAATCAAGGTAGGAGAAATAATGTGATTAGAATAGATAACGGGAAGCTAGAAAAAACAAATGATAACTGAGAACATTTAAAAATATTTAATATATTTTTGATTTGGTTTAAAAAATGTCTGTCAATGGAATTTTAGGTAATGAGGATGTTGTGCTTTATAGAAGGTGACAGAAAACTAGTCTGAAAGCCAAATCTAGCCTACTGTCTGTTTTTGTACAGTTCATAAACTAGAATACCTCTTACAGTTTTAAATGATTACATTTTAAAGGTTATATACGTATTTATATATTAACCTTGATTTTGCTTCTTGTCTTACAAAGCCTAAAGTATTTAGTATCTGATTCTTTGCAGAAATAAAATTTGCCTCCCCAATTTAAGGAATAGATTCCATTGGCCTGGACTTTTTGAGAAATAAGCAAAATACTTAGCATTTGGAGAACGAAAGAATAAGAAAAAATCTGTTCAGGGTCATATTTTTAGAACCTGGCCTTGTAATATATGGAACATTATTATCTTATCTTTTAAAGACTTACAGTGAGCCATGCAAAGAAAATACAGTTGATTTTAACTACTGGGGCCAGGGCAAGTGACTTCAAGCCTTGGGCCCTGAAGTCTTCATAGTTTGGTATCTTTGTTCATAATTGATTATTTCTATAGAAGCAAGTCCTCACAAAGAAGATTTGAATCAAAGAAACAAGGACCTCAGCAAAGGTATGGGAGTAGTAGCCTTCACTAAGGGCAAGCAAACCATGCTGTGTTCTGAGCCAAAAAGTAGTTTGGTGGGAGTATGCCTGGTATATTAGTTGAACTAGTAGGAAGCTAGAGTGGCTGGAAAAAATGGGGCAGTTATGGGAGATGGTAATGCAATAAAGCTAGTGCAAAGAATTAAAAGGGAGCCAGATTGCTTGTTAGCCTCTGATGACTTTGTATTTGAATTGGAAGGGGAATTATAGAGGTTTTTAAGTAGAAGATCTATTGCTGTTGTTCAAAGTTAATGCGAAGAATGATACCTATTGATGCTGCCAGAATGGACCATGGTGGATACCATACAGTGACTCACTCAACATCTTTCCAGTTATATTCTGTTGTATTTTTTGTATGATAAAAGTTTGAAATTTACACATGCCTTCTAAGGTTTTCTTACATCTGTGTTTTTGGATTGTGGTTTAGTTTGTGCCAAAGAGATGCATTTGTGTCAAGATTAAATTTGGAACCGTATACATTAGGTAGGGAGGCTGTGCCACTGCAGATAGAGCAGGTGCTGTACTGTTCTCGAGACATCATCTATGGCAATGGCTTTTTGATTCCTGGACTGCAACTAAGGCAGCATATTGTAGGAGCCAGCATTTCAGCTGATGCCTTCCTGATCCTTTTGTTCTAGTTAAGGCCATTTTTCCCATTAGAAAATAGCCCTAGTTGTAGCTTCCTGCTCTCTAGATCACAGCTAAGGTAGTGTGTTTGTAAAGGCAAGTATTGGGAATCACCACTTCCCATTTCCTTAGCTCCCTACTGTTCTTGAAGAGCAGGTCCCTGAACAGAACTGTTCTGTGATGTGATTCTAGTAGTTATTCTGGGAAACCCATTGTAGAGTCTGTTCCTCCACCCATTAAAAGAACTGTAGAAGCACGTAATTTCTTACGGCCTTATAAAACAAGTCCATTGCTTGAAGTGGAATTCTGGATGATATAGGGAAATTGAGAGTTTCTTTCACTCTTAGAGTTACCAATATGAGGTGTCATCCAGATCTGTGCACTTTGAAATCAATCCAAGGACCTTAATAGAAGAGGAAAATAGAAACTTCCAAAGAGGTGGAGGGGGGCACAATGTAATTTGAATACATTCTATATCACGACAATATATAGCATACAAACAAATGGGAAGAAAAAAATTGAATTAATAAACTTACTTCAGAACAAGGTAAAAAGAAATCTTACAAGCATGAATTCATGAAATTTGGATGAAAAAGTGCATTTTTTTTGCTATGCACCATCATCATGCCTCCTTTGTTGTACATATTTTGCTCTTTAATATTTTTCTTTAAATAGAATCAGAGATTAGGGAATAGATGATTCTATAGTTAAGATAGGAATATTCTACATAGGCCTACAACATCTTACCATTGTCAAAAATAAGGATGCTTTCATAATAGTTTGAAAGGAAAAAAATACAAGTCTGAGGAGAGACTGCTGGAAGATAGGTAGTGACAGATTGAACATCAAAAAGAAAACAGTGATTAAATTAAAACTTGTTTTGTCTGTAAAATGTCCATGATGATAATTAAAGAAGAGAAATATTAATTGTTTTAGAGAAAAGTCTGTCAGGAATTGTGATGGCTCTGAGATTTTATTACTTGTGCAAACTAACAAGTTAGCCTGCCACAGTTTCACATGAACTGGCAGAAGACAGCGACTCCTGGGTGGGAGACAGAGGATTTGATTACTAATGGCACAGCAGGTGGTGTGACTTTCATGTTTGAATTCGTTACTCTTGGGGCGCCTGGGTGGCGCAGTCGGTTAAGCGTCCGACTTCAGCCAGGTCACGATCTCGCGGTCCGTGAGTTCGAGCCCCGCGTCAGGCTCTGGGCTGATGGCTCGGAGCCTGGAGCCTGTTTCCGATTCTGTGTCTCCCTCTCTCTCTGCCCCTCCCCCGTTCATGCTCTGTCTCTCTCTGTCCCAAAAATAAAAAAAAAAAAAAAAAAAAAAAAAACGTTAAAAAAAAAAAATTATGAATTCGTTACTCTTGTTCCCCTATCCTGTGGGGGCAAATGCAGATGCAGGCCCAGGTGGATGCTGCACCCACAGGGTATTTGTGCCACAGCTGAGGAAAAATAAGATTAGAAACTCTAATTCTTTTTCTAAAATGTTTTATTTATTTGTTTTCAGAGAGGGACAGAGCATGAGCGGAGGAGGGACAGAGAGAGATACACACACAAAGAATCTGACGCAGGCTCCAGAGCACAGAGCCTGATGTGGGGCTCGAACTCACGACCCATGGATGTGAGCCGAAGTAAGATGCCCAACTGACTGAGTCACTTAGGCGCCCCAGGAAACCCTAATTCTTAAAGGGGCTGCTAGCAAACCCACACAACTTTCTCTCAGAGGGAAACATTACCTTAATTATCTTGATCAGGAAACAAATCTGTCCTCTGCCCCAGAGGCAGTTTCATTACAGGATACTTCTGAATGCAAATTCATACCAGCCACGCAAAAATGTCATGGAGAATTGTCCCCTTCGCAAAACCAAACCTGAAAATGTGAGTACATCGATTGCTGAGTGATTTCCCCACAATGTTGAAAAAGCCTAATTATTCAATTGTTAAAGGAAGGTGATACACTTTGCTTTTTTGAGCAGATATAATTCCCTCCTCTCTTTGGTTCGTGCAGTATTTAAGTTCACCCGATTCATAAGTTATATGCCATCTGCTGAATTGTTGCTGTGAGAATATGGAATTTTATATTAGAAAAGGATTTGGAATAGATCAATAAAGTCTGAATTCAGGGCTGTGAAGGATATTTGCCTGGAAGCTGACCTTGACTTTACCCACTCACAGTAACAATTCAGGAAAGTCGTGGACTTATTTCTCACCAGAAAACTGTATCTGGTAGCCCACAGGCATGGTTCTGGAGTCTTGGGGAAGTTGGGGAGTTGCGTGCAGCATTTGGAACAGGAGCAGTTTGGAGCACCGGTGCAGAGTGAGCCCTCAGTCACTCTACCCAGGTGTGAACAGCACTGGGCAGGGTGAGCCCTCAGTTGCTCTATCCAGGTGTGAACATTTGAAGTTTTCCTGCCCTGGCCCTGGGCATACCTGAGGCCTGGGAAGGCGGCACTTCCTTCTGAGGAGACTTTTCTTTGTTTTCACCTTTGTTTAATCATCACTGCAATTTCCAAATTCTTTGCTATCAATGCAACTTTCTGTGCCATGATTTTATTTATGGTGTCTTATTATTCACAGCATAATCCCACTGTGTTATGTTACGCTCTCAATTTTAAACTATTTGTTGTTCTTTGCACATTCCTTGCTGTGTTATACCTCCATGCCATTTCAAAATAAGAGAATATTAATGTAGTGATAGTGTAATAAACTCATCCCCCCCTTTTCTATCCTTTTTTATTCCATTTAGGCAAATATAAGAAATTTTCTGTTTATAGATGACATTGTTTGCTACACTTTGTTTTCTGGTGAGATATTCTTTTTTTTCCTTTTTTTTTAGTTTTTATTTAAATTCCAGTCAGTTAATATACAGTGTCTACTGGGATTCTTGATTGCATTTAGGAGCAAGCACACCCTACAGGGGTAGGATAAAAATATAATTGAAAGCTAGCAGAGAAAGTAACACAACTTAATATTATATTCTCTCTCTAAAATAAGGCATAAAATATAACTTTACAAAAGACTTAATGTCTAACACACATCAAAGGTTTCTTGCATTCTTAATATACCTCTGTAGACACAGACAACAGGTCCTGAAAAACATATGCAAGTATTCACATGCAAATATGCAAAATTAATTTGGTTACTCATCTGTTGTACTTGTTGAATATAAAATGAAGAGATGCGTGTAGTGGTATCTAACATAAAATGACAAAGGCTACAGAGAGGCAGTAACTTTGTGGTTAAGTGTGTGTTATCTGGAACAGGGCTTTCTGTGGTAAAATTATGGTTCCACTGCTGATAAAATGTGGGGCCAGGAACAAGTTTCTTAATTTTGGGACCTCAATTTCCTTGTCTAAAAATGAGTATGATTCTTTTTTTAAGATTTATTTATTATATTTGAGAGAGAGAGAAAGTGCAAGTCAAGGAGGGGTAGAGAGAGAGGGAGAGAAAGAGAATCCCAAGCATACTCCGCAAATCAGTGTGGACCCTGATGCAGGGCTCGAACCCATGAATGGTGAGATCATGACCTGAGTGGAAGTCGGACACTTAACCGACTTAGCCACCCAGGTGCCCCATGACTGAGCTGAAGTCAGATACAACTGACTGAGCCACTGAGGTGTCCCAGGTATGATTCTTTTATTAAAAGAAAATGTACTTGTTGGTCACTATAAGGATTTGATACATAAATCTATGTCAGATAATCAGGACAGTACTGGGCATATATATTTTCACATAAAAAATTTGGTAATAGTTACTGACTCAGGGAGTTGGGAATGAGAGTCTTGATATCTGCGTTTAGAAAAAGACAGGGTTTGAAAAAAAAAAATAGAAAAAGACAGGGTTTGGGGCATCTGGGTGGCTCAGTTGATTAAGTGCGTAACTTCAGCTCAGGTCATGATCTCATGGTTTGTGAGTTCAAGCCTGGAGCCTGCTTCAGATTCTGTGTCTCCCTCTCTTTCTGTCCCCCCCTCCCCCTGCTCATTCATTCTCTCTCTCTCTCAAAAATAAATAAACATTAAAAAAATTAAAAAGGGTTTTCAGAGTATGCTCTTATGCTGCTTACATTTCCTACCAAATTCATTTTTCTATCAATTAAATAACCTAATTAATTTGAAAGGACTCAAAATAAACAAGAGTACAATGGTTTAGAATTTTATAGCCAAATTGCTTTGACCAGTACAATCACAAAAAAGTAGACAGCAGAATTTTACAATTTTATTTTAAACATTTGATAATTTTTTCACACTACTGAAAATTGAGAAAATGGTTCATATCAAAAGCACTGTCCCATCCTTTAGTGTCCTATAACATTTTCATAAGATTTTCTTCTTTGAAACAGTTTAAATATTTTTAGATGATGCATATTTAAGTTTTTCCCATGTCGAATTACATATTCAATCCTCAGTTTTATTCATTTTAGATAGCCTCCTCTTTTGGACAAAAGAAAATGATTGTGAACGTTTTTTCTACAACCTAAATACTAAAAATAAGCTAAAAAAAAAGTTCCAATGTGTGAGTAGAGACAATATAGTTCCAGGCAGCTGTCGGAGGAGCTCTAGTCTATTCAGACTAGGTCCTTGTGCCCAGAAGAGGATAGAATGTCAGAGTTGAGCATATGTTTACTGTACCTTTGAGTTGGCAATAAAATGGAGTATATCCGGTTCTCAGGATTGACATTATCCACATATTTCCAGTCAGCAGAAAGCCAAACCATGGGAAAGAGAGAATCAGTCATTGTAGTTCTAAATTTTAAAAAGTAGGAAGAGTTCAGTTGGAAGGAATAAGGAGTACAGCAAGCTGGAGAGGCACCATAGGATGGGTCTTTACTCAACAAGATGGCTGCTAGTTTCAGGGGAAAGAGTGAAACACAGAATTGGCATAGTGGAAAGCTAAAAGGAAGGACATTCTCATTCTTGCCTTAATGTTTATTATCTTGGTATCCTTGATTTAAGTCATCCATTAAACTACCAATATCTCTCCCTTTGGAATTACAGAGGCTTAAGAACATCTTGTCCTTACTTAATGTATATGTTTTCCAGACTCCTTTATTCCCACCTTGGCACTAAGCACAAAATATTCTGTAATAGTACTCTATCTTGCAAATATCTCAGTGCCTTTTCTTCATTCTTAGGCACTTGACATTTATCAAATGGTGTAGAGGAAATGTCTTTCCCTGTCACCACAGAAAGTCAGATGCCAAATGTTCACATTTCTTTTAGGGGATGGCATCCAAGAGAACTACACACTTAGTATTTGAGCAGGAGGCTATAGGCCTCTGTGCTTGTTTGGATGAGGATGCAACTTAATCCCCCCCACCCCATATCCAACAGCAGGAACACACTAGAGTTTAAATCTTACAGAATATGATTTCAGGACTTCTTCTTTTGGTTAATTGCTACAAAATAGGCACCCAAAGTAAAGACATGGAATGCAAGTTAAAGCTGTGTCTCAGTCACCCTCTAAGGACCACTAAAATTCTTATTTTTACAAATAACACATGTGAGTTGAGTTGATATTTCATGTAATCTATAATCTAAAAATTGGTTGGTGCCTTTTAGGCTTCAGGCCTCTCTTAGGTCCACCCCTGTCTGAGGCATCAGATCTGAAATTCTGTGCCTGCTCCAGAGTCAGAACAAAGCAAATAAAGCATGGTGCTGGCAGAAAGTACTTACACTGCCATGAGAACAGGTGATGAATCACTTTGCTATAAGGACAGCTAATATGGGTTTGATTGGGGACCATTGGTTATGAAAAGGCAATAATGTGAAGCATTCTAGAATACCTGATAGCATAGACTGCTGTATAACTGAGGTGGCAAAGGTGGTCAGTCCTGTGATTTAAGAATTGGAAAATGTATCAGATAATCAAAATTTCTAATTCACTTTCTTCTTAGGTGCCTGTCCAAAGACATTATTTGAGAGCATCGTATATACATATTTTATGTTACAGCATACGTTATTATTATGAAAACTAGAGTTATACTTGCTACCGAGAATTTCTCAGCTTCTGATAAAAATAAGAGAAGGGGAGAAAGAATGAGGTGATGATGCAGGCACCAAATAAATGGAAATAAAATGAAAACTGAATCAGCAGGAGGTGCTATGGGGCTCTAGATATGGTGAGTCCAGAGTTCTTTATAGCCAACTACCTCACTTCCCTTCCCCTGTGCTGGGAATAATATGGATTCTACAACACTGTTAGCAAAGAAAGGCAGTTTCTTTTAAATCATTACTAAACTAAAAGGATTTAATAATCTAACGCTATACTAGGTTCTTTTATTGTTTTCCTTTGGGAGACAAAAAGGGGGGTTGTGCAGACATGCTACAGATGTGGCTGTGATATTCATGTAGTGAAATGTGTAATTAGGAAAACATTTGTATGTAGAGAAGAAAAGACACAACAGAGTTTCCTGCATTGAAGAGGTCTTGTGGTATATGAGGATATGGTTTATCATAAAGGAGACAGCTATATCTTCTTCTGTTTCGAGGAAGGGGAAAAGAAAGAAATGTGCTGGCAACCTCTATCTAAATACATACCTGGAATTCTTTGTGATTGTCAGAAAGAAAAGGTAAGCCCTTAAAAAAGAGACTAAGTGGAAGCAGGAGCATGACTTCTCTGAGTGTGGGTTACTCTTTCCACCAAAGGGGCCAGCTCATGTGTCCAAGGAGGTCAGGAATTGGTTCCTGATAGTTTTTGGCCAGAAGGCATTGACATGAGCTAATATATAGGAAGTGCTTTGAGAAGTAGTACACTCTTATTGTATGGAACATTGTTGGTAATTAGTACATATTTGTTAAATTAATACTTCAAAAAATGCTTGGTTCATGTAGCACAGATGTTCAAAATAAACGAGTCCTGGGTTGTAGATGTATAATCACAAAGATGAATTAAGGAATGGAATGGGTCACGTCTGTAACTGTTAACATATGGAGTCTGTAAAGAGGAAGTAAAAGAGAAAATTGAGAATTTAAAGTCTTTTAAAGTCTGTCAGCACAGAGCCCAACATGGGGCTTGAACTCACAAACTGTGAGATCATGACCTGAGCTGAGGTTGGACGCTCAACCAACTGAGCCACCCAGGCACCCCTGGAAGTCTTATTTTCTTTTCAAGAGGTCAGAAAGTGATGAGACTTTAAAAATAGCAAATGAAGAAAGCTCTCAAGAAAAGGGCAAAACATGAGGCTTCAAAAATAAAAATTGTTATTCCTCTCTATAAACTCAATTAATTAAATTATGGACAAAAAACTAAAGTTGAAGAGGTTGAGACAAAAATAGAAAAATCAAAGAACAAAAGAGTAATTTTATAGATAGGTTTAAGGTTATGAAAGTAGACAACACATCAAGAAAGACTCAATATACTTTCTTATAGACACAATCTTTGATGATTGCCTAGGACCACTTCTGGGTGCAATTAAAATGAGTAAAAATATGAAACTATAAAAATGCTGACATGGGAACAAAAATAAAAAAAGAATAACAACAATGATATCTTAGAAAAAGGAAAGAGAGAGTATAAAAAATTAGTATGATAACGAGATTTTATCCAAGAATGTTTTTATAGAAGTAGACAAAACTTGGTGTGCCTGGGTGGCTCAGTTGGTTAAGCGTCCGACTTCGGCTCAGGTCACGATCTCACAGTTTGTGAGTTCAAGCCCCATGTTGGGCTCTGTGCTGATAGTTCAGAACCTGGAGCCTGCTTCAGATTCTGTGTCTCCCTCTCTCTCTGCCCCTCCCTGCTTGCGCGCGCTCTCTTTCTCTCTCTCAAAAATAACATTAAAAGGGGCGCCTGGGTGGCTCAGTCGGTTGAGCGTCCGACTTCGGCTCAGGTCATGATCTCGCGCTCCGTGAGTTCGAGCCCCGCGTCGGGCTCTGGGCTGATGGCTCAGAGCCTGGAGCCTGCTTCTGATTCTGTGTCTCCCTCTCTGCCCCTCCCCCGTTCATGCTCTGTCTCTCTCTGTCTCAAAAATAAATAAACGTTAAAAAAAAAATTAAAAAAAAAATAACATTAAAAAATTATTAAAAAAAAGAAGTATACAAAACTAGCTCATATCATGAGGAACCAAGCTATATCAATATATAATATATAATGGAGTCAAAAGCAAATGACTCCATGGGAATGTAAGGAAAAGGGATTAAAGAAGGAGATACAGGGAATATTTATGTTTAGCTTACTAAAATACTTTCATTTCAATAAGTTTTATTTTCTAGTTAAGATCATGGTATACCACTTACGTTAATGAAAAATGATAAGATTTTATTTAATTCATTAATTAATGTAGAATAGCACTTATTACTTTGATAGACAAGGTAATATAATGGAATAAGTATGGCTTTTGTGTGTTGACATCCCTGGTTTCAACTCCCACTTCTGCCATATTTTAGGTATATATAAGTGTGTCAGTATGTGACTATGGGCTAGTTAAATTGTTTTGAGGTTATACTTTTTTCATCTGGGTAAAGAGAAAAATAAAAATTATATTCTTTCATTTTATGAAAAAATAGAGATAAAATGCTTAAAACAAGTAGCCCAGAATCTATGCAAGGCATTCAATAATTTGTTGTTTCCTCTCTTCCAAATTGCAATTTTTTCTCTACCTTCTTTCTGAAATTAGAATGTATCTTAGAGATGTTAAAAGAAACTTGCTGGCCATCAGGGCAAGGAGTAAGTTTTCCTTGCCTTTGCTGTGAGAACTCAGATTTTTACAGAGGTTCTTTTGATTGTCACCTCAATAGAGATACTTACATTGATAACTCCATGGGCAATTGAATTTTAAGTTAATTCTGGATTCCTAATTTTTGCTTAAAATGTCTTTGAAAAGATTGCATTGTGATGCAGCATTGAAATGTAAAGTTACATTGTGTACAGAAGATTACCTGTCACAAGCCAAGTAATTTAAAGACAGAAGAAATTGCCAAATCTCCCAAAATAGAACATAGAATTTTTCAAAGCTAGGAGAGGTTGGAGTGACTGATTAGTGTGTCATAAAAAACTGTATCACTCAGGTGCCAATCAATGATCTGTCAAAAATTTCCAGGTGACTATCAAGAGGTGTTTAATTTCCATTGATACATGCTTCAGTTGAAGATAAAAAATTGAGATAACCTAATAGGCATTTTAGGGGACAAAAACCCAGAATTCTTCAATATGTCTTAATATCAGGCCAAAAAGGCATAAAGAGGTAAAGAACAGGAGCTACATTAACTATGAAAATCTATAATCAGAGGCCTTACTTACATGATGCTTTTAAATTTATTTAAAATTAGATTTATAACACTATGAGCCAGGCACCTCTAAAATATTAGCTCATTTAATTACAAACTAATTTATTCAGTCACAAATGAACTCATTTAATTCACAAATATTAACTCAATTCTTCTAACAGACCTAAGAGGTAAGAATCCCTATTACATCTGTCTTACAATAAGGATATTGAGGGATGGAAAAGTTAAATGAAAGATCACAGAATAAGTAAGTGGTAAAGATGGGATTCAAACCTCCTGAGTCTGTGTTCTTAATCATTAGGATCTCAAGTCTTTGAGACTTTTGTATGTAAAGAAACCTTAGTCTCAGTCTATCATAACAGACTCTGTTCTAAGCATTTTTTATCTATAAATGGGTGTAGATCTTACAAGAAGCTCAGGAAGTAGATGCAACCTCTCAGGCCACAGAAGGTAAGAAAATTTGTCTAAGAGGCTGGGATGTCTACTGATGTAGCCTGGCCTCAAAGCAAACACAAAACTAGTTTCCTTTAACCAGTAGGCACATGCCCCTGAGTTGTAGAGCATTTTCAAGAAGAATGTAATAGCACTCTAGTTGTCCATTTACTTCCTTTTTCTTCTAGCTATAGTCATCCATTCCTTGTTATTCTATTCACTATAAATCACCCATATAAAAAAATAAATTCTTTAAAAGTGGGGGTAGGGAAGAGAAGCAGATATAAGAATTTCATCAACATGCCTAAAGAAAACTCTGACACACTGCTTTATTGGAGACCCTCAGATACAGTCTATTCCCTTCTAAACTGTATTGTTGGCTTTTTTCATTGTATTGGTTAGAATACATGAGGCCATTCTGCAATAATAATTTAAAAACCAAATTTCAGTGGCTGAATATTACAAATATTTATATCTTGCTTATATCACAGTTTAAACAAGGCTGAACTTCACCTTTACACCAAATTTTCCTGGCACTGTCTAGTTTTGATCTTTGCCTGGAAGCCATTTTTAAATCATATCATCATTTGCCGCCTGGAAAGTCTGGGAAGCTTTGTAACCAGCAAGTCCTTACTTCTTTGCGTTTAATAGCCCTTCCTTTAACTCTTTGCTCTTCTCTCACATCTTACTGTAAGCAGCAAGAAGATATCAGGGATACCTTCAACACTCTACCTGGAAATCTACTTAGCTGGATCAGCCCGTTTATTTCTATTAAGGAAAGTGATGCTGTTCCTAAACTTTTTGCCATATTAGAAATCTTTTCTCCAGTTTTCAGTAACATTTCCTCACACTGCTTTAAGCCCATACCCATAGCCTTCTCAAAGTCTACCAAGCATGTCCTAACGATTTCTTTAAATTTCTTCCACTCAAAGCCATTCAAAGCCACTCCCATATTTTAAGTTTTTTCTTATAGCAGGACCCTATGTTGAACTACCAAAATCTGTATTAATTTTCCATTGTTGCATAGCCAATTACCTGAAAATATAAAACAACATTGGGTTGCATCCAATGCATCAGGAATTTGGGAGTTGCTGTTATTGCTTGGGGTCTCTCAGGAGGTTGTAGTCAAGATATTGGTCAGTGCTACAGTCATCTGAAGTCTTGAGTAGGGTTGCAGAACTCACTTCCATTCAATTGGGGCCACTCATATGACTGGCAAGTCATGCTGATTGTCAGCAGAAGAATTTAGTTTATATGGTCTTCTCTGTACAACTGATTGTCTTTATAAAATGGAAGCTGGCTCATAGAGCAAGTAATGGAAAAGAGTAATGTGGAAGCCACAATGTCTTATATAACCTAGTCTCTCAAAACCACACTCTATTATAATTTTTGCAGTACTCCACTGTTCACGTGGGTCACTTCTATTCAGTGTGGGAGAGGATCACACAGAGATCTGATAATAGGAGACAAAAATTCATGTGGGCCATTTTGCAGAATGGATGCTATGGAAAAGATAAACACAATAGTAAATAGTGATAATGTAATTTATAAATGCTACAGAAGAAGTTTGCTCAAAGACCTGTAGTGCTATGGAAGATGGAATATAAAACTATTATGACAGAAGTGAAAGTCAGGAAATTCTCAGAGAAGGTGACATTTGAGATGACTCATTGTTAATGAGTTGGAATTCAGTACTCAAAAGGAGAGAGAAAGAATACTAATTAAAGGAGAAGGAACTATTGTAAGAATTGGTCTCTAGGGGTGCCTGGGTGGCTCAGTAGGTTAAGCATCAGACTTGAGCTCAGGTCATGATCTCTCCATTCGTGGGTTCAAGCTCTGCATTGCGCTCTGTGCTGACAGCTCAGAGCCTGGAGCCTACTTCAGATTCTGTATCTCCCTCTCTGTCTCTGCTCCTCCCCAACCTGTGCTCGCTCTCTCTCTCAAAAATAAATGAATAAATATTAAAAAAGAATTGGTCTCTAAGTAATTAAATATAATAGGTAAAGATAATGGGCAAAAGATGAAAATACTAATAACTCTTATGTATAAAGTTCTAAGCATTTTACTTAAAAAATCATAACATTAATAACATATAATCATAAAATTAGCATTATATGTATGGCAAATATTTTGAATTGTTCTTATGTATTAAAAAGTTGTAGGAGGGGGGCACCTGGGTGGCTCAGTCAGTTAAGTGTCCTACTTCAGCTCAGTTTATGATCTCACTGTTCATGGATTTGAGCCCTGCGTGGGCCTCTGTGCTGACAGCTCAGAGCCTGGAGCCTGCTTCCGATTCTGTGTCTCCCTCTCTCTCAAAAATAAATAAACATAAAAAATGTTGTAGGAGAGATGCCTAGTTGGCTCAGTGGTTAAGTGTCCAACTCTTGATCTCAGCTCTGGTCTTAATCTCAGCATCTTGAGTTCAAGCCCCACATTGGGCTCCATACTGGGTATGAAGCCTACTTAAAAAAAAATGCAGTTGTAAGAAGAATTAGTCAAAAGGTCTAAACTTAGAATATATAAAATATGCAGAAAAATAGCAAAAATTATTTTTAAAATCAGTTATTTATTATAAACATATATATTGTGATGATTTAGAAAACATAACAAACAGATCTTGTCTAATATTTGATGTGTCATTATTATTTCTGTCCACATCTAAAAATCTTTTATCTCAGTTTGTTTTTGATAACCTAGAGTTCTACTATCCAGTATAATAGCCACTAGACACAAATGGACGTTGAACACTTGAAATATCACTAGTCTGAATTAAGATGTGCTCTAAGCATAAAAATTTTTAAAATTTTGATTACATGTTGAAATGATTTTGGTTAAATAAATATTTGAGTTAAATTAACAAAATATTTTTCAAGTTCAAAATATTTTTATCTCAAAACTTTTATAGATTATATATATATATGTATATATATATAAATATACATACACACACACACATACACACACACACACACATACACACATACATTCTTACATTTTTATGTGAGAATGTACCAATGAGAGGGGTTGTGCTATGTTATTAACACTGTTTATGAAGAAAGTAACATTTGACCCATAGTTCATTATGTAGCTGCACTAACTGTATTTAACCATGAATTGGTAACACAATTTATACATATATTGTGTATATAGTCTCTCCATCATCTCAGAGTGAAAAATGGAGGAAATAGAAGAAAAACCTCAATGATGAAACAAAGACTTACATCCAAGATTTAGTTTATAGTATCCTGACTTTCCTTTATGAACAGAAAAAAAAAATCTCCAAATAAGAGCCAAGAAAATGTTCATTTTAGATCAGAATCCCTAGAAGCAGATCCAGAGACAATGAATCAGAGGCGTGTGGTTGTTGAGAAGTGCTCTCAGGAGAAAGAGAACGAGGAATGCTTGATTTGATAACAGAAAAAAAAAGCCAATCAAGGGATTGGCTCAACTGGAGACTAACTTCAGCCTGAGTCCTTGGGGAGCTCTCAAGGACAGAGTGCACCACTGAGTTGATCCCACATTAAGGCAAAGGGCCAGACTTCGGTACTTCAGGTGTAGGTGAGGTGAAATGTAACCTCCAGGGCAAGAGGGCTTCTCTTCCTCTACATTCTAGCATTTCTGTAGGGCTAGGTGGCTGGCCTTGTTTGGTGCTATAAACATTCCTGAGGTTTTTGTGTTGTGGTTACTATAAATTTCTTAGTCTGTGGTTACTGAAGTTGCCAATTTATAGTTAAGACTATAATATAAGTAATGTAAGGACAATGTGGTAGATCACTTGAGCTGTAAATATTTTCCTACCTACTCCTATGTAGTAGCAGCCTTTGGTCACAATGATCAAAATCAGTTATCCCTGCCAGTGCCTGTTGGTAAATTAGAGACTATGTGGACACATTAACACAGATGCATGGGAAGTGAATTGTGACAATGACTCCTCTGTTTGAGCACACGTTTATGGGGATCAGATTACAAATGAGACACGTCTCACAGAGGGTTTAATGGGTCCACAGATACACCCAGTGGTCATTTCTGCAATTCCTAAACTTGTAATTGGAATGGACATGCTTAGAAGTTGGCAGAACACTCACATTGGTTTCTTAACCTGCAGTGGAAGCTTTTGAAACTCAGGCCACTTTCCCAGGTCAACATAACTCAAAAACATATTAGAAGAAATTGGAGAGAGTTTAAATGACATCATTAGAAACTTGACTGATGAGGAATGGTGGTCTCCATCACATCTTTTTTCAGTTCATTGGTCTGACCCCTACAAAACCCATATGAATCATAACATACGATAGTAGACTCCTGCATACTTACTCATATAACAGCCCCAAGTGCTAAATTGAAGTAATGTGTTCATATCTTTATTTATCAACTCTAGACAGTCCCTATTAACTTCCTGCTATTACAAGGAGAATTTATCTCACTGACATGATGTCTCTTTCCCCCTCTCAAATATTTGTTATATTACTGTTTGGGTTTTTCTTTTGGCTACTTCTGTAATTTTAAATAATAAATGTACCTTATTTTGTGTTTAGTCAACACTTCCCAGTATCATGCCTCAACTTTATATAAAATGATAATTATCAAAATTGTTCTTCAGGACATCCTTCCTTCTGTTTTTACCTCCTACCTTCTGGCAATTATACTTTCACTTTTCTATTGTAAAGGCTCCTAGTATTTATATTCTTCTCCGGTACCCTAACCAAGGGTTTGTACATTGCTCACAGGTTAACATTAGATGTTGTAAACTGATACAGAGAATCTATTTTATTATGACACCAGATATGGTTTATAGCCATATCAAGAAGTATACAGTGTTTATTCAATATTTACTGAGTACCTAGGTGTCAGATACTGTTTCAGGCACTGGAAATATAACACTAAACAGAACAGTCAAAAATCTATGTCTTTAGAATACTTACATTTTCTTTAACTTTCTACTCTCAAGAACCAATGTTACTGTCACTTGCCTACTTGAAGGAGAATGTTTCTAGCATGAAGGTCTAAGAAATGTTTAAATTATATCCCATCAATTGCTTAAAATTGTGCCATATTTTGTTAACTATTTATTTATGATGGAAATGATGGATAACTAATTTGGCACTTAATATGTGACAAACATCCTGCTAAATCTTTCATATACATCTTTTTTCTAGCAACATTTTATGAGATAGGTATTAACATATTCATTATGCTGTAGATAAGGAAAAGGAAATTTAAGGAGGTTCAATATCGGGGCCCCTGGGTGACTCAGTCAGTTGTGTGTCTGACTCTTGATTTTGGGTAAGGTCATGTTTCTAGAGTCATGGAGTTGATCTCTGCTTTGGGCTCCATGCTGAGCATGGAGCCTGCTTAAGATTCTCTCTCTCTCTCTTTCTCTCTCTCTCTCCGTCTCTCCCTTTGTCCCTCTTCCCTGCTTGCAACCTCTCTCTCTAAAATAAAAATTTTAAATAAAATAAAATAAAATAAAATAAAATAAAATAAAATAAAATAAAATAAAATAAAATAAAAAAGGAAGGTTTAATATTTCATAGAAAGGAAGGGACCACAAATCTGTAGTCACTGTAGAGAATCACACTCAAATATATGAAAACATGCCAGAGATACAGGAAAATATTTTCAGAAATGCACCTATGTGGAACACTTTTTCAAGACCTAAAAATAATTTAAAACAATTATATAAAAGAGAGGAGCTAAATAATAAGGTATATTTGAAATTCGTGAAGAATAAACTTTTGTAAGTTATAGTGAGGGGACAAGGACAGGCTTCCCCAAGACATGGCATGCTGATTATGTGATCTGAAAACAATCAAGGCCTAAAAGACTTTGGAAGAAACTTTGACTTCCTTTCTACAAGAATTTAAATAGAGGACCTACTCCTGTAGAGAGTTATCACCATAGATGAGTACATTATAATATGAACTAGGTAAGGTAGACATGTGGAACCTGGCAGGGCCTTTCTGATTAAAGTCCTCTCTATGTCCTGTTGTGACTGAATGGCCCAGCAAACATTCATTTAGTAAACATTTACTCTTTTTCATCTTTATGTGAATTGCATCCCTTCCCACTTAAAGTCCCAGACCACTACCCATTACGTCTCCTTATTTCAGAATAACATATATATATCTCATTTTGCCTGTCTTTGGAATTTAATGTCTGTGTAGATTCTCCATATATTCACAATTAAATTTGATTTTCTCCTGTTAATCTATCTCATGCTAATTTAATTCTTAGTCCAGCTAGTAGAACTATGAATGACAGAAAGTGTCTTCCCCTGCCCCCCCAACAATAGAGAATATGACCTTTTTCAAATGGCAATGGAATAATTATAAATACTTTATATAGTTTAAATAAATACTGATTTAAATTGTAGAACACACAAAAATTGTTATTGCCAAAATTTCAAGAGTTATTGGAACTATATTGATTGATTTTTTTCCTTTGTTGCTTCCTTTCTTGCTGCCTCCTTCCTAGAATACATAAGTGATGACCATTACTCAAACATCCATGTTGGGACATGAGGCAACCTTGAGGATAAAAGTCATGCACTTAGGATGGCTGAATAGAAACAAACACTAATGATCAAGAAATACCTCTCTGTTTCAGGACTTCTTTCAACTGAGAGAAAAGTAATCTCATGTACATCTAGCCTATATTATTTCTGGATTCTATTATTTCTGTTACATGGAGCTAAACCCCATTCTCACTGATAGATAATAGTGCTGTCATTTTGACTGTTTCCAAGCCCTGACTCAAGTGGTCTAAGGTGATAGGGCCTATAGATGATATGGTCTATTATTATTAAGATCTTGGTATAGGAAATGAAAGACTATTCTATTTAACCATGGCTTTGGGTAGATTTATGGAGCAGATAACGTAGATACATCACCCCTTATTTTTGCCATTAGTTACAATCTCTTCCCACTGTCTAAACTGGTCCAACTTAACTAAGGTATTACCACTTCTTCCTGGTGACCTATTTGGAGTGCAGAGATAACAAAACAATAGTAAATAAAAGGTGGTCTAAAGAATTTCTGACTGGAAGTTATCTGGTATTTAAATAAGTTCAACTTGACTTCAAATAAGCGTTTGAATTTCTGTCAGAAATTATACTCAATAGAAAAATATGTTTGAGAGGTAAACGGAGAAGAAATATATACTATTCAGAACCCATTTTGGGGAAGGATATATGTTGTCATCTGGCTTAACAGTGAGTATTTTGTTAATCATTAGAATACTCGAGAGTTTTTGAGAGTTTAAATGCTTGAGTCTGTCCACACAGCGCTCTTATTTTTGACTTCATTAAAAAAAAAAACATGTTTAATGTTTATTTACTTTTGAGACAGAGAGAGACAAAACATGAACGGGGAAGGGTCAGAGAGAGAGAGGGGGAGACACAGAATCTGAAGCAGGCTCCAGGCTCCGAGCTATCAGCACAGAGCCCGATGCAGGGCTTGAACTCACGGACCATGAGATCATGACCTGAGCCGAAGTTGGATGCTTAACCGACTGAGCTACCCAGGCGCCCCTTATTTTTTACTTTAATAAAAACAAATATTATACAGATTACTCATTCATACTCCAAAAATATTATTTATTTATTTTTTTATATTCCAAAAATATAATTTTATTTTATGTAAACATTTTACATAATCTTTCCCTTAACAAATTCAAACACACTACTGCAAGACAGATTTGAATGAAGATGATGAGAAATGAATAGATTTATTTTTTACTGTGATCTTTCTGACAGTGTTACAATTAAGCTGCCAAAAGCTAAAGAGAAAGAACACATGTACACACTGTATTTGACTAAAGAATGGCTGCTCAACCAAAGCACATTTTGTACAACAGATTCAAGGAAGCATTTAGCATACCTGACATAGAATAGCTAGGTGATGGGCAGTGAGATATTCATCACTAGAAGAAAGCCGTAATATAGAGAGAGCTTTCTCACTTAGCATCAACTTTGGTCTTAGACCTCTGTGTCAGAAAAGATGAAAATATAAGCACATCTCAAAATTAATACCGTAATAAATACTGGTTTAGAGAGAGAGAAGAGTTAAGTGTTTTGGTACTATCCCCCATCTTACGTCTCATCCATCCTGAGGTGTGTAGATAGACACACACCTAACTGTGTGAGAAGACTGGACATCAGTTGACACCTCTGCATTTTTAAGCAGCCATCTTTATTGGCAGGTTAACTGTTTCTCATTCTTCCATATTAGTATCTTTGTAGGCACAGAGTCCAACAAAGTTTATTAAAGGAAATTTTAATGGAGATGTTAACAATTTTTCTATGTGAGAAGAATGCTTGGTCTGTATAGTGCATGTCCTGCAAATGCTCCTTAAGTCACATTTTAAAAATGAATATCAAGTATCTTTTTTGTTTAATTATTTTCAGAGAAAGAGAGAGTGAGAGCACATGAGAGAGAGCACGGAGGAGGGGAAGAGAGAAAGGGAGAAAATCTTAAGCAGACTCTACACTCAGCATGGAGCCTGATGTGAGGCTTGATCCCAGGACTCTGGAATCACGAGCTGAGTTGAAATCAAGAGTCAGATACTCAACTGAATGAGTCACCCACTGAGTGACTAAGTGCCCCTCAAGTTTCATTTTGAATACTTAACTCAAGGGAAAATTCAGTGTTCCAAAAAATGACAATTAATGTTGAAAAAAAGGGCATATTTTGATAAGTTTCTATCACTTCTGAAAAGACATGGATAATCTCAGTGTGTTACAGCATCAAGAGATGCTTAGAGCTTGTCTTAGAGAGGCAGAATAATTGCAAGGCTTTGAATTACTTAACTTGCTCAGCTGAATTTAACTCAGGTAGTATATACTTCCATGTACTCAGGAATAATTCCTAAAATTTCTCCCCCAAACAGGTTTAAATAGCCTATCAATTGAAATTTATGCCAGTGTCTTTCAGAACACAACAGAATACCTTAGTCTGGTTTTACCAATTTTTCTCACTGGTTTCTTAGCTCTATCATAGCTCTAACAGTACAGAAATGTTATCTACACATTTGAAGTAACTTGCCTTAGCTCTCTTTACTTTTTAAAATTTTTAACTAGATAACATATAAGAACAGGTAAAGATGACGAGTGTCATCAGCCAATTTCCCGGCAAATGCAGAGCCAGGGGAAGTCTGTTTGTTTGTTCATTCATTCACTGATTTATTCTCTCACATAATCATTCGTTTATTCATTCATTTACTCTCTGCTTTGTTAAACAAAGGATTTGAAGTGGTTCTCAAGAGGATCAATCAAAAATAGAAGTACTATAAAAATAAGAAAATTTAAAAACCAAAATTAGAGAGTAGAGATATAGCAGGGTTGGGGGAGAATCAAGAATAATTATGATAGAATTATAGGAGTGTCTGGGTGGCTCAGTCAGTTAAGAGTCCAACTCTTGGTTTCAGCTTAGGTCATGATGTCAAGATCATGATCTCAAGCTCATAGTTAATGCGATCAAGCCCCCCATCAGGCTCTGAACTGAACCTGCTTGGAATTCTCTGTCTCCCTCTCTCTCTTCCTCTGCCCCGTTCATGTGCACACTCTCTATCTCTCTCTCTGTCTCTCTCGTCTCAAAAATAAATAAACATTAAAAAAAAGAATTATAGGTATGTCTCTGACCTTCCCAGATGCCAAAGCAACAAAACAAAACAAAACAAAAAAAACAAACGCAGAATCAGTTATATGATTTGCATTGTCTTCAAAAGGAGAATGCTGGTATTTCAGGAGAAGCAAAATGTTTTCCTAAGAACTGAAAATAAATTATCTTTGGGAATACTTACATGAAGAGACACCAAGTGATGTAATTCACTGCAAACTTAAGTACAATTGAACAGTGAATAGAATTGTCTGTTTCACACAGCAAGCTCTAACACCATCCCTCAAGTTAAACTAAGGGCATAACAAGGAATAAATATAAGAAAGAACATCTTAGAATGGCCAAGAATATATGGTTTTAGGTTATAGCTTTCTGATATTTTGAGTATATTAGTTAACACAACTTGGTTTAAATAATTGGAAACCATGTCGATGTAGAGTGACCAACTAAAAATATATAACAAACTGCAAGTACTGAGTGATGGTGGATTTCTTGGTATTCCCTGGACAAGCCAGGAATTTTCAATACTCTGAGCCTTGCCATATCCTTTTCTATTTGTCTGGAAAGATCTGACTTTCCCAATTAATTTGGCAAGCTCTTCTAATTGTGGTGTTGTACAGTATAGTAGTTTAGAGTGTTAAATTTCCAAACAAATAAATCTGGGCTTGAGTCTTGGCTCTGTAGTTTATTAGCTTGTGATCTCTTGTAAGTAACTTCCCTAAACCTGTCTTTTCTCATCTGACAAATGGGTATTATAATAGCATCTTCCTCAAAGCCTGCTCCCCAAAAACACTTTTCATAGTGCTTGGCACATAGTAAGGCTTAATAAATGGTGGTTAGTAACAGTATATGAGAAAGTTTATGGCAAATTTCTATGAAATATTTAGAGGATAAAACAGATCTTACAGAAAAATGGGAACAAAATCAGTCTATCAAAAAAGTCTGTCTTCAGTAATATTTAGTCTTCTTTTAAGATTTTTGTATTTTTCTGGATGATATGCCATTGCTCACCTTGTTTTGTCAGCTTTTGATTGACTGAATTTGAATAAATATGTGCAATGCCTTATTTTAGAAATGTGTCAGCAAAGTAATTAAAAGACATAGGGTTTTTTTTTTTCATAAAAAATGGTCTTAAAATTTAGAGGTCTTAAGTTAGAAATATTTAAAAAATGTCTTAAGGCAACTTTGCTGTGAGAAACTTTGGAAAAGAGGAATGTGATGGTTAATTTTGTGTGTCTGGACCACAGTGTAAGCAGATACTTGGCCAAACATTTTAGGTGTTTTTGCGAACGTGCTTTTGGATAAAATTAACATTTCCATTGATGGAAATGTGTAAAGTAGATTGCCCTATTTTTTTTTTTAATTTTTTTTTAACGTTTATTTATTTTTGAGACAGGGAAAGACAGAGCATGAACGGGGGAGGGTCAGAGAGAGAGGGAGACACAGAATCTGAAACAGGCTCCAGGCTCTGAGCAGTCAGCACACAGCCCAACGCGGAGCTCAAACTCACGATCAGTGAGATCGTGACCTGAGCCGAAGTTGGACGCTTAACCGACTGAGCCACCCAGGCGCCCCTAGATTGCCCTATTTAATGTGGATGGGTCTCATCCAGTCAACTGAAGGCCTGTACAGAAAACATAAGTCAAGCCTCCCCTGAGTAAAAGAGTTTTTGGTTTTTTTTTTTTTTGTCCCCTGACGTCCTTCAAACTGGGATATCAACTTTTTTCTTGTCTTCAGACTTGAATTGAAATATTGGCTCTTCCTGGGTCTTGAGTGCCTTTTGGATTGGAACTATACCATCAGCTCTCCTGGGTCTCCAGCTTGCTAACATACACTGTAGGCCTTGGGACTTGCCAACCTCCATAATCTCGTGAGTCAATTCCTTGTAATAATTCTCTTTATATATCATTCTGTTGGTTCTTTTTCTGTGGAGAATGCTGACTAATACAGGGCACTTCATCCTTTTTCATATTTAGTTCCAGGATTGTTCTTGGTCACAGGTGATATGCATGTATGTGTATGGAAGCAGTCATCATGTATCTTGACTACATTTAATCAGTTTGCACAAAAGTGAATAGTTGTAACTCCTTTAGGCACAACATTCGCCCCCACCGCCCCATATTATCAACTTCTATTCTGGATTTAGCCTTGAAAATATGCTTATATCAATCATCTCCAACTTTCTGCATCTTGTCCTGGGCACACTCTGAAACCTAAGCAATGTGGATATCTTCAGTTTTGCTGATACCAGAAACCTGAATATTCTATGGCAACATATGGGTCAAACCTCATTTTTATCCAGTCCTACTTGTTCTGTGAACCAATGTAATATCCTTATGGTTAACCTGGAAGCATGTTTGGAGGCTGACAGGAGACAAGGAGATTTTTTTCTGGACTCCCAATCTATTTTTTGGACCAGCCTTCTTATATCCATTTATCCTTCTTATATCCATTATCTATGAGTGAGACATGTTCCTTACATTTCCCACTTTTTTTTTTTTTTTAGCTCTTGTAATTTGGATTTGGTGAACCCCTAGAGTGATCTTTTAATTTTTTTTTTTCTAACAGACCAAGTGACTAGAAATGGTAATGGCATTTATTTCAAAGAAATATCTACTAATTAAAATTAAACTTCTTAGTACATCAAGATGTTATTACTTTCAGACAATATATTTTAACTGACATTGATCTCTTCAAAAGTATTTATGCCATCCATTTTGGCAATCTATGGGAATATGTTTTCATATTGCTTATTCAACAGTCTTAAATTATTTTGTTGGGATGGACTATAATGCTTCTATAGATCCTGATATAGCAGAGATGATGACAAAATATGACATGCTTAATAAATGCAGTATTGCTAGATTCAAGTAGAATTTTTTTAAAAATTACCTTTGCAGACCTTTTTTGAACAAAACTATCAGAGAAATGTAGTTTTAAATGGAGTTAATCTCTGCCTGAATTATGACTATATATTGCAATAAAATATTTAGAAGAATTTTTATATGCTAACTCCTAATGGAGGATAAAATGACCACTGCCTGCTAAGAAGGATGAGTTATATAAAATAAGTGATTCTGGTGTGCTGACCACCCAGATGGGTTTGGATATGGGAAGGAAGGTCTGATCCTAGTTTAAGAGTGTGCTGTACAGAACTAAATTACTTTGTAAAAAAAGAGTGAGAAGTCGTACCAATTCCCAAGGTGGTCTAAGGGATGAGGTGGGGATTTGAGATAAAGGGAAAGGAAAAACAGAATGTTAGAAGACTGAAGCAGTCCATTGGGGAAGTCATCAGTGAAAAATATTCTGCAGCTGAGTGGTGAACTAAAGATATTTTGAATAGAGATATCCACTATTTAATTTGAGGTTCTGTGAATGCTATAATATATACCCCTCTTCAAATCCCTCAATCAAAAAAAAATCTTCAAAATATGTACACACTGATAACCTTACGTAAATGTGGAAATTGAGGCATAGACTAAGTTTCGTGACTTGGCAGAGATAAAGTGGGATAGCACTATTTATGTGTGCAGTGAAATAGTTCATAACCTGAACTGATTAAATGGAGGAAGACCTTAGGAAAGGATGTAACCTTGAGGATGTACATCCTGCAAGAAACTGCAAGAATTTTGGAAAGATTTCTGGGCTTCTACATGTAATGAATTGGGAGTCTGAGTTAATTTTATTTAGATCTTAAGAAACAAGAACCCTAATTTCAGTGTCATGTATATTTAAAGAATAATGGGCCCTCTCTCCTTTATCTGTTATTTTTGCTGATGTTTGAGCTCTTAGAATTCTATTTCACTGGTTACTGTTCCTCCTACAACAAATAGCAAAGATACTATTAAGGTGCCACATGTTTGCCTGAAATGAAATGTAAAAATATTTTCCATGTCATATGAAAGAAATAGAGGCTGTGCCTACAGCCATTCATAATTTTTTCAACAATTTTATTCAGTGAAGACAATGGAGTTTTAGACATTGTCTTGTACTCATGTGACAACAGCAGAAATATCAGTTAAAATCCATTGGAAAGAGATATTGTGTTAAACCAATATATTTATTACTACCTTAGATTATCCCTTGGATTATCTGCAGGGTGATAAGGTGGATAAATTCAGGACACACTACCCAAAATATGGCACTTTAGCATGCTGAGTATTTTAAACTGAAGGAATTTGACTAATGGCAGGTGCAGGGAGGATTTTCTAACTTTCCCTTGAAGAGCAGGTCATTAGATCCTCATGTGAGTGGTGGTCTCCCTACCCCCAAAGAAAAGAACATCCTTATCTCTGAACACAGATGAACATCAAGAGGAATCTGAACAAACAGACCTTGTTAAGTTTTCCCCAGTTTACTGCACTTGGTTCATACCCTTTGTCCTATCATATTTCCCTACGACTTTCTACTCTTCATCAAGCCTAGTATAAAAATGTTCAGGTTCGGGGCGCCTGGGTGGCTCAGTCAGTTAAGTGTCTGACTTCAGCTCAGGTCATGATCTCGTGGTTTATGAGTTTGAGCCCCGCGTTAGGCTCTGTGCTAACAACTCAGAGCCTAGAGCCTGCTTCAGATTCTGTCTCCCCCTCTCTCTGTCCCCCCCATGCTCATGCTCTGTCTCTCAATAATAAATAAATGTTAAAGAAAAAAACTTAAAAATGCTCAGGTTTGACCTTTACTTCAGGTCTTCTTTTCCTTATGAATGCTCCTGTGTCACATAACACTTATATTAAATAAGGTTATATGCTTTTCTTTTGTTAATCTGTCTTTTGATACAGAGACCCAGCCAAGAATGGGTTACTCTTTTGTAAGGAAAATGTACATCTATTAAGGAAAGCTCCATTTGTAAGGGTGTCTCCTTTTCTGTTCCAGGAAGAGAATGATGACTATATCACAAGAGAATCTTATCACTGGAGAAGGCAACACTTAAATCTGCATAACAAATCCTTTCCTTGATTACCATGCTTTCTTTGGTCACCTCCACATCACTGACCACCCACACACAACCTTTCTTTTGTCTTTTGTTGAAGATGGTATTTAAGCTGGAGTTCTAAATCACCTCTCTGAATTACTCATTTTCCCTGGGTATCTCCCATGTATACATGAAGTATACATGTTAATAAACTTCTGCTTATTTTTCTCTAGTTAATCTGTCTTTTATTTTAGGGGTCTCAGCCAAGACCTCAAAAGGTTAGAAGGAAAATGATTTTCCTCCCCTACAATCTGGTAGTTCTATTTTTAATTTTTTGAAGTACCTCCATACTGTTTTCCATACTGCTGCGCCATTTTGCATTTCCACCAACAGCATACAAAGGTTCCAATTTCTTCACAACCCTGCTAACACTTGTTATCTTTTTTTTTGTTTGATAAAAGCCATTCTAACTGGTGTGAAGTAACATCTCATTGTGATTTTGATTTGCATTTCCCTAATGATTAGCATTGTTGAATATGTTTTCGTATATACCCTTTGACCATTTGTATGTTTTATTTGGAAAAATGTCTATCCAAGTCCTCCTTTCCCATTTTTAAATCAGGTTGTCTTTTTGGTTGTTTTTGTTTTTATTTGTTTTCCTTTTGCTTTTGAATTATAGCAGTTTAGTGTCACCTTTTAAATAATAGGCTATATCTTTCACAAATAGGCATATGGTGCTTTTGATCTGTTTTAAAACCAGGAAGTTAGTTTTTAGTTTATACTTTCACAATGAAGTTCATTGTCTCTATGACTTAAATGGCAGTTCACTCTAGCATAAAACAAACCCAAGTTACACTTTGTTTTTAAAAAAAAATGCTTTCTTGTTTTTTCCAGCCTTACTGGTACTCTTCTTGAAGACTTTGCATGGCAAGGATAATTCTATACTTTTGTCAAATCCCATTTCATTTTCTTCTTCCTGGGCACAAAGGAATACAAGCTCCCTTGCTCCCTTGCTCCCTTAATCCTAAACTCCCTTGCAATTAAATTGGGGCCAAATGGCTGGGTCCTAAACTAATTGCCAAAGTAGTTATTGTGGTAGAGCTCCTACCTAAGGAATGTGGTGGAGGCCTCCTCAGAACAAAGGAAGGCAATGTGGCCCAATCAACTCCTATACACGTATGCGTAGCTCTGACATGACTCTAACTTGGACTGTCCAATCAGACTATATGTCACCATATATGGGAGACAAAGAAGTTGAAATTTCATAAAAAGGCTACCCCCACTATGCTCAGGGCTCAGTTTTTCTTGTATGAACCCACTAAGCCTGTGCCAGCACAACGAATAAAGTTGCTTCCTGGACAGAAAAACCCCAGTGTCCCATCTCCCTGTGCGAGAATCTTGCTACATTATCACCTAAGCCTGTCTCTTAAAAACAGTTCTTGCAATAATTCTTCTGCTCTCTCTTCTTCTGAGGTGGGGATTTTGGAAATCATATGTTACAGTGATAGCTATAAAGTGGAGGAGGGGTGGTCAACTCACATCGGCCTTGATGTGAGCAAGAAATAATATTAGATTAAGCAATTAACATTTCAGGTTTCTTTTTGTTTTTTCTTTTTACAAAGTACAGTCTAGCTTCTCATAACTAATTCAACTGTCTCAGCAAACATTGTATATTAAACCTGTATAAAATTCAATACGAAAAGGATTTATTAAGTATTTGAAACAATGTATAGAGGCATTTCACCACATAAATCAACATTTTCTACAGTAGTCTTATCCAAAAAAATTGATATTATGTCAGATAACTAATAATGAATGAATGTTAGGAAAAAATGAGTTGTTTTGGGGACACCAAACTGCAGATTGGAGAAGTCTAAATATATTTAAGAACACTGAATAAGGCAACATTAGCTGTAATTCTATTTAATTATATGGTAACAGTTTTTGGATTATCAAATTGGAGAAAATAAATCTTTGGCAGCTGGAGCATTTTATCTTCTTAAAAAAATCTCTTTAACTGGAAGATGGAAAGAATAATACCGTTATACTAGACAATTAAACCCAAAATGCTAAGAGACTGAGGAAGGAATCTGAGGAATACCCCTACCTAATAAAACTAAATGAATATATATCTAGTGAAATTACTGGTAAGTCAGTCAATGATACTTTGTAATTCTCATTTTCATAAAAGTTTTCTGCAGAGCCTGCAGATTGAAAAAAATTGATGCATAAGCAATAAGGTAGCTGTCAACTTCAGTATACAGATCACTCTGACATCATATGGAAAAAGCAGCTACAAGTATTAGAGTGTGCAGTTTCAAATATCAGTGAGGAGGTACCAGAAAGTGCCATCCCAAGATAGGTTTCTTTGGCATATGGATTATTTTGAGTTAAAGGCCATTGAGAACCAGCAGATGCAGGGAAAGCCCTAAAAACAGGGCACAAGTTTTGCTTTTGTAAAGGATATTTACATTTATAAGGAAAATTTCCATTTGGAGCCATGTCTCCCTCTCCTATACCAGGAAGAGGAGGACTCGTGGACTCTTAAGAACTGTTATCAGTGGAAAAGACACTGCCTTAATTCTGCATGATAAACCTTACTAAACAGTGTTTACCATGCTTTTCCTGATCACCTTCCCATAATTTGTCTCCTTCACATAGAAGCCCAAACCCCTTTTTCTTTTGTTTTAGCCTAAGATGGCATATAAATCCAAGCTCTAACCACCCCTTGGAGTCACTCATCTCTGGGTGCTCCCGTCCGTAAGTGCAATGCACAGGCTGATACATTTTTGTTGTTGTTGTTAGTCTGTTTTTTTGTTACAGGGGCTCCACCTAAGAACTTAGAAGGGTAGATGGAAAAGTGATCATTTCCTCCCCTACCCTGCCAAATTCACCCATCAATTTGTAGAGATTATATAACACACACACACACACACACACACCCCGTATCAATTTTTAATGAACCAGATCAATTTTTGGTTACGTTTTGATTCTGCCATCACTGCTTACATACAGCCAGCCTTGATTTTTGGCAGTTGTCTCAGAACAATGTGTACTTTACCATAATTAGATAAAGTTTGCTCAATATATGATATATCTTTTCACTAGAATGACCTTTGTAGTTTTCTGAGTTAAAATTTTATAAAGAGAAGACTAACACAATTATAGACAAAATATTTAAGGATCAATACAATATGAGAATTTTTCTCTATGTTTCCATATATTAAAAAAATCACAGAGAATCAATTCATTCTCTGCTGGGAAATTTATTCCATAGATGAATAAATGAGTGATACACAGAATATGGTTGGCACAGTAAATTTTGGCTATATGATACAAGTATAAGGAGATGTCAATATATTAAGCAATAAGCCACAAATTAGAAATCATTAGAATTCAATTACTATATTTTCACAAGTAAATTTTACTGACAAGACACTAATACTACAACAAATATGAGTCAAGAGTTTCTAAAATATACCTCTTCTTTGCTCTTTGCCCTTCTCATCCTTCGTTACTAAGGTATCTGTTTTGCATTGTTTTATATTGGGTAACTAGCTAAAGAAGAAACAAGTATGACCAATTAAAGCCAAATGTTAAGACATTTGCCATGAACCTTTCCTTATGCAAGACAAAAACATAGAATAATCAATTTTTTAGGACTGGAAAATATCTTGGAGATCACAAAGTTTTTGCTTGGCTATCCCTTCTTAGCAATCTGATTCCCATCTGTTTGGGGTTGATGGGTTGAAATAGTCAACAGTGTTCCAGGTGATGGCTGTTGCCTGCATAACCAGGATGACTGCATTACCAAGGACACAGAGGTGCTGCAGCCCAGCACAGCTCTGCCAAACCAGGCTGGAGAGCCAGAGATGTAAACTTTTGTGCTTGCTTGATCTGTACCAGTCAGGATCAAGATAACTATCAAACCTGCCTTCAATTTCCCCTCAGAATTAATGTCCCCCTTTCTTGAAATGAGCTAATAAATACACTAGAGTCATACATAGAGATTTTATGTATGGCAAATAATGGCAAATAATGGAAGCTTTTAAAATGTTTGTACCTGAAATGATAAGCCTCCTAGGACATTCTACTTAGTATCAGCACTGGTAGAACGTCCTTCTCTGCCAAGAATTGTAAACTCTTTTCGGGTGAGAATTTGTTTTGTTATATGCCTTTATATAGTCTGTCTTGCATAGTTTGTTTTTTCTCCTTCACTAGATCATGAGATTTTGGAGGACTAAGTCAGATCGCTTTCATCTTTGTACTTAATACTACTTAAAATTTTTTTAAATTTTAGGACAGTAAAGGAAGTTCTAAAATTAAAAAAAATTATGTTTATTCTCTAATTCTAAAAGTTACCAATATTCAGTTCTGTAAAAAAAATTTTTTTTTTAATGGCACCTATTATATAAATGGGTTAGAGTATGTTTTTTTCTGATTTGGAACCTTTGCTTTCAAAAGGCTCAATCTGTACCAATCTCTAGGTATCTGTGAATCCTTTCTGTTTCCTTTCAGAATTGACCATTGATTTGTTTGACCACTCTTTTAAGATAACAATTTGACATCATCATAATTATCAAAATTAGCCCTTAAAGTTGGAGAGGATCAGAACTGAAATCTTGCCATTCATTTATAGCAGGATTCTCACACAGAGAGATGAGACACTGAGGGTTTCTTTTTCCAGGGAGCAACTTTATTTGTCGTGCCTGGGTTCGTACCTGAAAAACCATGCCCTAAGAGCGGCAGGGTGTAGCCTTTTATACAATCTCTGCTTCTTTGTCTCCCATACTTGGTAACATACAGACATACAGTATGATTGGGCAGTTTATGTTACAGAGTCATGAGGAATGTCATGTACACACACATAGCCAGGTTGCTTCCCTTGTCTTGAGGTTTTCATCACATTCCTTAGGGAGGGGCTCTACCACACATTATCCAAAGACTAGCTAGTTTCCTGAGGGTCAGAAAAGGTCCTGCATAGAACACTGTCTGCAATTGACTGGTCTAAAACTCAGAGTAAAGGAGGATTTTGGCGTTTGAGCAGGTTAGGGTATATGCAGTTTTCTTGGGAGTCCTATTAAAATTTAAAGGAAGCCCCTTTTAATAGCAGCATTAAATATGAGTTTCTATATATATAGACCAACTCTGTCTTTGAAAAGGAACTTTTCTCATATTAAAGTTAGACCTCACTCTACTTTGCTGGTGGATATGGCAAACAATTTTACATCCAAATTGAGACAATTGAAGAGTGAAGGGCACACCATTAATGAACACAATCGTAAGCCAGTACTGTCTCAGGGCATCTATGGTCACCACGCCAAGAGAAATTCTTATACTTGGTTCTGTTACTATATGAGTCAAATTGATGAAGTTTGGGGATGATGGTGGGGTGTTCATAGAGTCCAGAGCTGACAGCCAAGAAAGAATTCTTGAAGATGTCTTTAGTGAAAAAAGATGATTTCATTAAAGCATGGGGACAGGATCCATGGGCGGGAAGAGCCGCACTAGTGTTAAGGAGAGTGGCTCCTTATATATTGTGAAGTTGGGAGAGGTAAAGTTAAAAGGGAGGCCTCCAGAGAGACTTTGATATGCTAAAGAGGACTACTAAAATACTTGAGGCCTTGCTATTGTGAAGCTAAGATTATTTTCCCTCTAGTAAGGCATTAACATTAAGATGGCAGGGGGTTCCTGGAGAAATGTTATACTCTGTATTTGCCTCAAGTGTTTGTCGTTGGGCTGCAGGTTATAAGGAAATTTAATTTTACCTGCCATTTCCTTCTTGCCTTTGTTCTACAGATCACTATGGAGGTGTGAGGTTGGGGCTCCAGCAAACTGAGTGTATAGGTTTCTGGGAATTAGGCTGTTGATAAGATTGCCTTTTTCTTGTAATTTACTAAGATATTTGCAAACTGATGGAGACTCATGTCCTATATGACTGTGATCTCTACCAGTTAACCATTTGTTTTCTTTCCTTTCCTTTGTTCTTGGGCAGCCTGAGGAATATCACACATATCCCTCCTGGGGGGCAGGCAGTACTAGCTTGTGCATTGTCCTCAGTCCACCCCATGCTCCCTCATCAAAATTATTATTATTATTATTATTATTATTATTACTATTATTTTACTTGTTTTCTTATCAAGAGTCTAGACTGGATATCAGATTGGGAGTTTCTTAAGGAAAGAAACTATATTTCATTTTGAAGAAATAGCAGAATAGTCTATTCTGTTTATTCTACATACATCTATTTGGCAGGAATAAAGGAGAAATATAATTGTTTTTAAGTCTTTCCATTTCCTTTTTACGTCTGTCTCCTCCTCAAATTCCTTCTCCTCTGTGCCCCAGGTTTCTAAGGAGGAAGAATGCCTTTTAGCTTGGTCATCTACAAGTCTCTGTCATGCCTACAGAACCTAAAATTGCTGGGTGTAGGAGTAGGCGCTGGAGGAAATTGATAGGGTCTGATGATCACTGATACAGGAAATGGCAGAAAGAAATTTAGAGAAGAGCTTGGCCAAATAGGGAAAGGAGAAGTAGGAAGAAAATCAAAGGCTTTGTTAAATTTTGCAAATAGGAATGATTTAAGAGATTTGAGTAACTGCTATTTAAAAGTGAAACTGAGGGGGAGTTTGGAAGGTTTTACTGTTTAATGTGGAAAGTAATTCCAATCCATTTCCAAGTGAACTGCAATAAAGCCTGGCAATGTCCTCAATGTTTTATGGAGCTGGACTTCTATGTCTTGTGAATGTAATAAGATACCTTAGTTTTATGTGTGCTATACCTATTAAGCACATACCAAATAGCAGGCATTCTACTTGGAGAGGTAATGTTGAATAAGGCATATGTAACAGATGATGCTTGTTGAGTGAATGAACAATGAATGGGTGAGTAAATGACTACATTTGGAAAACCAGAGGGTTTTTCTCTGAGCAATTTACAGGCAAGTTGTATGTGTTGTAGCCCTTTACTCCTAAATATTTTAATGTATATTCTGTTAAAATAGAAAATCTCAGTGTTTTATTTACTCTCTTGATTGTGTGGGTTTTTAGAGAGGGTGTGGGAAGATGCAGAATCAGGCAGTTGCTATTGTTTCCCTGAGAGCTATTTATTAATCATGTCTTTTCTCCCACTGATATGCCCCCTGGTTATTATTCCAGGATGATACACTGAGCACACACCTGTGAGCCCCCTCCTTCCTGCTGCTACAATCCCCATGTGCAAGAGTGTACACCCTCATGTTCATCGTATTCTTTCAGATATGCTACTTGCACGAGTGGACTTTGAAAATCGTTCACAAAACATTTTTCTAGTACAACATCAACAGTAACAATGGTTCCCTTCAAGTCTCAAGTCCTTCTAGCAGACATATAGTCTCATTTAGGTATTTGCAACAGTGATTACCACAGTATTCACTTCCTCACACCTACCGCTCCCTCCCGTTGGCACCCCTAGTGTATTCTCATGGGCCTGCTTTTCAGTTTCACGTGTAAGATCATTGTGTCAATGGGAATTCTCCTTCCACTTCCTTCTCCCTCTCCTACATGGGTCAGTGTGTTCTATCCTCCCTATCTTTCTCATGAATTAATTTCAGTAATATCTTTCTTTCTTCATATTATAATTATAGTGTTACATTTGATTGATTTCTGCTTCCCATGGTCTTGTTGCTTATTCCCCTCACATTATTTTTCATTTCAGTTCTAACTTTTATAAGCTTTTCTATGCTTATTTATTTTTTGAGAGAGGCAGAGCATGAGTAGGGGAGGGGCAGAGAGAGAGAGAGAAGGAGGGAGGGAATCCTAAGCAGGCTCCACACTGTCAGCACAAAGCCCAACCTGGGGCTCGATCTCACACCAAGAGATCATGACCTGAGCTGAAATCGAGTTGGATGCTTAACTGACTGAGCCACCCAGGCACCCCTCAGTTCTAATTTTGAGTTTCTTTCATTCTCTTTTATTTTTCCTTTTTTTAATGTTTATTTTGAGAGGAAGAGTGAGAGAAGAGAGGGGCAGAGAGGGAGAGAAGGAGAGAATCCCAAGCAGGCTCTGAACGATCAGCACGGAGCCTGATGCAGGGCTTGAACCCACTATCTGTGAGATCATGACCTGAACTAAAGTCAGATGCTTCACCAACTGAGCCACCTACATGCCTCTATTTTTCCTTTTTTTATGTTTACTGTAGTCTTCAAGAAAAATGCTTAATATTAACATTCCTGGGTTCACCAATATGTGTTTGCTGGATCTTCTGAGAAGTTTGTCTGAATTTTAGTAGACTCTGTTGGTGGTTCAGGAAACAGTAGGAGGTCTGGACAGATTTAAATTGGTGTGAGCTTCCAAAGGTACCTAAAGGGAGAAATTGCAAACTCACTCCTGACAGGTCAGATATAAGTGGCAAGACTGCAATTTCCTTTTTCTTTTTAAATTTGTTCCATATAATGATTTAAACAATTTTTAATGAGTTATCAGAATTTTACAAAGAAATTTTGGCCTCTCTTTAAAATAAGGACAATTCTCTTTAAAATATGGATTTATAAGGCAATGGTCCATTGTAGCTGAGTAGCTGCTGACCTCGTTAGATGCAGTTTATGATTTGGACTTTACCAAGTGCCCACTGTACTCATTTCAATCCTTTATATTTCCTGCCTGACTGCTATAAGCGTTTGGGTTTCTGGCATCTATATGAAAGGCTTGGAAGCAGCCTGTTTCAGGAGGTGGAGAACAGGGCTGTGTCAAGGTGATAATTGCCCTTAAAGGACACATAGAACCCAGAGTGTTTCCACTGTGGCTCTTATACTTTGTTCCCTGCTGTGTGGTGATATTTTGCTGAAAAATGACTGATTGACTGACTGAATTTCTCAAGAATCATTGTGACACCTTAATTTTATAAACCTCTGAAAAGTCAGCAGTGCTAGTGTGAAATTTGCAATCCTTTCCGCCCTAGGGAGCAATGGCTGTGGCAGAGGAGGCAATTCTGTCACTTAGGCACAGTTCACACAAGAGGCCAGGGTCAAGGGCAGACTTTGGACCTTACAGTGTTTACTCAACTGGCAATGCTTCCATCTTCTCACTGCTATTGGATTGGTCATTTCCAAAGAACAGGACCATAGAGGCAAGGAAGAAACACAGAGTCCATTGTGACTCAAAAATATAAATGGCTTCCTGTCATGACCATTCTTTGGGTTCCTATTGAGTAATATCTAAACTCCTTCCTTATTAGGTGTTCTCACTTGCCCTTGCCCTTGCCCTCCCTCACTGTAGCTCCAGTATAATCTTCTATTTATCATGTTCACTTCGCTTCTGGCACACCCTATGCGCCTCCTTCAGGTTTTGGACATCCATATGAAAGGCTTGGAATATTAAAGGCAGCCCATTTCAGACCATTTCAAGGTAATAGTTTGCCCTGAGAGGACATAGAGCCCAGATCATGCCCTCAGGTTCCTCCTGCATATCCTCTTTGTTGCCCAGGGGATTGGCATTTGCTGGATGTCTGCTTTGTCTTGGCTCTTCTCTTGACTTGTTCTTTTCTCATCTTTTAGGTTTCAGCTTAAATGTGCCACCTTCTACAAGGTCTTCTTTGATTATCTGTGAGTAGGTTCACTCATGTACTCTTCATTATGTTACCAATAAGGTTTTTATGTTAACATTTATTACAGTCTAGCAGTATCTTTTTATTCATTTATTTTTATTGCCCATCTCTCTACCTTAGATATGTGTCTGAACTCTACCACCACAACAACGCTGTGTGTCTTTTTACTGATACATTCCTAGCACCCAAGCAGTGTCTGGCTCAAAGATAATAGAATAAATAATAAATGTGTACCATATGTTAATTCTCTTTTGTTAGTTATTTCTGCCTCCAGTGTCTGGAATCAAATTATATTATTGAAACACATTATATTAATTATTTTATACACACACAAACACACACACACACACACACACACACACTAAGCTGAGAGTACCAAAGTTTGAAGAAAGAGTACAATTCACTCTAATTAAATATTTATTTAATTTTCTTAAAATATAAAGCATCAGTGATATACACTCCTATTTCTAATAGGAGTCTTCTTCTGTGGTTCCTTTTGAAGATGATAAGTTTGATAACCTGAGGGTAAACTTTGTGGATAAGATTGTGTCAAGGCAATTTAATTTGAAGCATATTTATTTGAGAAGGGTGATTACTGTCTTACTGAACAATATGATTATCAAATGGTTTTAACATACAACTTATTTTAACTTTGAGATTATACTGGTATTTTTTATTCTACAATTCTCAAGCATCAAATTTATTTTGTTAAAAAACCTAGCCAACTTGACTTTCAGATGATTTAATAGCTCTTGGAACTCTCACCTTTACATTTCTCTAAGCACTGAATCTGAGACTATTTAACCTTCTCTGTGAATGTAGGCATATTCCATATGGAAGTGTAGTCAGAGCCGAAGGCAAAAGAAACTTAGGAATCTATGCCAGCTGTGTATCCACTCAGTATTGAGTCAAGTGAGATCTCCAACTGTAATAGTGAGATTTGCTGCCCTAAGGTCATGGAACCCAACAAACACAGGCAGGCAGGCCCCTTCTTGGCTCTGTCTTTTTAGACCCTTCATCAATTGTGTTCCTCATCACTGTTCTAGATCTTTGTTTTTACTTTAATTTGTATCCCTGTTTGGACATGCAGCCAGGTATATAAGAAAGACTGGTTTTCTATATTGGTCCACTTTTATTGTGATTCACATGTTTTAAGTCACTATATCATGTGTTGAATTTCTCTTACAAATAACTCCAGATGAGAAATACTAGATGTCATTATGTTTATATAATTCACTTTGAATTTTGAGTCTCATTTAGAAATCAAGCATTGAAGTTTTCAAGTATCCTTATTTTGATAATGGTTCTTTTGGTGATTTATACTATAGTTATCTCACCTCCTATTAACTTAGCCCTCTTGGTTCTAATTTTCTTAGGTCCACAGAAATGTCAGTACTATACTTATTTATACTCACAGTATTGTACAATACAAGTTCCATAGGGGATCTCATCTAAAATCAGACCAAACACCAGTGGTGTCTTATATCAAACTACCTACTTTCACTTCATTACTGGTTACTTTTGATTTCTAGTTTTAGCAAATCTGTATTCCCTATGAAAGTGCTGACATCAAGCTGAGAGGGTTATTTCTGTGATTAAAATTTCATGGTTTCTTACATCTAAATTTTTTGCTAGAGAGAACATTGAATATTCTCTGGAGGAAAAAAAATAAACAGCATAACATTTTTTGTTGTTGCTGAAATTTACCATTATAAATTCAAGGGAATGTCCTTTCATTAGCTCTCTCCAGGAGAAATAGAGTAATGGTAGTAAGCTACAGAGCAAGAATCCAGTTTGTCAATTCATATTTATAATAATAAAATTAATATCTTGGATACATACAGGATGATATTTTTGTCTGGATTTTTATTTTCAAGACTAAATAGAAAATACAACGATTCAGACAGTTAAAAGAAGAATAAATTATATGGTGTATTGATTGTGCTAATACGATCATGTTCCTCTGCATGTTTTTTTTAAAATTTTTTAATAAGCCAAGGATTGTTTGTGTAATTAAGAAATCAGAGGGGTATTCTTAATTGAATTACAAATTGACCATACCAAATCAAAGCAAAAAGCATTTCTTAAGATCCTGTTATGTGCCTAGTTCTATGTTATGCACTGTAAAGGAATACATGGCTTTTGTTGCTACAAATTTTATAATTTTGATGAGGAAAGAAGTAGAAGGAGAAATGCAATAGTTATGTTAATCAATTTCTAGTTTTATAGCATGAAAGCTGAGAGGCTAAAAAAAAATCTGCATGTTGGGATCTTAAGAAGATACTAATTGAAGGGTGTGGAATTTTGATTGCTGTTAAACAGAGTGTAAGAATTAAATTCATGGATGGGTGCGGAGGAAAGAGGTCAGTTTCCATCAAAGGATGTGTAATCTTGCTGCAGGGCACTAAATTTTTGTCTAACCTCAAATTTCATTCGACTAAGTGTCTGCAGTATGTGCAGTGTTTTCTTTAGGACTGCAGGATTTCCAGATTTCTAGCTGTTCACAGAGATGGATGGGCTTGTTGAGGTAGTTTACACCAAGTGAATTAGAACAAGTTCAGTGTTGTTCAGTTTTGCCACATGTGTTTAGAGACAGCCATTGCTCTGAAAATTATTTAGATTTTATTTTAATAACAAGAGGTTAACTGATAAGGTCACTTTGTGATTCAGAAGAGAAAGACAAAATGTTCTGAACCAGATAATAAAATACAGTTGGACATGTGACCAAGATTGTTCTCAGTTACTGGAATCTGGAACATATTTTTATGTTGGAGAAAAACAACAAAATAATTTGATGAAAGATGTCACAGACAATAATTAACATGTGTTACTGATGTTATCTGCATATGACAGGCATCAGACTTCAAGTAGCTGCAAAGAGGAGGAGATCCTTAATATTGAGTGGAAATATTAAAAATTCAGTAACTTCAAGGCAGTTAGGAAAACTGATTTCAGACTTTATGCAACTTGGAATTTGTTCTCTTTTTACCAAAATTCAGGAGATATAGATCCTTTCCAGGGTTAGAGTGCAGATGTGAAATAAATGGAAAAACAGAAATGGAGAAGTACAAAGAGAATACTGCAATAGAGAGAGACAGAGACAGAGAAACCGAGAGATAATAAGGCCAAAAGACAAGGACTAGATAATGAATAGAACATGGGTTATCAGCTCCCTCCTTTAACCTAATACTCAGTGTCATAAACTGAACCGAGTCCCTCCAAAATTCTTATGTTGAAGCCCTAATTCTCAGTATACCTGTATTTGGAGATAGGGCCTTTATGGAGGTAATTAAGGTTAAGTGAGGTCATAGCAAGGGACCCTAATCCAAGAGGACTGGTGTCCTTATAAGGAAGAGACACCAGAAATCTCTCTTTCTCTGTCTCAGTGCCTGCACAAAGGCTGTGTTGGGATACCCTGAGAAAGTGGCCTTCCATCTTCAAACCAGGAAGAGATCCTAACCGGAAACCAACCCCGCTGGCATCTTAATCTTAGACTTCCAGCCTCCAGAACTATGAGAAAATAAATGTTTACTGTTTAAACATTTTATTATGGTATTTTATTATGGTAGCCTGAGCAGACTAATACACTCAGTATGCCAGTAGAGAAGCAGTGTGCTAAGTAGAACTGGAAGCAGTGTCCATAATGAGAAACAATACCTATGAGGGGCACAAAGGGGACAGACATTAGTTAGGAGGAGAGGATGGGGGCATAGCCTGGAGATTGGCAGCTGTACCCCTTTTTTGTTTTCTATATAATTCTCAGCAGGTACACCTCAGAATTTCAGTCTGGGGAGCAAAACCCAGAAACAGCTGGAGGTGTCTCCTCTATTACATGTGTATACTTTTGCTTCTGCCGCTGGATGAACATAAAAATTTGAATATAAAACATGACCAATTGCCTCTCTTCTCAAAAGAAAACCCCCAAACCAAAAACTCTGCATGAACATGCACACATAATTTTGAATCCCAGGTTACCTGGGTCTACCCTGTCTGAGTCATGGGGCTGGACAACCCAGAGAATAATTTACTAATCTGAGATCTGGACAGCATCAGCATCTAGCTGGGGTGGGGCACTAGGCAGCATTGGGCCAGCAGCCAGACTTGCTAACTTCCAACTATTGATATATCCTATAAAAATCTTGTTTGTTTTCCTTAAAAAAATTTTTTTTAATGTTTATTTAGTTTTGAGACAGAGAGACAGAGTGCAAATGGGGGAGGGGCAGAGAGAGAGGGAGACACAGAATCTGAAGTAGGCTCCAGGCTCCCAGCTGTCAGCACAGAGCCTGGGTGGGGCTCGAACTCACCAACCGTAAGATCATGACCTGAGCCAAAGTTGGACACCTAACTGACCGAGCCACCCAGTCACCCCTTGTTTGTTTTCCTTAATGTGATACCATCATTGCATCAGACAGATCAGTATGACTGAGACTTAGAAGAATTTTAAAATCTCAAACATATTATTAGTAAAAAGTTACCCCAATATATATTAATTCCAATCTTCTGTTACACCCATGTAATCCAGTTGCCCAATGTAATGCTTATGGGGTTGGTTTCAGGATCTCTTTATGTGGTTATCCGCAGTGGCTCACTCATCATATGTCCCATGTGTTCTGACATGGAGTCTTTGAGGACCCAGAGAGGCACCCATACTGATGTGTCCAGGGTGGGTCTCTAATGGCAAAGTTACATCAAAACAAGTTCCATGTGGCGCAGGACTTCTAATCTTGTGCTTTTTTTCGAATGTCAAAAAAATTCTTAAAGATGAAGACTAGGAAACAGGAGGGGCAGGGAGAGTGAAGGAGAGTGAAGGGGAGTGAAGGGCAATCTGGACCAAGTGGGACAAACAGCACTCTCTGCCCATAACCAGTCTGTTGTCCTTTAATTTTTTTTTTTTAACATTTATTTATTTTTGAGAGACAGAGAGAGACAGAGCACAAGTGGGGGAGGGGCAGAGATAGAAGGAAACACAGAATCTGATGCAGGCTTCAGGCTCCGAGCTGTCAGCACAGAGCCTGATGCAGGGCTCCAACTCACCAACTGTGAGATCATGACCTGAGCCAAAGTCGGAGGCTGAACCGATTGAGCCACCCAGGCGCTCCACCAGTCTGTTGTCCTTTAAAAGACAGTGGACCAGTGGTCAATTTTGTACAGGCTTCCACATTCAGGGAGGTCTCCACAAAGTACCCACAGCTATAGAAATAAGCTGACTCATCTGCTGTCAATATTGATGTGCTTCCTGAGCCAAACTAAATAATAAATACAAAATTAAAACAAAAACCCAATTAGTACTTCTTCCCATTCATACCCCTTTCCTTCTCATACCAAATGAACAAACGAAGAAACAAACAAACTTTTGTCCTTGAATAGCCACACCATCTCTCTGCTATAAAGAGAAACGAGGTGACATCTTTGTTTTTATCTGAGTTTGAGGTGATGCCGCACTTGAGTTGGCTCCAGTTCTGCTAGCATAATGGATATGTATTAGGCCATACATCAGCTCAGGAAGATCTTGAGCTGCAACCCCACCCGAAAACAATTACAGTGACTTTTCCTAAATCCAATTCTACAACAAATCAAATTTCTACCCCTTCTTCCATACTGAGACATTGCCAACAGATCCAAGTGAGTCAGTGGTAGTTGGAATTTATCAGAAAGTGTCCAAAGCATTATCGCATAGGTAGACATCACCCCCTGCTAGGTGGCATTCAGATTGGAGGGGACTGTGCTCCAAGGGAAGGCCCTCACCAGTAGGAAGCTTAACCACTGGGTATGCGTGATGAGCAGTACTCCCTCCAGTGGAACTGAGTAAGGTCAGCTTTCCCCCAGCCACCAGGTCCTTGAATTAAATGCTACCTCAGAGTGATCCTTTGCTTTAAAATCCTTCATTCCTGTCCCTGTGATTCGCTCAGGTCAGGCCTTCTCATCCTGGCTCAGCTTCCCACCACCCAGTCCGTAGAAACTTGTTCTAGTCTCATAAGAGTTGAAGTGGAGGAAAACTCTGCCTCAGTGTGACAAAGTCTTCTCCATGCTCCAATGAGGCTTTTGACACAAAAAAGCCAGGAAGAAACTCTTTTTCCCCCCTTTATCATATTTCTCCCCTGAGAAGGACTGTGGAAAGCAGAAGAAAGATGTGGAAAGAAGCTCCAAGGAGGAAAAAATAAAAAGTAACAACAGTGGTAAATACCTAAAGATATTATCCTGCTGTGCTTGTTATGCTCTGTGCACATATGCATATAAACTGCTGTGAGTCTCTCACTCCCTAGGGCCTTAAGAAGGAATTCAGGGAATCAATGACCAATAGGAATGAGTTGAGAAATGTCACAGAGACTAATACCATGGAGAAAGAAAGAATATTATTAGATCAGTGGTTTTCAATAGGATTGACACTGCTCCCAGGGAGGTGTTTTTGGGTGTCACCATTCTGTCTCATTTAATGAGGCTGGAAGTCCTGTGATATTCAGGACAGCCTTCCAAAAGAAAGAATTGTCTAGCATCCTACGTGACTTTTTATTGGTCTGCACAGAACATCCAGGTAGATGAAAATCTACCCATAATTATCTGAACCTAAACTTACCTCTGTTTTACATGTAAACAGACAGTATTTTTTGCATAGTGTTGAAATATATTTAATCTTCCAGGAATAGTGCTATTGAGGGAATGTTATATTTTGGGAATTTACCAAGAGTTTTTAACCATTTGGAAAAATTGTGCCTCCAAAGATACATGCTGCCAGTTGGTTTTAGACCTAAGTTCAAGCATCCGACATTGCATATTATAGTCATGTGCAAACAATTTCATATTTAAATACCTATTGTTTTATTGCAAATAATTTTCCTTCCATGTATTCTTTTATATTACAGTAACTGTATGCATAGGGCAGCACTGGAAGTGATCAGGTATAAGCTCTCTGTTGTCTTCTCCCGGGGAGTCATGTGGACAATGCTTCATTCTCCCAGCAACGATATGTGACAGCATGTATAAAGTATTGCCAACTAGGAAAGTTTACTTAGGCCATGTTGTCAGGGTTTTAATTAGGGGGGCAGTCATGTAACTGTGGAGTGCCTACATGGCTGACCTTACTCTGTCTCTAGTTCCTCTGACATCAGATTGATACTTTTTGGCCCAAAGCCCCGACCATAAGTTACTTTATTAGCATAAACTACTTGTTGTGGCCCCAAACCCCAGGTACACAAAGACACTCTTTTCAGGCAAGGTATTTTAAAAGCTTAGAGATTACCTTCCAGAAGCTGGTCAAGGGCCAAATTTTTGAATAAACAGGGTTTGGACAACCCAAGCCAATTCAGTTAATTCTTCATTTCATGCTATGAATTTTATTCCAGAACATGAAGGAAGTATTACAAAACTTTTGTTAAAAAAGAAACATTGGATCTGCTAGGGTTTAGAATCATTGTATTGAACATAGAGATTGAGAGATGACAGAATAAACTCTTAACACTCTGGATGGAATGGTAGCTGACTGCCCTTTCCATCTACCCCCCTCTCAGCCTCATTAAGGTGGAAGAGTACAATTTTTGAGATAAGAGTCTTTGAGTTAAGCTTCTTGAATAAAAACCTGGCCCTATTACTTACAAATTGTGTGGTTCAGGGGAGGCTATTGAAAGTTTCCATGACTCTCTTTCTTCATTTGTCAGTAAAGTAGAGCTGTGGGGCACCTGGCTGGCTCAGTTGGTTAAGCACCAGACTTCAGCTCAGGTCATGATCTCATGGTTCGTGGGTTTGAGCCCCACGTTGGGCTCTGTGCTGACAGCTCAGAGCCTGGAGTCTGCTTTGGATTCTGTTGTCTCCCTCTCTCTCTGCCCCTTTTCAGCTTACGCTCTGTGTCTCTCTCTCAAAAATAAACATTAAAAAAAAAAAATTAGAGTTGTAATTGTACCTACCAAGAACATAACCAGTTACTGATAAATGGTTCTGAGTAAACACTCAATGTCTTTTAGAATTATTAATAATAGGGGCACCTGGGTGGGTCAGTCAGTTAAGCATCCAACTTTGGCCTAGGTCATGTTCTTGTGATTTGTGAGTTCGAGCCCCGCATCAGGCTCTGTGCTGACAACTCGGAGCCTGGAGCCTGCTTCGGATTCTGTGGCTCCCTCCCTCTCTGCCCCTCCCCTGCTCATGCTCTGTCCCTCAAAAATAAATAAATGTTAAAAAAATAAGAAAAAAAAGGAATCCCTAAATTAATAGCTTTCCTAAGAACAGAAATGGGACTACCAAATTCAGAGAGCAAAGGAAGACTCATGGTCATTTGAAATTTTAGACGTGGTACCTTTTGGTGGGCTCTTGCTCTCAGTCTTTCTCTCAATGAAGGGAATACTTGCTATTTGAGAAGAGTTGAAGTCTAGGGAATCAGAAACAATGATAGAGAAGTATCATTTATCTCTGTTACTTTTGATTTAAAACAAGACAGCTTAAAGCAAACCTCTTTTTTATTCCTAAATTGTCCTTAACTACTCACTAAAGTACTAATGAGGCAGAGATTCAAGATAGCAGCCTAAATGATAAACATTTGATTGAAACTTTCTTTTGGTGCTGCTTCCCTTGAGTAGCTCGGCATAGAGCCTATGTAGGGCACCCTCCACACACATGGCAGTTAGTGAGCAGCCTGAACTCATAAAACTTTTCTTACCCAGAGAGAACAAATCACATTATGTAAAGAGATTTTGAAGTGCTTTAGTCATTGCTTTCATGATATAGATGCAATTTATAAGAGTACGCGAATGATTCATTTAGCCAAAATGGGTTGCGTAAGTTGACTTTTGTCAAAAACAACTTAGAATAAGAGAATCAGCTAATTGAAGACTGTGTGATACCTCAGCTGCAGAGTCTCCATTTATGGTAGAAATACAGACCACTTCATCCAAAGCCAGGTGCCATCAAACAGCAGAAGATGAGAATACATACTTTACATTAGAGAGCTTGCTTTCTAGATCAGCCCACAGGGCATGGGGGTGGTCCTTGGGGACTGAGTGACTCATACTCCCAACCTTACCAAAAGCTATTAATCTTTCTTCTTTTTGGGAAAACTGTTAACTTTTTCAGAAAATTAAAATAAACTTGAGCTATTGAATAATGCAATTTAGTAAAAGAAACATTCTCTAGGAGCTGTTACCCAAAGAGATCAAGAGAGCTTGCTCTCCACCCCATCACAAGACAAGGGGCATCTTTTCCAGATTTCAGCAGCCCTGGGAAACAGAGCATCCAGCATTCTCCGGGGACTGCTGAAGTGAAATCTGCTGTTTGGCATTCCTGCTGCCCTCAGACACTCTGATCATCCCACTACTCCCAAGTTCAAATTCTCCTAATGCTTCTGAGGTCCCTCTCCATTGATCTGGTCTCACATCTCTTTAGATTCCTCTATGCCTTCTAACTGCACCATTTGCCATTCCTGATCCATGATGTGCAAACTCTTAGATATCTCAGTGTCTTTCACATGTTTGCCTTAACCTAACTTCCTCCTGCAGCATTTCTCAAGCAGCAGTTGTTCATGTGCTCACACCCCACTCATCTCTGGGTCAGACCATCTGACTACTAATACCTTGTCCACCTGCCTGATATGATGTTTTCCCAACCTTCTGAGATTCTATGTGTGCATCCTGTACCTCTGGCTACCCCAAACTGCCCCACTTACAGTCACCAATTCAGACATCCCACTCTAAGGCCACAACCTCTTATACCCTTGTCAGTTTATATAACCTTTGGCTTAACTGAGGTTATTTCCTGCTTAATTAAGATATAAATGACATACAACATTGTGTAAATTTAAGGTGTACAATGTGATGATTTGATATATGTATATATTGCAAAATGGTTATCACAATAAGGTTAGTTAACACATCATTTACCTCACTTAATTATCATTTTGTTGTTGTTATGTTGAGAACACTGAAGCTCTACTCTTTTTTAGTTTATTAATTTTATTTATTTATTTTGAGAGAGAGAGGGTATGAGCTTGCACCAGGGAGGGGGAGAGAGAAGCAGAGAGAAAGAATCCTAAGCAGGCTCCGCATTGTCAACATGGAGCCTGATGTGGGGCTCAAACTCACGAACTGTGAGATTATGACGCCGAAATCAATAGTTGGACACTTAACTGACTGAGCCACCCAGACACCCCTAAAGCTCTACTCTTATAGCAAATTTCAAGTATACAGTATAGTACTATTAACTCTAGTCACCATGCTGCACATTAGATCCCTGGAAATTAGTCATCTTATCACTGGAAATTTGTACATTTTGACCTACATCTCCCCATCTTCCCCAGCCCTCTGCCCCTGGCAACCACCAATCTACTATCTGTTCTGTGAGTTCATTGTTTTTACATCCTACATATAAGTGAGATCATACAGTATTTGTCTTTCTCTGTCTGATTTATTTCACTTAGCATAATGCCCTCAAGGTATTTTGTGGCATAATTGTTTTATTTTGATGCTTCAGCCCTTCAGCATCAACATTAACTCATGTAGCTTTCTCTTGCTGTTCAGTAACTCTTTCAGAATTTTCCTCTCTATCCTTAAAGACCTTGCTTCCTTCTTACCCTCAGCAAATGATTGGGATTACTTGACATAGACATTTAGACATTTCAGTCGCCTCAAGTTCAGTGTGTGGAAAAATATTTTTGAATCCTCCTACTCCATCAGAAATGCCCTGTCTTCAGTGTTCTTTATCTTTATTTCACTCTTGCACACCTCCAATTTATTCTTTCAATATTAAAAAGAAACGTAAACCCGAAACTTTACTATCTATGGGCAACCATTCCACTATTAGAAAGTTCAAATGAATAGTAGTCATACTACTGCATGGGCTGGCTCCTACCTAGTGTCTCCTTGTACTGCTCCTCACTCTGCCAGTATGTGTTCCACCCATAATCAGCATCTTTCATTTCTTCTAATGTATTAAGGATCTTGGCATAGGCAGTTTTCTCTGTTTTCCATCACACTCACAACTGTCCATTCTTCATGTCACCACTGAAGTATCCCTTCTTCCGGTGAAGTTTCCATCAACCACAAGTTCTCTAATAGACTAGGCTAGGTCTTCTTGCTTCACAGTATATAAGAGTTGCATGTCTTAATTAGAATTATTGATTAATACATCTTTCCTACCCTCAAATTAAGCTCCATTAAGGTAGGGGCTTGGTCCATTTTGTTCACTCATAGAGATTCTCAGTAACAGCCCTGCAAAAATGTGAATAAATGACTTTAAATCAATCTATTTACTATATTTTTAGTATTTGTTGTGACTTACAGTGGTAAGATTTTCTTTCCTTATAGGAGACAAATAACTACACAGTTCCATGCACTCTTTTCTTGTATCACTATCTTCTATCTTTCCAGCTCATTCTCTCAATTACTCCTATTCCACCAAAAATTTTTTCCTATATCCCTGAAACTTAACATGACTGGAAAAAAACGTGTGACTACATTGACCACTCCTACCTCAAGTTCAGGGCCATGAACCTGAAAGTAGACCCTTAATTCTGCTCTGCAATCATAGTACATTTCCCTGGGCTGCTTTCCCTCTGCTCTCCTATAAGATTTTCTTTCCTCTTCCTCTCTCAGACTTTGAGTATATGTCCCCACCCCGGCCTCCCTTTTCAGCGGACACCCTTGCTTCCTTCTCCAAGAGAGCCCTGAAGTATTCACAGGAAAACTTCCTTAGATCCTTGCATCACATTGACCAACCTATCAACACCAGCAGCTAAAAGCTCTGGCAGCAATTGATACTTGAACTGCCTGTGCACCTGATTCAAGCCAATCCTTTCATGGGTGCATTGGACCTCAGCTCCTCTCACAGAAAGAAATTGCTCCAGAGATTCTGCTTCCCACTCTTGTGTTATTATGTTTTCCTTGTTTATATCACTATTCCTAACAGTATACAAGCATGATACTATTTCTCCATCTTAAAAAAAATAAAACTTTTCTTGACCCTATTGTCTCCACCAAATACAGTCCGATTCTTCTGTTTCTCTTTGCAGCCGTCCTGTTCACTATTTCAAATTCTTCTCTTCCAGTTGTGTCTTAACCCCTTGCTCTCCTTCTCCCAGCCAGACTCTGGCCTCATTCTTCCATTGGAACAGTGTGTATTAAGGTCCTAAGTCACACGTCTATTGGCCCCTTCTCAGCCCTCATCGTACTTGATCTTTTTGAAACATTTGACTCAGTTGATTACATCCTTCTCTTTAATACACTTTCTTTGCCTGACTTGCAGAAATCTGCACACTCCTGACTTTCCTCCAACACCTCTGCCATGCCTTCTTAGTCTACTTTACTGCTTCCTATACTGGATCCATGCCTCCGTGTGGGAATCAATGCCCTGGAGCTCAGTCCTTTTGTTTCTTTTATGCCTATATTCACCCTTGATGACACTGTGGCTTTAAATTCCAAGTATATACAGTTTACTTTCAAATTCATGTCATCAGTCTGGACTTCTCTCATACATACAACTGCCCACTCCCTGGCTACACAGTTTCAAACCTAAACTTCTCCAAAATGAAGCTTCTGTTCTGCTTCCAAATCTACTCTTTCTCTATGTGTTTCCATTTCACTTGAGGGAAGCTTAGTCCTTCTAGCTGTTTATGCCAACAGACTTTTAGTCATTTTTTAATCTGCCAGGAAATCTTGATTCAAACATTAAAAATATTAAAAACGAATCAATTCTCTCCATTTTTAACTATGATTACGCTGCTGAGGGGCCATTTATATTTCACCTAGATTGTTGCTGTAGTGTTTTCATTGGTCTCTCTGCCTCCCAATAATACAGTTAGAACCTACCTGACATACTACCTAGGCTGATTTTTGGTGAAACAATTGGATTTTGTCACTCATCCTCTGAAATCCCTGTAATGGCTTCCTAAGTTAGAAGAAAGCCAAATTCCTTACAATAGCCCCCAAAGTCCTACATGTTCTACATGCACTTATACTCTGACTTATTCATCTCTGACTATTCTGTTCCTCACTTCCTGCATTGCTGCCTGTGGCCAGCTTGCTTTTCTTTGAATTTCTAAGGATTATCTATTTTAGGGTCTTTCACTGGCTATTCCCTTTGCCTGGGACATTCTTCTTTCCAGAGAGCTTTATGTTTAATGCTTTCCTTGCTTCAAGTCTTTGCTTAAAGGAAAGACCTCCCAAAGGCTTACCCTATTTATTTATTTTATTCTACCACCCTGTTTAAAATGACAACCTACCCTTCCTAGCACCAGTGATTCCTTTTAATCTGTTCTCTTTATTTAATACCATTATCCAATTCTGCCATACATATATCATCCATTTACTATGTATAGTTTATGGCCTGACTCTCTGAGTGGAATTTAATCACCATCAGATCATGGAATTAGATTATTTTGTATTTTTGATCACTGATGAATTTTAAGTCTCCAGAAGAATGGCTGACATAGAGTAGCTGCGCAATAGATACTGACTGAATGAACTGTAATGTCGAAAGGATTTTTTTCAGTGTTAGAAAATCATTGGCATTTATAGTAAAATGTGTTCCCTTTATTTGAAATATATTACAATATATATAAGGAAAAAAAACCAATCACAGCAAAATGCATTGTCCTGAAACAGTCACGGTTTTATCTACTTTTTAAAAAAATGTTTAATTTTTAAGAGAGAGCACACACGTGCGAGTGAGGGAGGGGCAGAGATGAGGAGACAGAGGACCCAGAGGGTGCTCCATGCTGATAGCAGAGAGCCCGATGCAGAGCTCAAACCCATGAACTGTGAGATCATGACCTGAGCCAAAGTCAGAGGACCAATAGACTGAGCCCCCCAGGAGCCCCTGTTTTATCTACTTTCAATTTTCTTTCTATGCATCCAGATGTAACTGAGATGGCAGCCAGGAGCACACTACCCCTGCTCCCCTGGGCTGCTATGTGCTTTCTTTCCCCTCGTTCTCACATCGCTCTGGCACGCAACTCAGCACCTGTACAAACCCACTCAAACATCTGCTCACACAGATGTCAGTGTGAACAATGAGGGCTTTACAGATGGAGTAATGTTAAGGGGGTCATAGCAGAACCTTAAAATCTCGTTAGACATGTCTGTTCTCTGATGCTCCTTCTAGGCCTTGCTATCACCAGAAGTTTCTCTATGACACTTTCCTATAGTTCCCAGTCTTGTTGGCTCCAATCTATCACTTGCCTCTGGTTAAATTCAAATTCTTCTTTCCTTAATCTTGCGAAAACAGTTTATCTCTGTGTCATTCTTTATGTTGAAATTAATGTATCAAAATCGAGGAAAAGATTAGCAAAAGACACTGTCATTAAAATGAAAAAAACAATCATAGCAAAAAACACTGTCCTGAAAGAGTCACAACTCATCTACTTTTTCTATTTTTTGGTTTTTTTAAATGTTTATTTTTAAGAGAGAGAGAGAGAGAGAGTGCAAGCGGAGGAGGCAGAGAGAGAGTGAGACACAGAATCCAAAGCAGGCTCCAGGCTCTGAGCTGTTGGCACAGAGCCCAATGCGGGGCTCAAATCTATAGGCCACAAGATCATGACCTGAGCCAAAGACTGCCATTTAACCGAATGAGCCACCCAGGCACCCCACAATTGATCTACTGTTAAACTTCTTTCTATGCATCCAATGTAACAGGTGGTGGCTAAGAGTACCTCCCAGCCATCCTCTCCTGTACTGCTATGTGTTATTCTCTTCAGAAGCCACTGGTTTTGTGTATGAAATCTTTTGCTTGCAATTTCTCTTTAAAATTTATAAAAATAATTTTCTGATATCAAGTATTCTTCTGAAGTGTGATTTTTTGTAAGAAAGTTATTTTTTTAAGTTCATTTATTTTGAGAGAGCACGAGAGAGCAGGGGAGGGGCAGAGAGAGGGAGAGACAGAATCCCAAACAGGCTCCATGTTGTCAGCGAGGAGCCCGAATGGGGCTCAAACCATGAACCTTGAGATCATGACCTAAGCCAAGACCAAGAGCCTGATGATTAAATGAGCCACCCATGCACCCCTGGAGTGTGATATTTCTTAATGCAGTATGTGATAGAATTTATTTTGCTGAAGTCCTATTGTCGGGACATATATACTATTTACTTAATCTGACAGTGTTTGATACAAATAGGTGAGGTTTCCTATTGGCTTTATCTCAACTAATATTTGACCTTATGTTATCTTGTCATAAAATTTATTGTTTTTAATGGTTTCTGATTGTTTTCCTTCTTCTTTTGCTATATTGACTACTCTGTTTTCTTCTCTCAATATGAAGGCATATACTTTGTTTTTATTTTGGGAACATCTGTTTTTAGATACTATAATATAATGGTTATTTTCCTTGAATATTTGCATCTAAGCATGTATTAAAAACCTCCATATATTATAATAAATTCAACTTGGCTTTCTTCTTCCATCCTTTCCTCATTCTAACTTTTGTTCATTAAACTGAATTTTAAGTCTGCCATTAATTCATATTTTTTATATCATGTCTTCTTTTTCAAGACATTTTTATAGTATATTAAGTTTTATAATGATTTAATATTATGTTTTATTTACATAGTTTTACTTCTTACAGATAATTCCTTTGTACTGTGATTTCTCTGTTCTTAAGATTTTTGTTCTTTTCTCATTTTGTTGAATTCTTCAAATATTTTGTATTAAGGATGTGTGTATACTATACTTTCTGGTTGCTAGAACATCTAGAAATACCTTTTCTTGTCCTTGTAATTGAATGCAAATTTCATCTTGTACAGATGATGTTATCACTTTTTTTCTCTGCAAAACTCAGAGAATATTGATCTACTTTCTGATCTCAAGAATAAGTTCAATGATATTTGGGAATACATATGTCCTGTATCATACCCACAATTTAAAGGGGAAGAATGTGCCACTGTTAAAATGTGGTAAAATGTTCAAAAGTATAGGTAAAAGGTAACGTAGAAGATAAATCATGTTTCTGTCTGCTGTGTGCCAAAGTGAACACTGGAGTATTTTCAGACAGAAAGCAAATGGAAATAACACAACTGATTGTGGTATTTCTATCTCACCATCTCTGTCCTGCTTATGTCCTGCCTACATGCCTGTTTAAGTATACTTGCTTGTTTTTGAAGATACTGTACAATGTTTTCATGTATGACACATAAAATTCCCGAAATCTCGGCTGTGGTTGGGTAAAATTCTTTCTTGATACCTTTTAAGGACTTTTAAACAATGCAAAAGCCTATACTAACATTTTCATAACAATTTCTATGCACTCAGGTACTAAGTTAAGATGTGAAGCGAATATTATAAAGAAGTTTCCATATGGTGCCAATATAATGAGAATAGATTGAGGTTCTAATATAAGGTTGAAAACAAAGGAGAAATAGTATCAACCAAGTTATCATTAAAGCAGGGAAAGTTTAAATCAAGATTTGAAATCTTAAAACATCTTGGTTCAGATTTTTCTTACCATTTTATATATAGGAGATTGAATTCCCTTGAATGTGTCATTTGTTTTAACAATAAAAATGGACCCATGAAAAATAGCTATTTATGATACAAAAGATTCTAATTTAACAACACAAGGACAATGACAACAATGAACAACAGCATTGAAAAATTTCAGAAAATAATGCAGTAGAGGACTGAATGCCAATTTCATGGTAAAACTATTGCTGAGAATTATAATTATGTAATTATAATTAAATTACCTAATCACTCCCAACAGGTTAAACAACTAGAGTGCACAACTAGCTAGTATATTTACTTGGACAACTATGCCTATATTTAAGAAAGATAGTCTATTTCATTGTGGATATAATCTATAGAAGGAGAATTATTCTAATGTTGTAGTTCATAAGATAATATTCCTACAAAATTGTGCATATTTAAAATAGAATCATAAGGGCTGGAAGGCTGTATGACATTGGTAGTAGATTCTTTTGGGCTTAGTCATTTCTGATGGAAATATTGATATACAAATAAATGACAGCTGTCAGTTCATGTAAGATAGCTGGCTTCAATATAAAAATTTGTTTAAAAAGAGATTATTATTGAAGAGACAGCTGGAAAAACTGGAAGAGGTTATTTTAATGAATGTTAAATAAGTCAAAGTTAATTTAAATAAGATCAGTGCTAATATTTTTTTTATCTGTTAACAATCATTTTTTTTATTAATATATGAAATTTATTGTCACATTGGATTCCATACAACACCTAGTGCTCATCCCAAAAGGTGCCTTCCTCAATACCTATCACCCACCCTCCCCTCCCTCCCACCCCCCATCAACCCTCAGTTTGTTCTCAGTTTTTAACAGTCTCTTATGCTTTGGCAGTGCTAATATTTATAGTATCTACATAAATTTGAATTTCAGTGATGTAGAAAATTTTACCTTTTAGATTGAACAATGATGAGGCTTTGTATAGAATAAGAGAATTCCAAAGTGCTCTGAATTAACAAAAACATTCATATGACACTATGTATCTCAAATATGCAACATTTCATATTCATATGAAATATGAAATTTCCAAAAATTTGTATGAAGAATGCAAAGGGGTAGCATGTAATAAATGATATTGTTTGTTGAAAACACACTGAATTGTATCTCATCACGGGTTACATGAAACAATGTTTCAAAAATGTAACTTGGCTAATAATTGGAGGGATTTGCTGAAACTTTTTAAAAAAAATTTTTTTTAACATTTATTTATTTTTGAGACAGAGAGAGACAGAGCATGAATGGGGGAGGGGCAGAGAGAGAGAGAGAGGGAGACACAGAATCGGAAGCAGGCTACAGGCTCTGAACCATCAGCCCAGAGCCCGACGCGGGGCTCGAACTCATGGACCGGGAGATCGTGACGGGGCTCGAACTCGTGGACCGGGAGATCGTGACCCGAGCTGAAGGCGGACGCTTAACCGACTGAGCCACCCAGGTGCCCCCAGATTCACATTTGATGTTTTCCTCTAACCTGTCTCACATGTTTAGAGCTGGGGCTTTTGCTCTAAGGGTACCAAGTAAGAGAACAGCTATTCCCAGCTTCCTTTTCAAAAGCAGAAGCATTAAAGAGAAACATAACCCTGGAGGAGGCTAATAAAGAATTATGCAAAAGCAAAAATCCCCAAATCAAGCAAACAAAAAAGCAAACATCAAAATTGGTATTTCACAGTTGTGAATAAGAAGACACGCATTTTTAGATTGCACATGTTTTGAGACTACTTAGAAACCACATTTTATACTGTAAGAGCACTCTACTCCAGCCCTACTACATTGTCAGTTTCATATGCCGGCTATGTCGGCCCTTCTACCAACACTGCTACTATCTATACTCTTGCTTTCACTTCTTTGTAGTCTGTAAAATGACTGAGACTGTGGTGGTAAATAGAATGAAACAAATTTATTCCAAAGGGAGTATCAGCATGAGGGAAATGGGGACCATGGGGGAATGAACAGATGTTAATTATTGATCCTGGTAGAAGAGAGATTGAAAGAGATCAGTGCCTGTTCATTCTGGCATTTATTATGTTAGGTTATAAAATTACATTTTTATCTCTGTGTAACAGATTCAAGCAATCACATTTGATCCACTAATCCAGTTTTCTGAACTGGGGATGTGATTTATAGAATATAGCAGGATAAATGTTAATAAATTAATTTTTAAATGGACCTTAGTTGCACAGAATGCTGTTAATCATAGTGCTTCGTTTGTAGACAAATTGTCTTCATTGGTCCATGCAAAGCCATCTTTTATTTTATGGTTGTAGGTATGGTGCATATGTGTATTATTCACATAAAGAGCATCCATGAACTCTCAATCAAGACTTAGACTCTTTCTAGTTATTTATACCTATACATTTATTTGTCCTTAATCTATTCCTCTAGCTCCCACTTCCAAATAAACACTATCCTGGATTTTTTTTTGTCATTCACTCTCCCTTTCTTTCTTTTTATAGCAACAGCTCTATTGGGATATAATTCATATACCAAATCCATCATTTAAAGTGTATAATTCATTTTTTTAGTGTATTCACCTAGTGGCGCGTTCATCAGTACAATCAATTTTAGAACATTTTCATCTTCCTCAAAGTAACCCTGCTCCCTTTTGCCGTCTTCCCTGCCTCCACATCCACTGCAGCCTCAGGCATCCATTAATCTAATTTCTGCCTCTGTGTATTTGCCTATGCTAGACATTTCATTTAAATGGAATCATCGTACCGATTGGTATCTTTCGTGACTGGCTTCTTTCGCTTAGCATAACATTCCAAGGTTCACCATGTTGTACTGTGTACTGGTGTTTCATTCTTATTTATTGCCAAATAATATTCCATGAGGTGGATACACCACATTTTATCTTTCTGTTCATCAGTTGGTGGGCATCTGGATTGTTTCCTCTTTTTTGTGCTAATATGAGTGATATTGCTCTGAACATCCATGTGCAGGTTTTTTTTTTGCAGACATATGTTTTTATATTTCTTAGAGATATATTTAGGAGTAGAATTTCTGGGTCACGTGATAACTTTTTGTGTACAAGTTTGAGGAACTGCCAGACAGTTTTCCAAAGTGGCTGCACCATTTTGTATTTCTATTAATCATCAGTTAGGGTTCCATTTAATTTTTTATAATTTTTGCAATACTTGTTAGTATTTATCTTGTTTTTAATTTTTTAATGTTTTTCTATTTATTTTTCAGAGAGAGAGAGAGCGCGTGAGCATGCGCGAGTGGGGGGAGGGGCAGAGAGAGAGGGAGACACAGAATCTGAAGCAGACTCCAGGCTCCGAGCTGTCAGCACAGAGCCTGATGTGGGGCCTGAAATTACGAACCGTGAGATCATGACCTGAACTGAAGTCGGAAGCTCAACTGACTGAGCCACCCAGGTGCCCCAGTTATTGTCTATCTTTTAAATTATAGGCATTTTAGGGGCACCTGGGTGGTTCAGTTGGTTAAGTGTTCGACTTTTGGTTTTGACTCAGGTCAGGATCTCACAGTTTATGAGATTCTCTCTCTCCCTCTCTCTCTGCCCCTCCCCCTACTCGCGCATGCTCTCTCTCTCTCTCTCTGTTCACACTCTTTTTCTCTCAAAATAAATAAATAAACTTTAAGCTAGAGACATTTTAATGGGTGTGCAGTGGTCTCTCATTGTGGTTTTGATTTCCATTTCCCTGATAACTGATGATGCTGAACCTCTTTTTCAGTGCTTATTAGCCATATGTATATCTTTTTGGAGAAATTCTTTTAAGGTCCCTTGCCCATTTTAAAATTGAGTTCTTTATCTTTTTATTATTGAGTTATAAGAGTTCTTTATATATCTAGACACAAGGCTTTTATAAGATATATAAGTTGCATATATTTTCTCCCATTCAGTAGTCTGTCTTTTCACTTTCTTGATGGTATCCTTTGAAGCATAAAAGTTTTTAATCTTGATGAAGTTCAATTTACTTATTTCTTTAATTGCTAGTGCTTTTGTTTTCACACTTGAGAAACTGTTGCTAATTCCAAGGTCATAGAAATTTATGTCTATGTTTTCTTTTAAGAATTTTATCATTTTTGCTCTTACATGTAGGTATTCGGTCCACTTTGAGTTAGTTTTTGTATATTGCATGAGGGAGGGGCCCAACTTTGTTTGGATGTGGATATCAAATTGTCCCAGCACTATTTGTTAAGAAAACTGTTGTTTTCTCTTTGAATTATTTTGGCAAAATTGTCAAAAATTGGCTGATCATAAATATGAGGGCTCATTTCTAAACTCTAAATTCTATGCCATTGGTATATAGTATATTCTTATTCAATTATCAGTTTTTATTCTATTGCTCTAAGTTTGTGCATAGTTTCTGTTTGTAATGATACAATATACTTTAGAGATTAAAAATATATATAATATTGTATATGTAAATTCTTCAGAGGCTTAGTGTTTTTAGTCAGTGTTTTATTACTAAAATTTATCCATGTTGTAGGTAGAAATAATTCAGTTATTTCACTGATATGTCATAATTTGTTGTTGAATATGCCATACTTTCTTTATCTAGCACCCTTTCTATAGGCATGTGGGTCATTTCCTGCTTTTATGACCCCTGTTTTGTACAGTGTTTCTATAAAGATTCTTGTCCTATTTACTAAATGCACATGAAGGAAGGTTTCTCTGGGTGTATACTCAAGGGTGGGATTGCTCCATCCTTGGTAGGTAGGTGTTTCATAGATATTTCCAAACAGTTTTCTTACTATTAGTCTCCTATCAGAAATATATTAGGAATCCCATTAGTCACCACCTCTTCACAGTTGGGTGTTGTTAGACTTTGTGAGTTTGTCAATTAATACTATATATCACTATCTCATTACAGGATTGATTTGTATTTCCTTGACTAATAAGGTGGAGGATCTTTTTATATGTTCATTGCCCATATGCATTTATTCCTCATTAAAACACCTTTCATGGTTTTCATGTTTCTGCCCAGTTTAAATTAGATTATTTAAGCTCTTATTGATTTAAGATTTTTTTTTATAAACATTTTTTTTTAACGTTTATTTATTTTTGAGACAGAGAGAGACAGAGCATGAACAGGGGAGGGTCAGAGAGAGGGAGACACAGAATCTGAAACAGGCTCCAGGCTCTGAGCTGTCAGCACAGAGCCCGACGCGGGGTTCGAACTCACAAACCGCGAGATCATGACCTGAGCCGAAGTCGGCCGCTTAAGCGACTGAGCCATCCAGGCACCCCAAGATTTTTTAAAATATAACTTGCTGCTAACTGTTTGCTAGTCATATGTGTTATAAATATCTTATCCCCAATTTGAGCTTCCTTTTCACTTCTGGAAGTTGTTTTTTTTTTTTTTTTTGATGACAAGTTATTTAAGTTTTGAGGTATAATTGACATACATTATATTAGTTTTAGGTGTGCAACATAATGACTTGATATTTGTAAGATAATCATCACACTACGTCTGGTTAACATCTTTCACCATACATTGTTACAGCATGTTTTGTTCTTGTGATGAAAACTTTTAAGATCTACTCTCTTAAGAACTTTCAAATACTCAATACAATATTATTAATTATAGTTGCTATGTTGTACATTACATTCTCATGATTTATTTATTTTATAACTAGAAGTTTGTACCTTTTGCCTTTATTCAACAATTTCACCTTCCCTACCCTCATCCCATCGCCTCTGGCAGCCACCCATCTCTTCTCTGTATCTATGAACTTAGTGTGTGTGTGTGTGTGTGTGTGTGTGTGTGTGTGTGTGTGTGTGTGTGTGTATGTGTGTGTGTGTGTGTGTGTGTGTATAATGATACAATATGCTTAATGATATATATGTATATATATAAGATTCCACATATAATGAGATCATATGGTATTTGTCTTGCTCTGTCTGACTTATTTCACTTCACATAATGCCCTCAAGGCCCATTAATGTTGTTATAAATGGGAAGTTTTCATTTTTTTAATGACTGAGTACTATTGCATTGCATATATATTTTACATGTTCTTTATCCATTCATCTGTTGATGACAGACATTTAGGTTGTTTTCATATCTTGGCTATTGTAAATAATGCTGAAATGAACATGGCAGGAGGTGGGTACAGATACCTTTGCAAGTTAGTGTTTTCCTTTTGTTTGGATAAATTCCCAGAAATGCAAATGCTGGATCATATGGTAATTCTATTTTTAATTTTTGAGGAAACTCCACACTGTTTTCCATATTTGCTGTGCCAATTTACATTCCCACCAATGGTGCTGGAGAGTTCCCTTTTCTCCATATGCTTACCAATACCTGTTAATTCTTATCTTTTTATAATAGCCATTCTAACAATGTGAGGTGATATCTCATTATGGTTTTGATTTGCAATTCCCTGATGATTAGTGATGTTGACCATCTTTTCAGGTACCTATTGGTTATTTTGATGTCCTCTTTGGAAAAATGTCTGTTCAGTTCATCTGCCCATTTTTTAATTGGGTTGTTTACCAATTAATTGGGTTGACTGGCTTTACTGCTATTGAGTCAGATGAATTCTTTATATATTTTGGGTATGAACCCCTTATTAGATTTATGATCTGCAAATATTTTCTCCCATTCAGTAGGTTGCCTTTTCATTTTGTTGATGGCTTCTCTTTTTTTTTTTTTTTAAATTTTTTTTTTTTTAACGTTTATTTCTTTTTGAGACAGAGGGAGACAGAGCATGAACAGGGGAGGGGCAGAGAGAGAGGGAGACACAGAATCTGAAACAGGCTCCAGGCTCTGAGCTGTCAGCACAGAGCCCGACGCGGGGCTCGAACTCACGGACTGCGAGATCATGACCTGAGCCGAAGTCGGACACTTTAACCGACTGAGCCACCCAGGCGCCCCTGTTGATGGCTTCTCTTGCTGTGCAGAAGCTTTTAGTTAGTGTAGTCCTACTTGTTTAGTCTTTTGTTGCTTTTGTTTTTGGTGCTGAATTATTTGATGTAATAGAATTCATTGGTCTTTTAAAAAATACCAAGCATATTTTATGCTCTGTCATTCTCTGTCTCTAAAAAATTTATACTCTACAATAGAATTTTGAAAGTTTTTGACATTTAATGCTACTGGAAGTTGAATTTAGTATGTGGACTGTATTTTTCCCTATGAATAACCATTCTTCCAAGTGCAATTATTAATAAATAGTTCCATTTTTCCACGATCTAGTATGTCCTCTCTGTCACACATCTAATTTCCATATCTGTTTGACAAGTTTTTGCTCCATTTGTTTTGTTTATTTGTCTAGCCTTGCACTAGTGTCACACTACTTTAATCACTATAGCTTCAGAATAAGCCATGATATTTTCAGAGTAAGTCTCACCTCTTCCTCTTCCTTCTTCTATTTCAGCAGTCTGGCTGTTCATAGACCTTTACTTTTCTGTACACATTTAGGAATCACCTCATCATGTTCTTTTAAAACAAAATTAAAAAAAAAACTCATTGGGTTCTGATTAGACTGGCTTTGAAACTTTGAGTTGCTTTAGATCAATTTGGAGGAAATTTAAATCTTTCCATTTTAAGATTTTCTCTAATTGCCTTGGGCTATTTCTAAGAAACTGGAAAGTCTTAGCCAGGGGTGCCTACCCCAAGGTCATAAAGATATCCTGCTTGGTCTTTCAGAAGCTGTATAAGCTTAAGGTTTACAATTAGGTGTGACATGTCTGAAATTACTTTTTATGTAGGATATGAAGTAGGTTTTCAAATTATTCTTTTTAAAATGAATTTCTAGTTGTTCCGAAACCATTCTTTTCCCCTTTAAGATTCATTTAAGGTTTTGTGTAAGGATATGGGATGTACAGAGTTGCGTTTTCTAGAGGTGGACCTAATAGCAGTGGGTAGTAGAGAATGGTTTGGTGAGAATCTGAAAGTTTTTAAACCAATTAGCAAGATTTGCAGAATTCAAATAACAGGTTTCATGGCCTGAACTAAAATAGTGGCAATGGAAAAATAATTTAGAAATGAGATAAGAATAGCAAGACTCTAGGACATGAGCCTATGTATCATGCTCCTTCTCTTACCTTCTTTGCCCTTTTTTGCAAGGTCAGGATCAATTTGGTATCTACTCCCTCCTTTTTAGCAACTTGATCTGCGCATACACCCAGCTTACAGCTCTTAGAAATATTTGTCCAATCCATAGGTATTAGGCATTAATGATAGGAATGGTACTGGTGACAAAAACTAGTACCTACTGTTTGCATAGTGGTTTACGTATTATAAAAATGACACATACATTAACTAATTGGTAGATCGGACAGACACAACTCATCTCAGTTTATAGATGAGTAAAGTAAAAGTCAATGAAGTTTATACATCTTTCATCTTGGTGATTTATCTACAGAGGCAAAAACCCAATAAGTACTCTTTTGTTTCATAGCATGTTTAGTGTTGTGCTCTGCTGAAAAAGCATCAGGTAACAAATTGTGCATGAAGTTTGAGGGCGAAAGACCTAGATTTGTGGCCCAGTCCCACCACCTACTATGTGAACTTGAGCTTTCATTTAACCTCTCTCAATCAGTCACCATCTCTGTAAAATGGGAGTGATAAAACCCACACGCCTTGTGGTAATGATCAAGAAACAGCATAAGTGAAAAAAAAAAAAAAAAAGAAAGAAAAGAAACAGCGTATGTTAAACATTTTTTAATTTGCATAAATGTTAGTTTTTATATTTCATGACACATAGAGAATAAAAGCCCAGACTTCGGAATGATTTAACCATGTGTTCATAGCTGTAGTTCTACCATTCAATGTATGTATGTCTACATAATTGATGTGAACCTCAATTTCTCCATTCAAAAATGGTCACAGTAATACTTCATAGGGATTTTGTGTAGATTGGGGCTAAGATAGAGTACACTGCTTGGTGCGTCATACATGAGCTGTATGTTTTAGGCAATATGCCCAATTTAAAACAAGACAAAACCAAAAAACTCTCTCTTAATCCTTGACCCTCGCTTTCAATTACAGTTTCTGGTTGAAGTAACTCTATAGCTTTTAGCACTGCTTCTCCATTGCTGTTCACTGAGTTGGTTAGATTTTTGTACTCCTAGAGGCACCACTTCCATAGACTACGGTATGATCAATGCCCTCAGGAGCTGTGCAATTGGGTGGCTTGTTTGTGTTTTGTGTTCTCGGTATGATTTTTATGTATTAGTTCCTTTACTTTCTGGTTTGATTTCCTGCTGCTCACTCAGGCATAGCTTCCCATTTAGGATAAAATTTTCTGTCATATTTGTCCTGAAATTTAAAAAAAAAATTGCTTATGAAAGTGCATACAAGCTGACAATTAGATTCACTAAGTGCATTCACAGTGGGAACTGATTCTGTTCACATAATTTATACTCCTATTTGGAACTTTTGGTGATTTTTCCATTTGGAGGAAAAGTGGGTTAAAAAACCAGAAACTGTCAGGCGTCCTATTTGTGGTTACTGTTCAGATATTTGGCTTTATTCTCTGTAGATATTGATGGGTATATAGTCCTGTTGTATATTTTCTGAGAGTGGATAGAATCAAAACTGCTCAAATCTAGCACATAAATGAATTTTTAATTGCTTATTAATGAATTGAATGCTTTTAAATTCTTTCAGATACACAGGTGGTGACAGCCCAAATTGTCAAATAACAACTCATGCTTTTCAGAGAGGATAGCTTTTGATTGCACTTTGCTTTATGTTTCTCACATATATTTTTTAATGTATATTATTTTTAATCATATATATTATATAAATTGCTTTTCTGATTATAACCTAATTATTATACCTTGTGGTTAGCAGAATGGAGGTATGTTTAAGATGTGATCAAATGAAAAATTTGTCTGCATTTAAAAAAATGGGATAATAGGGATAATAGCCACCTGGGTGGCTCAGTCAGTTAAGTGTCCGACTTCGGCTCGGGTCACGATGTCATGGTTCATGAGTTTGAGCCTCGCATTGGGTGAGCTCCAGCCCCTCTTCTGGCTCCACGCTGACAGTGCAGAGCCTGCGTGGGATTCTCTCTCCCTCTCTCTCTTCCCCTTGCTCACTCATACCCTCTCTCTCTCTCACAAATAAATAAAATTAAGATTTTTAAAAATGGGATAACAATATCTGAAAATCAATAAGGAAGAGTATGGGGAAAATCTTAATGAAATCCAGATTTTCAAATACTACCTATGAAAAGTGATCAATACCACTAGAAAAAAAAGAAATAAGAAAACATTGAAGAGATATCATTTTTGTCATGTTCAAATTGGCAAAGATTAAAAAAAAATTGGCAAAGATTCTAATAACACCACAAGTACTGACTAGAGTACTTAGAAACTATCGTATATTGTTAGTGGAAATTAAATTTTAAATCAATGTGAATAGAAATCTAAACATATGTTGGGGAGATATTTGGAAATACTAACAAAGAAAAAGCCATTTGTTCTTTTCAGAAGCAACTTAGATTTCATTTGGGCTCCACACACTTTTGGGTGTAGAAACTTAAGCAAGGCCAGACAGGCCACATCACTAACTCTTTATCCTACATTCTATCCAGAGGCATAGATTGATTTACTTGCTGCTTCTTATGAGCTGGTTCTTTTTTTGAACAATGATTCTAGTATAGAACGTCCAGTTTATCATTGATCATGATTTCCTTTTGAGTCAAGTGCTCTGTTGACCACCTAAAACTAGATGCAACACCTATGTTGTTCCTTATGAAAATATTTTTGAAAATCTGAGGAAAAACAAAATGAACAAATGAACAAAATAATGGGTATACTCCAGCAGCCAGATCACTTTCTATTTATGGGGATTTTTTTTTTTTTTTTTGCATGTGAAACAAACGTAGCTAATATGTGTTAGTATTTACCTCTTTAACACTCAGGTAATGATTATTTCCTTACTCCTCAATGGAAATAATCTAGGACCGTACATTACTAGTTTTGTGAAAGAAAAATTTGTGTGTATTGAGATTTTTAAGGTATATTCAGTTGCTTGAGTTAGTGAATTATTGATAAATAAATTACACTGCTTTCTTTGGAGTGCCAAAAATAATGACTGCTAAAGAAAATTTTATCAAAGGAAAGGTCTCACAATGAAATCTGAAAAAGGTATTTTCTTTGAGGACAAACAAAAATAATTTATAATCACTTTATTTATTTTTCAAAATACATAGGAAACAGTAAAATTATATTTCAAGTGCTTTTCCATTTTCTTTTACAAAAGTAATCATAAACTGTACACTTCATAACAGCTTGAGGTTTCATTGTTACATAATTCATCTGAACCTGACAAATATTCACACATTCTAAAGAAGACATTGTAAAAATACTGAAATGTGTAACATCTTTTAAAGGTGGTTGCAAAACATTTGTTCTAAGTAATACAATTGTATGCAGTCAAGTTTCACAATTGGCTGGTTACCATGTACAAAAACCCGAAACACGAATTTCAAAAGATTTTAAAATTTCTGTTCTATAATGCAGAAGTCAAAGATATTGATTTGAACAATGGCTACGTATTACATCACAAACTTCAGTTAAAAAGTCACCTTATGAACAATGACTGAAGGATACCAAAAAAAGATCAAATATGATGGATCTAAATTATTCAATATCATGTGTGCATTGAAAAAAATTATGTTTTCTGGCAGTTGAGAATAATTGGCAAATATCTTGGACTATTCATTAGTGGAATCATCACATTTAAAATGTGAGTTAGTTCTTTTCTATTTTGACCTCTCAATTCTTCATTCTGAAAGACAGTCTCACTCACTGTGTTCCATAACTTACCCATATTTTGCAGATGAACCCCATCACTTCTCTCAGGTGGAAGGGTCAGTAAAAAGTTGATGCAAATGACATGAACTGTGTTGGACTTTTTGTTTATAAAAAAACTATAAATGCAAATGTGTTGTATATTAAAGTTGGTTTATCTGCTTCTTTCTTATATAGGGATAGAATTAATGAAGCTATTCCTAATGGAGATTCCTGTGTCTTTTAAATGGGCAGCTTAAGGGGTGGGTGGGGAGGGTGGGTTAAATGGGCGACGGGCCTTAAGGATGGTACTTTTCGGGATGAGCATTGGGTGTTAGGTAAGAGATGAATTGCTGAGTTTTACTCCTTTTTTTAAATACCTTTTTTTTAATGTTTATTTATTTTTGGGAGAGAGAGAGGGGGAGGGAGGGGTAGAGAGAGAGGGAGACACAAAATCCAAAGCAGGTTTCAGGCTCCGAGCTGTCAGCAGAGAGCCTGACGCAGGGCTTGAACTCACGGACCAGACTGCGAGATCATGACCTGAGCCAAAGTTGGATGCTTAACCCACTGAACCACCCAGGTGCCCCACTGGGTTCTACCCTGAAGCTAAGACTACACTGTATGTTAACTAACTTGAATATAAATCTAAAAAAATAAGTGGAAGGCTTAAAATGTCTTTTTAAGGAAAAGAATAAACCCACAAAATGATCTATATAGATACAAATAGAATAAATCATTCAATTTTTATAAAGAATGACTCTTTAGCTAGCCTTAGTGATTATAGTGTTCTGTTGTTTTTGGTTCACAAATTTTATTCTATAGCAAAATCATAGCCAAACTCTGTATTGATGTTTGGACTGGGAAAATAAAAAAAATAAAAAAAATTTTTTTGAAATATATAACAAAAACAAAAATCTGCATTAACCTTCCAACATTGAGACTTACTTTTCTAAGAATTTTTCATTCATTTTTATAATATGCCTCATTATCCATTAAATTGTTTTTGAGGGAACAAAAATATGAAGTTGAATAATTGAAATCCACCACCCTGTACAGTAAATAGGGATTCTGTGCACAGTTGATGTAAATCACAACAAAATTGCTAAAGAAAATGACATATTTTTTTATGCTTTCATAAGATCAGGCATAGTTTGTTCTTCAGAGAGAGTCCTTATACCCAGGTGAGCTTAGAAGCAATTATTGTCAGTTGGAGATGAAAACAATTCCACATCAAGTGCCATCTGTATCTATCAATAGATAGATACTGTATCTATCAATAGATCTATCAATAGTTAGTCATTTCCAGTATTTCAATATAGATAAAAATAGAATTACTCTAATCAATTCCTCCTTGTAGGAGTGTATTTAAATCATCTCAAGCATAAAGAAGCCTATTTTTCTCTTAAACACCTACTTATTTTTTCAAACACCATTTCTGGTATTCAAAATGTTTGCATGCAATAACTTAAGCCTCATTGCAGTCCTTAATTTAGTTCTTTCTTTTTGAAGTTTCTATACCATGGTATTGTCATGCCATCAAATCAAACCGTGGTTACCCACCTTCATGATGAGCAGGGTGAAAATGAAAAAAACACCTTTTTACTCTGATGAGAAAACACTTGAGCTGAGTATTACTTTACTGCCACTGTTCAAATACACATCTTTTTGGTTAACTGTTAATGGTGGATGACAAGTATTATCAATGCATCTTTTATTAAATTATTATTCACTGTAATTAACATAAAATTGAGTTAATATAGGAAAAGCATTTTAATGAAATAGAAAATTCTTACGTTAAAGAGCATCACTAAGTAATACATTGGAAACAGGATTTAGTTTAATCAGCTCTGTTTCCTATGTAAAGTATAAACTCACTATTTTCTTTTGAAGAATGGGTCTTAGTAGGTTCAGATGAATCATATCCTGAGCCATGTCACTGAGGAACTATTAAAATTCTGTGTCATGAATTTTTTTGGACAGTATTAGAAGATTTGTATTCCACCAAAAGTTAGAAGTACAAAGAAGATTTTGATTTTGCATTCAAAATCTTTATTTCCATGTGCTTTAACATCTGTGTTTAACTACCATTTAGTTACATAGATTTTAACTTAAAACTTTTTTTTAACATTTATTTATTTTTGAGAGACAGAGGAGTGGGAGAAGGGCAGAAAGAGAGGGAGACAAAGAATCCGAAGCAGGCACCAGGCTCTGAGCTGTCAGCACAGAGCCCAACACGGGGCTTGAACCCACAAACCACGAGATCATGACCTGAGCTGAAGTCAGATGCTTAACTGACTGAGCCACCCAGGTGTCCCATGTAGATTTTAACTTTAAATTACTTTACTTTGCATACTTCTGCATCATCTCTTATTGGCAGCAATAAATTCTTAGCCTAAAATCTATGAAAGTTTAGATCAACTGAAGTACATGAGGATAACCAGAGCTGCTGTAAGAACAAGTTGTGACTAAAACAGATCTCTACATTGTCTTTAGATTTAGTGGAGGCTGAATGACTTTCTGAAATCCTTATCAAGTCTATTTTGTTTTTTGTCGTAATTCTCAGGTAGTCAAGTTACCTGGTAATAATCACAATTAAGGTGGCAAAAATGGAATGCCATTCCATGAAACTACATGTACTGCACTTAGATGACATCAAGTGCTCCTTAAAGAGGTAAAGAAATGACTATGTGTTCAAAGTTAAGATTTTGTATCCCTTTGTTTGCAATAGCCTTCAGCTCTTTGGATAACCCATTCTGAAATAAGTTATATTTTGTTTTATGGACAGCAGAAGTTGAGAAGGGAGTGAAAGTTTAGCTTTTTTCATTTTTAAAGGAACTCATCATTAAGGTAAAGTCTTACGAGATTGTTCTTTATTGAGTCTGCAAAATCTTAAAATAGTAAAAATTATAGGAGAATAAACAAGGTGGAAATGACAAGTATCATAACCAAATAGGTTCAAATATATTTGCTTTTATCTAAAACCTGAGTCAGTTTTGATCAACTGTGATCTCCCTGTAGTAACTAGAACACACGCACATTCGCCAAAACTGCATGAGAAAGTGGATGCTTGGCTCTGCGTTCCGTCTCTAGTTCCCTGACATAGTCGTAATGATAGTTTTTACTGAACTGTGAATGCATTCGTATCATGAGTTTTTACATGTAAAACAAAGTATCAGAAACAGGGCTAGCCTTACAAAGAAGATTAAAATTGTCATGAAAAATATTAAGAAACTAGTGTAAAAAGCATTGTCCGTTCAGATTTTGGTGAGAAGACTGTAGACTCTACAAACATTAATGTTCTTTCATATTCAATTTCCTCATTCCCCTGATTATTTAGAGAATCAGGTAAAATACACAAGTAAATAAAATAAAATAAAATAAAATAAAATAAATTAAATTAAAAACCAAAAAGAAAATCAGTGTTACAAAATGAATCAACACTTGCTCCCTTTTCCTAGACTTATATTGGACAAGTCCCTGAATAAGTCCCTGAAATTAGGTGTTCATTATATACCCAAATTGCAACTTCATAATGGGTCAGTGTTGTCATTAAAATGTTAATTTTAAATACTGAAATTCAAAACATTCCATCTTCAATTACAAGCAGAAGGAGGATCAGTTTGAATCGGTGTGTGGCTGTGTAGAATGAGGGTGTGTTGTGTTGAAAGTGGTAGGATTATGTTTTTGCAACAAGACGTATTATTTTCAATGATCACGCTTTATGAATAGGAGGGTAAACGTCCCTCATGCGTTGCATGAAAGATGAGCTGTGGTAAAGTTTCTTTTCATCTGTCTCACAGGATTAACAAATACTTGGCATGATGGGTTTATTCTAATCCCTAGGAAACAGTTTTTAAAAACTACCCTAAAAACAGATTTTATCTATAATCCCCATAGTAAAGTCTCCTGTTTGGCTGGTTTGTGTTGTTTTCATCACAAGCATTGGCTTTTTCTCCATAGGAGGCAAAGAAAAGCAGGAGCTCCTAAGAATGCATAAAAAGTCCTTTAAAATATGTTTTCAGATGAAAATAATTATTATAGGAGATATAAGGAAATACAGTCGCTAATTAGTTATAGGCTGCAGCTATATCTACTAATAAAACATCTGTCAGCAAAAATGTTATTTTATTGAGTATCGCTTGTCTTCCCATTTGACAATTTTTATTTCCTAGTGAAACAAAGATTTCCAAAATTGAAGGATCATCTTCAGTCATTCTGTGTATAGCAAATGGTTCTTCTAAACTTCATAAGGTAGACAATTGTTTTCAAACAAGTTCCTTCTGTTATTTTTTATCAGCTAATATTAGCTAGAAATAATTTCTTTTGTTAGGAAGATACAGGCATTTTTGAAAAGTTTTAGGGAATTGTGTTTGCCTTTAAAATGTTAATGTGTAAAATATTTACATCTTAATTAACAGTAATGCCATCAGATGAGAGATGCCATGATCAAAATTTCACAGCTTAAATTTTTTTTTAACATGTAGAAATAAGGGATTCTACTAAAATCAAAATTTTATAACTACTGATAAAATTTTCTCATTCTGATAATGTGTTTTTACATTCTAAATACAGATTTTTCTTGCCTTTTTTGTTCTTTTAACCTCCTATCTTGAGATAGCTTTGAAATATGCACTATCCATTGCATATATCTCAAAAATACGGTTGAGGTCATTCAATATGGATACCTTCAGATAGGGTCCAGAAATGAGACAATAAAAAGTTGACCTGATTTAAAAGAAAGTTCTGTCATGTAAAAACATTTGCATAGTTTTTACAACTCCTGGCCTGATCCTTGATCCTTATGAAGGCAAATACCTTTCATGAAAGGATTGTGGGTCTGGGCCTTTAGAATTATTTTTATTTCTATTAAATGTGGAAGTTATGTTATTTATGGTATATGTATAGAATTTTCTGAAAAATAAGTCATCCATTCTTTAGGAAAATACCCAGTTCTAGTGATTAGTTTCTGATTGGGTTTAAAAGTCACCATTACTATGTACAATCTAATTGACAATAAGCACAGACATTTTATTGTACCTTTGGTGTAGTATGTTCTATCAGAAATACAGAATCTGTGTAATACCTTTATGTCATAAAATATACAGGTCACAGTACTTGAGAACTTTACAAACACTTAAAAAATAAATGACTTCTCATTCTATTGACTTAGGAATACTAACGCTACATTTGAGATAAAGATTATTAGAATTTTGAAAATATCAGTTAAACAGTTCAACAGATGTTTGAACCACTGTAACATTAAGACAGTATAAAATGGTAGCCCAAATGGCTCAACCTCCATTTTCCAGCTACTAAATATTACTCCTTAAGTTTAATTCAAAATTGTTCTTTAAATTACAGCTTTACGTGTATGCTTCAAAGAATGAGCTTGAGAGACAAAGTTTTGAGTTTAGCTGAGCCAAACCTCACTAAGGACCTAATTTTCTGAGAATGAAAGAATATATGATCAGATAAGTAACATTAATTTGATTGTTTAAGGATTTAATGCTGTTTAAGCTCAAAATTTCCATTAAAGTCTATATGGAACCATCTGTGGGACTAGAGATAAACATTGTAACAAAATCAAAACCATACATAAGTGACATGTGCTACTTTATACAATAGCAGCATAAACTATATTTAATTTTAGATAAGTATGGATTCTTTTAAAAGAATGTATTTCTTATGCAAAGAATTGCAACTTATTAAAACACCTTTGTGCTAATAGGTATATGAAATGAAGAATAAAATGCCTTATGAAAGTAAGGACTGTTTGTATTCAAGTAAAACATATTAAGATGTCCAAAGTTAAAGAAGGGACAAAAAAAAAAGCAAATGAAAAATTGTACATCAAGTTTGTTCATTATCAGGATATATTTTAAATGAGGAAATCAAACCTTCCACTCTTTTTCTGATCTGATGAGCACATGGTCCTGGGTCCTTATTAAAATGGTCTTTATTCTGGAGGCATTATGGTGTGGAAGGTGGTTTGGGAGATGGACAGGATCCTTGACTATCAAAACTGGTTGCCCGGCCAGGTAACTGAAAGACAATAATTTCATAATGCATGATCTAGTGCAAAAAAATAACAGAGTGGGTAGTTGTTGCTGTCTCTTAAAAAAATGTATATTTATTTTTGGAGTGAGAGAAAGCATGAGCAGGGAGGGGCCAGAGAGAGAGGGAGACAGAGAATCCCAAACAGGCTCTGCACTGTCAGCACAGAACCTGATGCAAGGCTCAAACCCACGAACTGTGAGATCATGACCTGAGCTGAAACCAAGAATCAGATGCTCAACCAACTGAGCCACCAGGGTGCCCCTGTTGTTACCTTTTAATAGTGAATATTCACCCATGATATGCAGTCTCTGAGGAGAAGATATACATAAATACCCCCACCCTCCAGAACTCACCTTCTCAGGCAGCACGATGGGGCACAGATATCTCACGGAGATGTAGACACAGCATGGTACAAAATGGCATGCAGACCAACACTGTACACACAATTATTCATGACTAGAGATTCATTTCACATTCTATGAATGTTCTCACTGCAAAATAATTAATGGTTTGTGATAGTGGAGGACACTTGCTAGGTAAGCGCAAGAAGGCTCAAGGCACAAGAGACCGCATTGCACTTGTTCTAAGGCAGGAGGTGATTTTTATCAGGGTCATTAACGAAACAACAGGGACTGACTTTGGCAAATGGGAGCCATGGGGGTTGAAGAATAATTTCTCATGGTTCTTAAATATTACATGTATTTAAAAAGTTCAATTACAACAGGATAAACTTTTGATTATTTAGGTAGAAGTAGCCAGATTTTCTAAATGATGCTTTAGTCTCTGTCCCGCCAACTTACCCTGTTTTCGAGTAATTGTTCCTTTATTATTTTAATCCCTCCTCTGGCAACAAAAGACATAGTTATACACTCACCACTTTCCCAAAATGCAAAATCCAGCCAGTTCTTAGGTCTCTAGTCCATATGTTCTGTTTGACCAATGAATGTAGGTGCAGGAGTTGGAAAAAAGGAGCTACTTGCTGGAGAAAGTATATTTACATAGTCTTTAGTCCCATTTGTCCTCTGATACTCAGCTGCTAGAAAAATATCAGGGATCTTCTTCTGATGCCCAGATTGTAGCTTGTTCTTCCTGTATGTCCTATAATGACTGAAAAGTGTTCACATGTCCTGAGACACAAACAGATGCCTATTCCATAGCTCCCCTTCACCAGATAAATGTAGAGCTGCTTATTAAACACTTACAAGTAATTATAATATACCTTGGGTCACACAAACCCTATCCTGTTATTAGTGAAAAGTTTTTGCTCATACTATCTCTTTTCTCCTTACATAATTCTTGTGAAGTCTGGAGGGGCATGCATTTCTATTTTCATTAAATATGCAGGAATGCGGCTGTAGATAGAATAAGTGATTTGCTCAGGATTAGACAGCCAGAGAAGCAAGGATTAGAACCCACATCACTTTCCAGTGTGGTTCTCTGCCCAGCAAACTTTACTTTCATGTCTAGATTCTTAGAATTAATATTCACTTTTCAAATTTTAAGTAAAAACAAGATGAGAAGCAGGAAAATGGATAGTGATCAAATAATAAAAAGTATAGTATACTTTAGACAGTACACACTGTTGACATGAAACACAACTTTCCCAAGACTTGCTGAATTAGAATGCACATGTCTGTACTTTGAGGGAAAGTGCTGCATGAATGTGCATTTTTGTTTGTATATGTGTATCTTTTATGATTTATATGAAATGAAATGAGGTAAAGATTAAGAGCATTAATATACATAAGCAGATATCTATGATAACAGTTCACTTCTGTTGCCTGAACATGCACTGTTCATATAGGGTTCATCAGATTTTCCCTATAATGTCCTGAGTAACAGCCAAGGTCACAGTTTTGTGACTAAGATGAAAGGAACCTGGACCCTCTGACATTTAGTTAATTACACTGTGCTGCCTTTCTCATTCAACCCAGGGCTTAGTGCCAGATAAGAAGCAGAATCTTACTGGTGAACATAGGGCAGAGTATTTTTCATTTACTATGTGGCTGTCATAACTATTTTTATCAAATTGCATAAATTCCATCATCTACCACACAACGTTTTGTCAACCTGCATTATCTCTCAGGTCACATAAAAGACTTACTTTGTGACTCTTCAAGAGGCTCCAGCAATCATCTTTGAGAAAGAAAGTCATTTCATCTAGCAACATTCAGTGTATCAAGTACTGACAAGTAACTTAAAGCCTAAAAATCCTGATAGAAACTGGTATTGATACTTCTGGTTAATATAACTATTAATGTTAGTTGTAATCAGAGCTAACATTATGTCAGACTGCTAAGCACTTACTATTTGGCATTTTATTTAGTTTTACTCTTTGAGTTTACTACTGTTACAGAGTAACAGCAGAAATGTAGAGAGGTTACAGTGACATGTCCAAAGTTCTCTAATAGACAGTCAAAAAGCAGAGCCAGGCTTTGAACTCAGGCATGCTGATGTCTCAACATTCTAAATACTTGTGAGCACTTTCACTTCCTGACCAGAGTATTGGGAGATATACCTGTCCCTTTACACAGATGTATTAGAAGATAGTACTTCTATTTAAGGATTCTTGGGATGTTTAGGTGAGGTGGCTGTTGTCACAAAAGAGAAGCAGCAAAATTCGGTTTCCAGTTAGCAATAAATTTGCTTGCTCTATTACTCATTGATAGAAGTTTCCAGGCTATGTAAAGATAATGACAGTCTTGCAATTTTCATGAGCTTACTGTCCAAAGGAATATCAAACGCAGAAAGTTTAGTGGTTTCTAAAATACAACAAGGCACACAAAACTCTGAATACTGGATGATAGAATATGTGGGACAGAAGTAAGAGCAGTCTCTGTTTAAAAAAATAGATGAATATATAAAATTTCAGACAAATGTTGGCAGATAAATAATATTTAAGCAAAAGAGATTAAAAGAGAGAGAGAGAGAGAGAGAGAGAGAGAGAGAGAGAGAGAGAGAGAGATGTCGGGGAATCACAGCATACCTCCAGCAAGGGGTGCCAATGTGTTATTGGTTTTCGGTGATAGGCCAGCATTTCATTCCAGTGGTCTCGCCCAAGACCCTCAGCGTCCAGTCCTGTTCTACACACTCCTATGACCTCATTGTGTCCTACCCTGCAATTCGGAGGATATCACACTTTCATTCCAACATTCAAAGATAAATGGAGTTTCATACATCTTAGCAGAATTTCAAGCATATGATTTAAACACTGGATTTTGTAACGGGCTCTAAATGATTCTGCAGATTAAACTACTTTAGGTCAAATTAAAAATCTTAAGTACACAAAATTTACTACACAAGATCAGCATTCAAATATGAATTTGTAAAAGGAGCACACATAAACCATTTTAGTTCTCTGTAACTTGAGCACATGTCACAATAAACTAGAATGAGAAACACTGCTCCTTACCTGTACTGTTGAATTTGGAAGCAGTACTATCAACTTTAAGTGACATAAATCAGCTCTCATTTTTTCTCCACAAGGCTTAATGTTTTATAATGATGCTTAGATTTCTTATCAAAAGGTCAGTACCCACTTTCTTGTATAAATGACCATATTTAATTGACTCTAAGTGATATGTCAGCGTATGTTACTGCTTATACTACAATTAAACAGGGCAGGGCTACTACAGCATTTGATTTATTATTGCATGGCACCAGAGCACACTGCACAACATTCCTATTTTCTATTCCTGTCCTGTTTTCACAGCAACAAATCAAAATAACAATGATAGTTAATATGTCTGAGAGCTTATTATGTGCCAGACACTGTTGTAAGTAATTTAAATGTACTAACTCACTTAATTCTCACACCATGACCATGAGTATCATTATCGTCATCTCATTTTACAGATAAAGAAAGTAAACACCCAGAGAAGTTAAGGGACCCACCCCTACTCACTTAGTAAGAGGCAGAGGCAGGGTATGAATCAAGACAGTTGACTCAAGTGTGCATGTGCTAAGTTGCGCAAGAATGAAATGTTATTTATTTATTATTTATTTATTTATTTATTTACGTGCTCACTTATTTGAGGGGGTGGGCAGAGAGGATGGGACAGAGAGGATCCCAAGCAGGTTCTGCACTGTCAGCACAGACCCCGATGCAGGGCTCAAACCCACTAACTGTGAGATCATGACCTGAGCCCAAATCAAGAGTCAGATGCTTAACCGACTGAGCCACCCAGGTGCTCCTAGAATGGAATGTAATTTAAGGGCATTTCTATAGGGTTATTTTGACAGACATCTCTAAGGAGACTTTTGAGATAATTTTAAGATCTTTTCGTTACTTTCTTCCTGTCATTGATGTAGATATGAATGCTTAGTATCGTGGTTCTTTCATATAAAGTTTCGCAAACAAGCGTATTTTTAGGAATAATTTTTCAAATCTTTCTGTTTTATATACTGTTAGCATCCATTTCCCTAAAACTGTCTGCATGACAAACACTCACTTGTATCTACCTGCAGTCACTGCTGTGCTAAATCAATAGGAGTAATTTTTTGGTAAAACAGAACAAGGGCTTCTAATGAAAACACTGCAACATTTTTAGAGTTTGAAATTTTAACCAATTCAAGATTTCTCTCTCTATAAATAGTAAATTTTTTCCCCATGAGCTGTGATATAAACTAATTGCAGATAGATGGTATAAAACATTTTATTTTTTTAGTGCTTCATTTCCTCTGAGCCAGAGGATAGCATATCAATTTCTCTAGGTTACAGGGTTCTGGTTACTACTATTTTCATCATACCATAAAATGGAGCACTCTTTTTGAATATATTAGAACAAAATAAATGTAGTAAGACACTGTCTGTGTGCTGATAATTTTGTAGGTTAAACATACAGTATTATTTTCTAAAAGGGGTGTGTGTGTGTGTGTGTGTGTGAAGCTGTGAAGCATGGGTGGGATGGGGTACATAGAGCTAGGTAACATTTCAGACCAGGCAAGAATGGGAGAATAAAGTAGGAGCTAAAGCAGGAAGAAACTTCAGATGTGCACTTGGGAGTTTGCCATTGATTTTGTGAAAGAAGTGACTCAAAGTGTGTGAGCTGGAAGAATTACCCACAAAGCATGTTTTAAGAGTGACGTGAAGGTATCAAGGCTGTCTTCCTATGGCCGTTATTCACCTTCCACTCTTAATACTCACTGTTAATGGTCCTGTAATATGCTAATGTCTTTCAAATGGGAAAAGTGAATCCCAAAGAGATTACATAATTTGCCCTTTCACACAGCCAGTTAATGATAGAGCCTGGTTAAGAATTACTAAATTCAGGGGTGCCTGGGTGGCTTGGTCGGTTGGGCGTCCGACTTTGGCTCAGGTCATGATCTCACGGTCTGTGGGTTAGAGCCCCGCGTCAGGCTCTGTGCTGACCGCTCAGAGCCTGGAGCCTGTTTCAGATTCTGTGTCTCCCTCTCTCTCTGCCCCTCCCCTGTTCATGCTCTGTCTCTCTCTGTCTCAAAAATAAATAAACGTTAAAAAAAAAAATTAGAAAAAAAAAAAGAATTACTAAATTCATATTCCAGCCCCGTTGGGAAAACAAACTTGATTGGTTGTAATTTCTGTTGTTACTGTAAAAGGACATCACAATAGTGTTTTGTGTAATGGGTCCCATACTACTTCTGCACCACCCTTACACCAGCCCCAGGTGTCCTGTCTTTCAACTTAAGAATGACTTCTTTTGGAAAAGAAAAAAGAAATATTATAACATGGGAAAAATAAATTTTGAATGAATAAATTTTCCCTCTTCCAGTTTAAATTAAAACCGTTGTTGTAGCAGTAAATAACCAGAAAAACTGTATTTGCTCTACATATGACCACACAGGGCTGTTCTTCAGTGAGAGAAATACACATACCTATCATAATCCATGACTGCAATGGAGAGGCTGACCTGGTCCACATTCTCTGGAGGGATATCGAAAATAATAGCCTCATTGTACACAGGGTTTAGAGTGTTTTTCTTCGTCGTTGTTTTCCTCTTTTTTAATCTCCGACCTTCACACATCAGAGACACTTTGACATAAGGATCTAGGAGTAGTGCGGTAATTTCATTAAAATGAAAGTAATAGTACAAGACATAAATCAAACTGTAGGTAACTGTAACTAAATAAGGAAAGTAGTATAGTAAGCCTTGTAGTATTATGTTTTAAATTCGAATGACTTATTTTGGGCAATAGACTAAGACTTCTTACTTTAAAAATTTTTTTAATGTTTTATTTATTTTTGAGACAGAGAGAGACAGAGCATAAGCAGTGGAGGGGCAGAGAGAGAGGGAGACACAGAATCCGGAGCAGGCTCCAGGCTCTGAGCTGTCAGCACAGAGCCCAATGCGGGGCTCGAACCCACGAACTGTGAGATCATGACCTGAGCGGAAGTCGGACACTCAACCGACTGAGCCACCCAGGCGCCCCATGACTTCTTACTTTAAATGTAAGAATTTATCCTGAAAGAATCAGAAAAGAATTAATTTCATTTTTAATACAACAGAGAAAACCTACTAGTTTATCAAGAGCCAGTCCAGAACTATAATGTGTCTTTTAGTCACAGCTATTTGAGGACATATTTTGTTAAAAGTGATTTCTAGGGAATATAATCCTAACAAGTAAGAATAATTGCATTAAAGTTAATTTCCTTCAAATGATTTAGGATAAGAGTAAAATTTGTGAAGAGCAATATTGTATCATATATGTGTATATATATATGTATATATATGATATAATAAGTAGAAATTAGAAAGCAAAAACTACATTAGTTAGAATTTCCTCAATTGTTGGAAAGGTACTAAAATTAGAAGTTTAATTTTACAGTCAGCATGTTGGTGCTTGATTAAGGAGCTCAGATTGAAGAAGAGGTCACTACAAATATATTAAATACATTGTATTTATATTTATTTACATTGTATTTGGTATTATACAATAGTATACAATAAAAAAAAGGCAATATTTGGTTTAAAGATGTTCTTAAGGAAACCTATTGATATGACATTGCCTATATGATGCCGACTTGGAAGAGAAAAATTTAGTTGGAGTATATTTTTATAGGCCAAAGGGGTCAAATAAATGTTAACAAGTTCTGCCCCCACTGACTCATCTCCAGTCTTACTTCTGCCACCTTAAGTAGAAAAACTGGTCCAGTATTATAGAAAATTATGCAGAATCATATGAAAGTTTCTGTAAAAGCCTTACTTTTGTACCTTTTTATGAGAAGCAGGTGTGGTTTTGGGAGGGGGTGTTGGCCTTGGGGTGAGAATGCTATCTGGTGAAAATCCGTGACTGCTCTACATTCATTCTTGTTTTTTCTCCTTTCCATCTATGGAGTAACACGTCTCATTTCCTTAGAATAAGCCAAAATCATGGCAGTATAAATTTATTTGAGCAAATGAACACCTTTTAAGTGCTAGAAAAATGTACGTGTATATTTCATAAGCATTTCCATCAAGGGGCAAAATATATGTTCTGACTAGAAATAGACTATGCAAAGGAAAACAAAGTAAAATGGTAATGTTCAGTGACTGCTTCCCATTTATTTTTCAGTTTTTTAATAGGAAGTATGTTCTAAGGAAGAAACTCACTTCTCTGATACTCTTTGGTCTATGAGCCCCCAGGCCTAGGCCTCTCATTAACAATGGGAACAAGGCATGATTTATCCTCCACCACCCCCATCATGTCTCTGACCACATTTCTCTACTAGTGACAAGGATAATTTACTGGCTCCTTAGTTGATTCACAAGCCTCCTGTGAGAATTAATGAGGTGGTGTTCTCCGAGCATGCACTCCTCTGATGAAAAGCTTCATATAAACAAAAAGTACTCTTGTAGTTAATTATAACTTTGATGCTGTCTGCTTGTCTCAAAATTTGATCTCTTTTGATACATGGTGGAAAGAGTAGAATAAACAATAATTTGCAGAGTTCTTCAACATTTACTGTCCCAAGACTTTTTCACCAAAACAAATGTGAAATTTACTTACTTTATTTCTACCTTTATATATCAATTATGTGTTGCAAATTAAAAAAGATGAAAACATAATTCACAAAATAGTTTAAAAGTGAAGATGATAGAGAAAAATTTACAATTGGAAGTCTCCCTCCCATCTGTTCCCATACCTCTCTCTCCACCGTTTAGTTTTTGTGTATCACTTTGGTATTTCTTTTGCAAATATTAACAACATAAATATATATTGTAGTGTTCCCCATTCTTACACAGAAAGGAACATGATTTTTGTATTTATTTTTGCACCTCACTTTTTATTTTTATTATTATTATTATTATTCACTTAGTATATCCTGGAGCTCTATCCCTTAAGCTTGTTGCAAATTTAGTTTATTTTTTTTGTTCTGTAGAACCATAAAGTTATAGACTCGTTTCCTTAGGTCATCCTTTCCTGTATCTCCACTACCATTTTTTATTTGTTTAATTCAACACATGCTTACTGACCTCCCTCTTCTATCCTTACCATTTTTCCCTTCATAGACCTGTGCCAGAGTTCACATATTTAGTTAACATATAACCCTCCAGACTGTTGTGATTTAAACAAAGGGATAGGGGCGCTTGGGTGGCTCAGTCGGTTGAGCATCTGGCTTTGGCTCAGGTCATGATCTCACGGTTTGTGAGTTCGAGCCCTGCGTTGGGCTCTGAGCTGACAGCTCAGAGCCTGGAGCCTGTTTCAGATTCTGTGTCTCTGTCTCTCTCTGCTCCTCCCCTGCTCGTGCTCTCTCTCTTTCAAAAATAAAAAAAACTTAAAAAATATATATATAAATAAACAAAGGGATAAAAGAGAATGGTGTGGCTTTACCTCTTTATCAAAATTAGCATAAGAGAAATTTTCTCCAAGAACATCCTTAAGAAACTTCAAGAAGCATTTCGTTACTTTATTATTTCTTTCAGTCCCTACTGTTGCCCCAATTCTTATTTAGAAAGGTGGTAAGAATAAATGCACATGATGGTCTTGGAAACTTGTTATTTCTCTATAGATCAGGTGAGGGAGATAAATTAAGTCTAAATGTGTTTTCATACTTGTAGGGTAATGCAAGCTTGAAGTCCAAGAATCTTCTTTTATAAGCCAACTGACTGGTTAGAAGTAGGGCAGTGATTGGTAAATTATGAATTTTTGAGAAAGAACTAGATCAGCAGAGAAAGAAAAAATAAAAATCCAAGTTCATAGTCAATCTATTTGATAACATCTTTTAAAAATTGTGAAATGATAATATAAATAAAACAGGTGATTTGGAGTACTTTGTCCAAATGAACTATAGACAAATGAACTCAATAATTCAACAGCCATATAGTTCTGTATATATGAAATATTTTATTTGGAATTTGAAAATGTACCCTTGACCTAGTGGCCAATTGTGTACATACCTGATGACCCAGTGATATCCATAGCCTTCAGATTTCTGCACTTGATGACTGTCAATGTCATACGTCCAGCAGTTGGCAAATAACAAAGAGAGAACATGATTTCACCCAGATCTATACTTTCCTAGAAAGGCAATTGGTAATGTTAGTAATTTCAAGCACCAGATAGTGAAAACCAAATATAATTGAAGATGTTGAGTAAAAAATCACTTTCATAGAATATCTGAATGTCATTCTAAATTGTTTTATTAAGGATACATATGACATTGCCAAAAGCTGTTCTAAACAGAGTAAAAAAAGGGAGTATAGTCTAGTCGCTCCTTTGACATCTCCACTTGTGTTTTTAACAGGAATCTCAAACTTATTATAGTCAAAACCAGACTGCTGATTCCATTCATTGCCATTCACTTTCTGAAACCAATTCCTCTGTCAGTCTTCCCCAAATCAGCACATGATGTCATAATTCAACCAGAGGCTGGAGCCAAAAGCCCAGCAGTCACTTTTCTTCCTTCTTTCCCTTGCCCTTACACATCCAATCCATGTCTTGTCAACAAAGTCTACAAAGTATATCCAAATTAGTGACTTTCTTTTTAGCTCTAGGAGTATCAGGCAAGTATCAGGATTACTTTATCAGTCTCTAAAATTGATCAATCTCAGAAGGAGCCAAAATGATCACTTATGAAATGCAAATCAAATTATTTTACTCTTCTGATTAAAACCATCTAAGGGTTCACAACTATACTGGAAACTTCAAACTCCTGGTATATAAGTGGGGTAACTATAAATCTTGGTATATCTGGGAAATTCTGGGTTTGTGCCTACTTTCCTGGTGTAATTATTAAGAATATCCCCTTCGGGGCGCCTGGGTGGCTCAGTCGGTTAAGCGTCCGACTTCAGCTCAGGTCGTGATCTCACAGTCTGTGAGTTCAAGCCCAGCGTTGGGCTCTGTGCTGACAGCTCAGAGCCTGGAGCCTGCTTCAGATTCTGTGTCTTGCTGTCCCTCTGCCCCTCCCATGCTCATGCTCTGTCTCTCTCTGTCTCAAATCTAAATAAAAACATTAAAAATTTTTAAAAAAGAACATCCCCTTTAATTTTTTTTCCCTTTTTTAATTTCAGAGAGAGCGCGCGTGCGCACATGAACTGGGGGAGGGGCAGAGAGAGGGAGAGACAGAATCACAAGCAGACTCTGCGCCACCAGAGCAGAGCCTGACACGGGGCTTGAACTCCCAAACTGTGAGATCATGACCTGAGCTGAGACCAAGAGTCCGCTTACCTGACTGAGCCACCCAGGAGCCTCTTTCATCCCTTTCAATTACTAAATATGTCTTTGGTTTGGACAATGCATTACAAGGTGACACATATAAGGCCCTGGGTCATAGGGATCCTACCTATCTTTCTAATTTTATTTCTTGCCTCTCTTCTCAGCTTACTCTGATGCAGACTCAAAAGCCTTTTTTTCTTTTCTGTTATTCAAACAAATGAAGTTTGTTCCTGCTTTTGCCAGTTGCATTTTCTTTTTTTCTCTTATGTCTTTTTTGTGGATGACTCCTTCTCACCATGCAGGACTCGGCTCAAATAGCATCTCTTTCCATCTTCTTATCCTATGCTCAACTATTCACAGACCCTTTACATTTTTTCCACAGCGCTTATCATCAGAAATTATCTTTTAAATTCATTTTTTGTCTCTCTGATTCCCATATTTAAGGTTAGGACATCAGAGTTCTTGTCTGTCTTATTGCTACTTCCTTCTGAGGTACATGGTACATAGCTGGCTCTCAGTGCATTTTTTGGAAGGAATGAAAAGATTATTAGTTAATATGGACAAAAATTGATCTGCTTTGTATCAAATATGAATTTGAACTGTGTCCAGTACCCTGATATAGATATATTTCCTCTCCATGGCTGCGTAGATGGTGGACAAATGAAAATGAGTGTGAACAATGCACATTTAAGATGCTTCCAAAAGAGCTGTTTACAGGATTTGATCAAATCATCCCTGGTGAGACAATATATGGTAGATTTAATTTGGTGGGAAATAAGTTGCTTATGTACCCAGGCCCATAGAAACAGGTTCCAAGAAATTCTTCATGACAAACTATTCACATTTACTGGACTTATTCTTCCAGCTTAGGTTCTGACTTCTATAATTCTGATTTCTTTATCCAGGCTCTAGAAGTAGTGGAGCTTGGTAGTTAAGAGCATAAACTTTACAGCCAGTTAACCTTGTGTTTCACTCCTGTTTTCTACTTCCTAGCTGTGAGATCCAGGAAATTTAATTCAACTTTGAATCTCTGAAGCTTCATTTTTAAATTGGGAAAAATACCCACTCAACAGTGGTGTTAATCATTAAATGAGATAATGTAAATAGAGTCCGGAGCATTCAACATAGTGTCTGGCATATGATAAAGGATGCTGTTTTGTTCATGGCTGTATTGCTATCACACGGAGCAGGGCCTTACACATACGAGAAGCTCAGTAAGTACTAGACAAATGAAAAAAAAATTACTGAAGGAAAGCAGCTATTATTTTTTAAGAACATTAGTAAAAAATATGTGTTTGAAAACAAAGATATATCCAACTGGGTCTCCTCTGGGCTGTTGGATTGCTACAGACCCCAAATAGTGAGTAAGATCCAATAGGAGAGGCCTGATGAAAAACAGGAAGAATATAATCTCTTACAAAGGATTCATTCTTTTCACCACCAAGCAGTTAATGAATATTATTTGCTAGGTGCACTGGTAGGTGCCGTAGATGCCAAGTAGATGTGGCATGATTCTGTCCTTGGAGATGTCAGTTGAGAAGGAAAACAGTAGGCTCTGAAAGGCTGAGAAATTAAGTCTGATCCTATTCTATCTGATTATTTTCTTCCTGTTTCTCTTTCTATCTCTTTTTCCAAGTATTTCTTTTCCTTCCTTCCTTCCTTCCTTCCTTCCTTCCTTCCTTCCTTCCTTCCTTCCTTCCTTCCTTCTTTCCTTCCTTCCTTCCTTCCTTCCTTCCTTCCTTCCTTCCTTCCTTCCTTCCTTCCTTCCTTCCTTCCTAAATAGGCTTCATGCCCAGCATGTAGCCCAACATGGGTCTTGAACTCACAACCCTGAGATCAAGACCTGAGTGAGCTGAGATCAAAAGTCAGGAGCTTAATTGACTGAGCCACCCAGGAGCACCGCCCCCCCCCCCCCCCCCCGCCTGAGTTGGTAGAGTTTTCTCTAAAGTTTTCTACCTGACAGCCAACCCCCTTTCTCTCACTGTGTATATCTCCTTCCAGGAATTATCAGTTGGGGATGGTGATGGAGAAGCTGGAAGGTAACAGGAGACATGATCTCATAGATGAAATGCTTAGAGTCCAATAGGGAATGTACCACAAACAGACAAAGGTACACAAACAGAGAAATCAAAGGGATTAACGAAACACTTTCATGTGTGGTGATTGATACGGTTTTCCTTTTACACATTAAACAATCTGTGGAAGTAATTTGTCTACTTTTCTAGATATATCACATGCTTACTGGTTGGAACAAAGAAAGTTTTACCATATTTGGTCCCATCTCTCAAAGGTCCTTTCTATGGATCCAGCTGCAACATAATTTTGACTATCTGTTATTAACGGGTATTGGTAAACATAGAGGTTAAACTGAGGAGTTGACCAAAGTACTAGCCTAAATCAACTGAAAGCAAAGAGCATGATTAAAGAACATCTCCAGGCAGCTCTGTACAACAAGCTAGCAGGCTTTTTGCCTACTGTAGTAGTAAGAAATCTCCTGAAGCATTTAAACTCCATGAGGTCAGGGGTTTTAAGGAAACTGGAATGGACTGGGTGGTAATGCTTAATGTATAATATGCATGCATAACAAGTGCACAAAAGTTAGTCTTCATTAGACTAGATTTTTCCTTCAGGAAGTATGAGTGTAAAAGAACTGAAACTGCTCATATACTGTAAAGGGCAGAATACTCTCTAAGATAAATACCAATATTCTAGAACTTTTTACATCTGGAAGTGATCTAAGAGATAAGTATGAAAAATGAACTTAATGAAGGTAAATGGCCATATAACCTTTAAAAAGGTCCTCTAACAAATGTAACAGCAGAACTCCGGATTTTGGCTATAGTCCTGTGAAGTAGCATGCACTAATGCTCAGTACCCTGACAGAGTTTGTCCCCGTGTTGATGTCCTCACTCCAGGGAGCTGAGTGTATTTTAATTCCTGCCTCTTCTCTGCCCCAGATCACTGCAGTTTATAAGGCCACACTCAGCCCCAACAATCTGAACCCTTCAGTGTCCAGCAAAGAATCAGGAAATAAGTTGAAAGGTCTCTGAACATATGGCATAAATATAACACAGTTATCTGATGAAATTCTCTTAAATAAGGATTCTACTTCATTTTCTATTCAACACCCATTTACTATTATTTTAGACAAAATTCTAACAATGTTTACTTGGCATATCAATCAATAGCAGGTCAAAACTCACACGTGAAATGTGGAGATGGGGAAACAGAGTTGATCTGGTGAAGGCAGCAATAAATGATGGCTAGAGAGACAATATTCATACAAGAAAGAAGGAAACATTCTAAAAACGATAGCAATCTGGAATCATCTTGTATCAAGGGGAACTAACACTAATAATGTATTAGAAACTTAAAAACAGCATTTTATTATAAACTTCAACAATAATTAGTATTCAAAATGATGACTCTTGAGTCATTAAGCTAAGAAAAAAATATTCCATATGTTCTGTTTAAGAAGGTAGAGAAGTATATACTAATTTTTAGAGTTATCTTTATTGAAATTCCTTAAAATGTTTGAAGTGGTAATTTGGGGTTTTAGTTTCTTAAAATGAGAAAGGCTTTGAGTTTCTGAAAATTTTATTTATGGGTAACCTCATTTATTCCAATTCTACATAAGCATGAACTTCCCATATTAATCTTTGAGAAACTATTGTATCTTTGGGCAAATAATCATTTGAAAACCTGCTTTAAGTCTAGGATAGTGTTCCATAAAATTTCTTACGGGTAAGAAGACCATTCTCATACACACTAATGTAGTTGGTGGAACATTCACAGTGACAATCTTTTAACTGTATACTTGGGAGAAGGGCTTACGAAAAAGTCTGACACTGAGGCTGAGTCAGGGACCGTATGTTTGATTTCTTTATCCTGGTCCCACAGACATAGGGCTGGGTAGATAAAGATCATTTTCTAATAATTGGCTATAGTTAACCTCATAAACATAGTCACAGTTATAAAGTTTCTTTCCACGTACCACTCTCCAAGATAAAAATAAAAGTCATTGGCAATCCTATTCCAGGACTGAGCTAATAGTAAGGTCAAACTGTAGCAACTGAGTACAGAGATGGAGAGGAGGCAGATTCAAGGCTTGGTAACTACAGTATGTCATAACCAAGGGAAGCACTCCTGGAGGGAGGTGAACATCATGTTGGGGTTTGAGAGTCTAAAGAGGTGGGATTTGACAGAGAACAAGAGGAATAGTGTTGTATGTGAGTACTATGATTGATATTTACAAATAAGAATGAGCAGCTTATGTTGAGAAATAAGGAATTTGGTAACATGTTGGAGGTCATGTAAGGCTATAGGTAGCTTATTCTGTGGCTCCTATGGTACCGGTAACAAGAAAGAGTGGGAGCTTGGCAGAATGAAAAGGGCGTATAAGTTTCCAGATTAGAAAAACCAGAGTTAAAATCCTACATCTTCCATGTACTAATTCCTACGTGTCAAAAATACATGACCTCCTTGAACTTCGGATCAATCACAACATGGGGATAATAACATCTGCCTCACAAGGTAGGTATCATGCATGTAAAGTGCCTGGCATAAACAGACACTCAAAAAATAAGGACAGTAATGTAAATAATATTTGAAAAACATTTCTTTGTTGTGAGTAGGCTAGGTTAGGATGAAAAAAAGAGAGGGGCCATTGAAGTAAACAGGTGTGTGAAGGTGTTGGCTGAAGAAAGGTCTGGATTCAGAGATCTATTAGGAAGTAAGAATCATTAGGACTTATTGAAAAGAAAATTTTAAACAAACATTTGGTTGCCATGGTGACAGCAGTCCTCACATCCACTTAACACCCTAAATGCAGCCTGCCTTTCACATTTCCTGGTTGGTAAGAAAACGGATGGTTTTCCTCACACTGTTAAACGATGTGTTACTAGATCAAAATGAGCTTCTTCATTAAATTACCAGTGTTTCATCCACCTGCTCACAAAATGAAGCTACGGTGCAGTGCAGACCCAGAGTGGGTCTGCTGCATTCAAACTACTATAAAATCTTTATTTCTTTCTGACCCACACAATCCATGCACCTGAGAAAATCATGGCATCCAACCTTGGGCAATCCACTTAAGCTCACTTAACCTCAGTTTCTTCGGTATAGCATGAGGGTGTTCCAAGAGATAAACTAGTTTATTTTCCAGCTCTAAAATTTTGTAATTTTAAGCACTGGTAAAATGAGGGCTAAATAGAATATATAATTCAGGCATGTTGAGGAATGTATGAATAGGCCCTTTTAGCCCTTGTGTGCTACAGACCCAACAGAACCTCATTAGAAAGACCACAAAGGATCAGCTAGTGCTACCAGCTCCATTTCAAGCTCAAGAACAAGATCAGGGCTGATCTGGTTGGGGATTCATGAGGAAAGAACATACTGGATAATGAATGTATCTGACTCTTCTCATGAGAATTAGAACTTCAGAGGTAGGTGACTTTTGATCTGAATTTTGAAGAATGACCAAAGGTAAAGAGAATTAAAAACAGAGGGAGCAGCACAAAAAGAGGCCATGAGGTGAGAAATGAAGTCTCCAGCCATGACCAAAGGTGAACAGAGACCACTGGCTCTGGCAAGGCCACAGGATAATTTAAATGGCAACACACTGGCCTTATTCTAAATGACCTCTCCTCAGCAATACTTAGATCAACCCTGATTTTTTTCTGCAGTCAAGATGAGATCCATTGTCATGGCTAATAACAATTACCTGGAAGGGTTGCGTTCAAATTTTAAAGGGATATATTATGGGTCCAGTTTGTAGTCTGACACATAGTAGATGTTGGAAAAAAATACCATTTCTTTTCTTGTTTATAACAATGTTTCTGGGGTCAGTGACTGGAATAAGGTTGATGCTCAGTAAAAAAATTATTGAATGAATAAATCATAAGAGCATCAGGCTGGGTCATGACTTCAGTGATAGTAGGGACACCTACCATTTGAAGGAGTGAAGGCTACTCCATAATCAGAGAACAAGTGAGCAAAGACACAGTTTATGGGTGTTGTGGACTCTGTGCGTGGGGCCCCCAGGAACTGTAGGGTATGTTCATACGGTGGCCCTGGAGGTACAATAAATAGTCCTAATAGTTTTGAGCCATCTAAAGATACACTAAGGGCTTGGGGAGCTAAAGCTAGAGGATACTTATCTATTGGTTTTATTGAACTTTATTTCTTGGGGCGCTTGAGTGGTTTAGTCGGTTAAGCATCTGACTTTGGCTCAGGGCATCATCTCATGGTTTGTGAGTTTGAGCCCTGCATTGGGCTCTCTGCTGTCAGCCGAGCCTGCTTCAGATCCTCTATCCCCCATCCCTCTCTGCCCCTCCCCTGCTTGCGCTCTCTCTCTTTAAAATAAATAAAAACATTTTCAAAAAAGAACTTTATTTCTTCAAAGATCCTTCTACTCTGGAGTGATCTGGGATTATGTTTGCTATAATTCTATCATGCATTGGAATTTGAGAATCAAATGTATCTTTAAGGTGTATAAATTGTGTTTTTTCCTTGCACATCTGGCCATCTCCTCCAACCTGCCAGCACAAGCAGTCTCGTGACTCTGGGAGGCAAAGGAGGAGGAGGAAGCTGTTTGATAGAATACAATTAGGAAATGTAATTAACATTGTAAATCTTCTCCAGTTTCTATTCCACTTCTCTCCTTTTCTTTCAAAGAACCACAATTTTCACACACTTCCTTCCTGCTCTGCCTCCTTTTCCCAGTGATGTGATTAAACCAAATTTCACCATGTTGAATGAGGGTGGAGGAAGGAACAGGCAAAGGAAGGTTCTGCCACAGCACCTGGTTGAACTCCTGGATTTTTACATACATTTTCATTATTGATTATTTTCCACCATCTCCACTGGAAGACAGAGAAAATGCTTACCAGGTGCCCTTTAGCAGGACCTGCTCATATTTCTGCAGGAAGGAAGGAATACACTTTTCAATAATATATTTTCAGTAATACAATATCATATTAAGCATTGTGCTTGGCCATAGCACAAAGTCCAGGTGAAACTTTGCTGAAGTCAGGGCAGAAAGGGGCAGAGAACATGGCAGTGTTAGAGATGGAATGATTACAAACCCCAATGAGCATTAGTGATCAATAGTCACCATGCAGAGCTACTATTGCCAGGGATGCAATTTAATAGTGCCATGTTTCTACTCAGTGGGGAACCACTGTCAGCTCCCAATCTGGGTGGGAAGTAACTCTGCCTGCCAAAATGGTTTAGCTTTTATCCTATCCAACACAACCTTGGATTTAGCTACTAGAAGCCACAAAGTGCTCAGGTTGTAGAAAAGAGCTGAGACCTTAAAACAGCCTTTCCTGGATTTAACAAATCAAATTTCATATCTACGGGTATAATAAGCTGCCTGAAACAAAGAGGGGACAGTCCGTTGTAGACACTGGGACAAGAGCAACCTGGGGCATAAGAAGAGAATACAAATCTAATAAGAACTCTTCCCTTTATAATACTGGTTAAGAGATACCTTAAACTTTTTGCTGAGAGGAACTGGTGACTTATTCTCAAACCTTGATGACTGTTTATAGATAGTGGCATAGAAACTTGTGTAATAAACTATGCAGCTCTCCTTAGAGTGTTTGAAGCTTTTAAATACCTTCCTAAAATTCCTAATTAAGGACATCCCTCTCAGTATCATTGTACATAGACACTTGGACTGGAGGAACTTGGCTTCTCTATTTAAGAAACTACCTTACTTTACATGGTTTCACCCCCCGTTGTGTATTGACTTTTTGTGATTTCAAACCAATGTTTTGAAAGCTTGTTTTTGTTTTGTTTTTTTTTTTAAGTAGGCTACATGCCCAGTGTGGAACCCAATGTGGGGTTTGAAATCACCAGCCTGAGGTCAAGACCTGAGTTGAGATCAAGAATTCAACCAAACCACCCAGGCACCCCTGAAAGCTTGTTTTGGACAGCACTGTTTGTAGTTTGAATTTGTTTTGAATAACTTGTTTCAACGAAATTGTTCTGCAGTTAGATATTAAGACTTTCTTGCCAAACGCTTGCACATGGAGTAGAGAACCATTATATCACTGATAGTGGAGTAATGGCAAGGGTGTCCATCACGTGATGGACTTTCAAACTTTAAAAACCAAGGTTTGACCAGTAACTCGAGAGTGTTGGGTTTGGGCTACTCTTGGCTAATCTAAATAGATTTTGTCTGTAGATTTTGAGACACCTCCTCCTGCCATGGCCAGGCTACTCTTGGTTGGCAGTGCCATTAAACTGTGCAGCAGTGTCAGGAAGGGACAGGTGTTTCTGACTTGGCAAGGCTACTTGTCATAGGCAGTGGTATAAGCTGTGTCCCTTGAGTAATAACCTTCGTAGAAGCCCATCTTGTCTGTAATATTGGTGCTGCCTCCTGCTAGCTACATGGTCCTAGCTCCTACTAGGCCAGCAACTGATACCCAGATTTTAGTTGGAAGGGTTGACTACCAAGAACAAACTCGTAGAAAGGAATACCTCAGCTAAATGTGGATTTTATTTCATTCATCTCCTCTTTGCCTGGAGCAATATTGTAATTATTCTATCATTGACTTGGTATCTCTTTATTGGCATATTAAAAGATGTTATCTGGTATGCTATTGGTTTGTGAACTATTATTGTAAATTATAATTCCCACAGTGAACCTATGTGAAGCAAATTACTGGCAAAGACAATCTTAGTCTCTCAGCATAATTCGCTATAAACAAAACAACCTTAGCTCCCCCATGTCTGTTCTTCATATAGTAGTCAGAAATCTTACTGAGGCTAAGTGACACCATAGCTCACTTCTGACCAAAAGCCATCAATGGTTTCACAAGTCAATCCGAGTAAAACTAAAAGCTCTTTCCATGGCCTGAGGGCTCTAGAAGATCCGGCCATCTTCTAACACTCTCATCAGAGAGGCCCTTTCTGACCACCCTTGTACAGCAACTCTGCCCCACTGCCACTTACTGTCCTTTATTCTGCCTCTGTTTCACAAAGCATTTCATTCATTGGACATATTACATATTTCCATTATTACCTGCCTCCCTTTTCTACAAAGTAGCCCTATATGGTGGGGACAGATTATGCTCTAAAACATCCAGAAGAGTGCCTGGTAAAAAGGAGAATTCAATAGAGTTAGATGAAATGGTGGATTTAAGATTCCTGTTCTATGAGTGGATGGGGTAGGTAACGACTTCCATCACAAAATGTTTTTATTCATTATTTTTCTCTGGATGTGCAATATATCATACATACCTGCTACTCTGTAGATAGAGAGACTATAAGTTAAACATCTGACCTGCACTGACAAAAGCCTGACTGGGCATAATTTTCTGCTTCTGATTATAGACTCTTTTGTAGATTGGTATTTGATAAGTGACTGTACTTGTAAAGCATCCTTTACTTACCATGGGGTGTGGGACTGTGCATAGAGTATTTAAAAATTTAAAGGCACTCTAAAGACATGAGTAAAACTGATACTCAGTAAAATCTCTGGTTTAGTGAATTAAATTTACAGAAAGACTGAATTTGATATATGCCATGGTATAGTCTTTTATGATACTATCCTATTTTATTCAAGTTCAAGATTGAAGAAAAGAGTAAAGGAAAACTATCTCATTCATTTTTTTAAAAAAAACATGAAGGTGATTCACTTAGGAAATTTAATTATTAGGGTAAGAAATTTAAAACATGGAAGAAACTGGGTTCTTAGCAATCAAGTGGATAACAAACAGCTGCTTGTGTGCAAGATTACAGCATGCTGGGATAAATGACACTTGGCAACTTTAAATTGTACAAGAAGTTCACATTTATTATCTCATTTCATTTTCAAAATATTCCTGTTGGGTTGATATTATTATACACCTTTTTTTATATGGACAAAGAAATGAGTTCAGAAATGTTAAGAAACTTACCCAAAGTAATGGAGCCAGAAGGCAGCAGAGCCAGGCTTCTAATGAAACTACACTCACTTAAGTTCCTGTAGACTTTTCTTTCCCTCTTAACCTTCCCCAGCAGAAACAATGCTTCAAATTTTACTAGCCAGGACAAAAAAACTTTAAATTGTTTTCATGGCCTTAGATTTCAAAGCCAAGAGATGAGTAACTATATTTCCTTGAAAAAATTTTTTAGAAATTAGGAAATCAGTTACCTGATTTATAGGAAACTGTTTAATGCAGTCTACTATAGTGAAGGAGGAGAATATTTTAAACATTCACATTTAAAAGTCAACTGCATATTCTCTTCACTATATAAGAGCATGTTAATAATAATTAAATTAGTAAAGTGCAAAAAGGAACACATTTAACTCAATGGTACCTTTAGAACTATAATGAATTCCTAAAACTTACAACAGATGCAGGTATATTGCTAGAATGTCATGGGGCTGAAAACCTTCTCCTTTTTTATTCATTTTTTAAAATTTTTTTTGAGGGGAGGGGCAGAGAGAGGGAGAAAGAGAATCCTGAGCAGGCTCCAGGCTCTGAACTGTCAGCACAGAGCCTAATGCGGGGCTTAAACTCAGGAACTATGAGATTATGACCTGAGCTGAAATCGAGAGTTGGAAGCTCAACTGACCAAGCCACCCAGAAGCTCCCTGAAAAGTTTCTCCTTATCTTTTGCAACTTCCAAACATTAAAATACAGTAAGACACAAGTGGTAAAATTCAATTATACCCCAAATATGGATTTTTTTCACTAGTTCCATCTAAGAGGAGAAAAATGGCCTAGAAATTTCCTGAAATAACATTGATTGCAACTGTTCCTTTTGAATAAGGCCAAGAGAGTCATTGTTTAGCTCTCCATGCATTTTAATAAAAGTTGTTAACAAGACAGATTTGACAAGATTATAAATTTTAAAAGCCTTAAGCATATTTTTGTCATAAGTATCATATTAAAAATTTCTTTAATTCAACTACGTAAATATTTTGAGATTTCAACTCTGTAAGCCAAAAGTTGAACTCCCATATTGAAAAGAAATTCTCTTTATTTCTTTTTAGTATATTCCAAGAACAGTAACACTCCAACATAATTCAAGACAAGGAACACTGGACTAAGAGTTGATTAAAGATTTAAAATATAGTTCTGGATCTCCTATTAACCAGCTGGATGGACATAAGTGATTTTTTTTTAACATTCCTTGGCCTTCATTTTCTAGATGATAAAATTAAAGGATTAAATTGAACTTTCTAGCAATTCTAAAATATGATCACATGATCTAGACATGAGTGTTCTCAAAATTCTACTCCAAACACACACCAGAATTTTTAAGTTAATATGAAAAGTCTTCTGACCTATTGTAAGTTCAAGCATTTTACTCTGAGAAAAAGATCTCAGGTCATTATTTAGGACATTGATTTTATTTGTACACAATTCTCTCAGTGTAAATATTCTTTTAGAAACCTAAAAGCAACAAATTGGAAAGGTAAGGAATGCAGGAAGCATGTGTACTTATAATGGAAGAGTAATGGACAGAAATAAAAATTTGCTTTTTAAATTTATTATAACAACTGATGGTCATAAAGATCACCACTATTAAGAAAAGGTTAAATTATTCAGTAGTTTTACTTAAAAAACCAGGGACATGCATAATATTTGATAAGTGTTTCTATTTAAAATTTTTTAAGTAGGAAATTAGGCACATAAATATGTTTTGAAACTTATTAACATAGAGTTTTTTTCAGACTATTCTTTTTTTATTTTAATTTTTTTTTTAACGTTTATTTATTTTTGAGACAGAGACAGAGCATGAACGGGGGAGGGTCAGAGAGAGGGAGACACAGAATCCGAAACAGGCTCCAGGCTCTGAGCTGTCAGCACAGAGCCCGACGCGGGGCTTGAACTCACGGACTGTGAGATCATGACCTGAGCTGAAGTCGGCCGCTTAACCGACTGAGCCACCCAGGCGCCCCATTCAGACTATTCTTAATAAATAATGTGTTATTTGTCTGAAATCTTGATTTTTAAGAAGCAGAAATTCTGACTTTCTCAATTGTGATGAAATGTGAAATTCCATTTTAAGGAGCTCCTTTCCACTTCTCTGTGTATAAAAATGAGAGGATGTTAGCATGGCCATGGTTCTTTCTCACTTTCTGCAGTTGAAGGCCTTGTCTAACTATCAAGCTTGTGAAGGACTAAAGGCAATGAACACACAGAATAGCTCAGACACAAGGCAAAGTCCAAGGTTACAAGAAATTAACCTGTTTGTAATCAGGAATCTTTTTTTTTTTCTTTAGGTTATCAGTCAGGGATCCAGGAGGAAACAGGTGGCACACACAAATTAGACTATTTCCAGAGGGCTTACTGAATAGACTATCTACAGAGATGTGAGCAGGGGTAGAAAACCACCAGAGATGGTACTGCACCCGGCTGCTGGGAAGGGGGGAGGCCATGATGACCTACTTCTAAGTCTGAAAGGACAAGGGAGGGAGGACCATTACCTGGACTTGGAAGGAAAAAATGGTGAAAAGCAAAGGCTGCTTTGAGAGAAATTGTGCCCTCAGGTGAAGGACACGGCCAGCCTGAGGCATCCTCTCAAGAGAAAGATGAGAGAATACACATCCAAATGACATTCTCCTCCTGCCCTAATGTCTCTTGCCAGAACTCCGAGAACAGTGTCAACAGTGTCGGTAGCCCTAATAGGCCAGCCCCCTGAGGTACCAGACAGGGTGGAGAATAGTAGAGAATGAACCTAAAGGGACACATGGACTACATCTAGCATCTTTAGCTCCTGAAGTTTTACAAGATGCACTTTTTAATAAGCACATGTACAGGTTGGTGAAGGAACAAAGAGGAGAAGTGCCCAGTGTAAAAGGAAGAATCAAGTCAGGGTGCAGATGAGAGGCGTGTGATGTAACATTATAAGTGTATACTTCATTTAAAAATCATATACTCACTGAATCACACCATACAGTAACTAAAAAGATTTAAATTAACTCTTACACAAAACTTTCCACCCTAAATAGAAAAGTGTACCACCTAAAACTATCTCCAACCATAATATTAAGACATAACCATTTTTTGCACCAAGATCTCTATTCCTACTTAATATGTAAGTGACATCAACAACCAAAACCATATCCTGTATCATTCTGTAATAACTTTTTGGCAGCTAACATACAGTGAGCATTTACAAATGCCTGACTCTGTGCTAAGCACTTATTTTATTTACTCTATTCAACAAACTGTGGTTTGCCTTCTCATAATTCCCATTTTATAAATAAGGTAATTAAGGCTTAGAGAGACTTTGTAACTTGCTCAAAGCCATAGATTCATTCAAAGTCATAAGTGACACAGCAGGGATGCAAAGGTTGTTAGTTTGTCCCAGAGCCTAAATTCTTCAGTGATTGGGCTACTCTCCTTCCAATAACAGCCAGAGAGGGTGAGGGAAAGAAGGGGGTGGGGTGGGAAGGGGAGGCCAGGAAAAGGGGAAGAGGAGGGGAATGGGGAAGAGGGAGAGGAAGAGAGCCAAGGATGATAGAGAAGTTAGATAGCATTATAATCTTTACAAGTTGAGCAAGGTAGGAATTTAAATTGGAAATTATGTGGATGCAGTGAATTTAGGCAAAAAAAAATTATCTTGCCTTTTGAGCAACCCCAAATGTTATGACTAAAATATGGTCAGCTTTGGCTACCAATCTGTGATATTCTTTTAATTACTCAAAATGTCTTACTGTGCTCACCCAACAATGCTGTATTTATTTAGAAAGTGTGGGTTCAGTTTTGAATTAAGACTAAAACTGGTGGCATAAATTTAAGTATTGGATATGCATTAACTTTTTTTGCTGTGTGAAACAAAATACTATAATCAATATTACAGGAATCTACTGCTTAAATTGATAATAAAAGGCTAATATAATTGTTATGAGCTATTTTAAGGCCAATTTGCCTGAGGTATTTTATGTAAAATGCAAAGGTAGTCAAAACAGACCAAACACTAAAGCCTTGCTCTCTAAATGTACACAGATGTGACTTAACTGTCAAAGTAATATAAACAACTATGGTGATTTATTGAACTCCAAATATTCATGAGACAAATTTCCTTATTTTTATTTCCTTTTCCTCCATTTTGCCCATCTCTCCACTCTCTTCCCCTGTGGCAACCACCAGTTTGTTGTGTTTTTATGGGTCTGTTCCTGCTTTGTTTCCTTGATTGCGTTAGAGTCCTTTAACAATCTTTTGGAGTTGAGCAGGTGTTAAGGCCAAGAAGAGCCAAGGTTTGGGAACTCACAGAATCTTTTGATAGTCTATGATAGACTCTATTATTTTGAATTTAATTTTAATTTGATTTTATATTGCAGCAAAGATACTTCCTATATATTCTTGCAAAATGATCTGATATCAGACTAAAAGATCTGATAGGTTTATAGGATTTATTTGCATCATGTAAGTTAATAATAAATTAATGGTGGCCCATTAACAGATGTGGTATCTGTGACACTCCAGAGATGAAATAGAAAATTAGGAATGCTTAAGGAGGAGCAGATATGGGTTCACTGTCCCAGTCTGCAGGCCTATGACTATAATTCTGCCTGCTGCACTCCGGAGATGTAGCGGGACAGCCCCTGACCAAAAAGGTCTTCTCTCTCCCACCTTGCCTTTCACCACACTTTTTTCTTTAGAAGAAGGTTGGAATTTTGCCATTCTTTAAAATGTTACTGGCTAACCCATTATTCCATAGTTAGCAAACTTTAAAAGTGAATTGATAGCTAAATGCAAACAAAGCAAAGCAAAACAAAACAAAAACCAGCATTATTTTGATCCTGGGATAGACCCAGGATGCTCAGAAAAATTAAAAATATATCACTAGAAATAAGAAAACAAATTAAAAACAATTTTTTAAACATTTAAAGAAATTTTAGTCACGGACATTAAAATACATTACTTCAAACTCAAGCTCAGCTAGTACATTTAGTACTCTGGTTGGTACAATGAACATAACAGTTTCTTTCAAACTTGACAGATCCTTAGTTAAAAGATAATAGATTCAAGTACTTTATAGCTGTAAACTAGGTCAGTGTGGTTATGTGCATATACCCTTTTTTCCTGTGAGAATTCTTGTCTAGAACATCGTTGGTGCTGAAAAAAAATGTTCATTGAATAGATGAGTAAATAAATATGTAAGATAAAGTTAGTTCTAGTAAAAAAATAAAGACAAGCTTTTCTTTATCTAGCTATACTTTCAGTGGCTTCTTGAGTGTGCATGAGATCACTATATTTAAATATTCAAAATACATCAGTCTTTATACTGATTGACTTTTTGAAAATAAGTGAATTAAAAATTTGAAAAATACACTTTTACATAGCTTAAAAAGTAAATGTGTATAAAGCATACATTGCAAACGTATTCTACCATTTTTGCCAACTTTCTATATTAGTGCAAGAGATGACTGGCTTGCCATATTTCTGATATGTAGTAGGATGATCCCTAAAGTGAAAATTAATTTTTTGTAAAGAAGTAAGGCATACCTTTTTTTTTATTTCCTTTGCCATTCAATCTTAAATTTTAAAAAACCCTGATTCCTGATAAAAATGTTAATTCTTGTATAGACATAATTAGTAATTAAATTGTGAGTACAAAATATGTTTCAACCTGATGGAGTTTTGACAATAAAATATTCCTGCTTTATTTTACATAAGAATTTATGCCACAAAGTTTTTCATTTTTTCTTATAGAAGGTAGTTGATGTTAACAAATAGAACTAATAAAATATTTATTAATTTGTAATCAATAGGGTACAATACTGCATTGTTTTTTCCCTCTGGTAGTGGCAGATTTATACTTACAAACATTCTCACACTTGACCTTGTGTGAAAATTTGCTATGTTAATTTATTCAACAGGTATTTATTGACTAATCACTAAGTGCTCATATATGCTGAGAAGAATATAAGAGGTATACAAGGTGATTTCTGTCTTCCAGCTCAGAGGGAAGGGGAAGACATGAGACATCTACTCAGACAAGGTATAAATATGTGCTACAGACAGCGCTTCCATCGGCAGATATTAGCTTCTTTCCATTTCCATGGCTACCAGCCTACTCCAGTCTCTATTTCATTTCATCTAGACTCCTACCTGGACCCCTCCATTTCATGATCCTTTACTCCTACCCACTGTACACACTGAAGCCATATAGGATGATAGCTCCACTAGTTTTATTCTCCTGATAAAAACAAATATAAATTCCCACAGCATTAAAGGGCTTACTGATTGTAGTTTAAACAGAACATTCTACTTTTGGTTCCCTTTAGTCCCTCTTCATCTCATATTCCACACAAGTCTACTATTTTCCCCCTGAAAACGTGCTAGTCTTGTTTATTTCCTTTTCCTCATGCTGTTTCCTTGTCAAGGAACATCCCTTTCCTTTATTCAGAATTCTATCATCCTCATATGGTGGTCTTATAAACCATTTTCATATTAGACATAGTCTGCATGAGAGGAGAAAGAGAGAGAGAGAGAGAATGTATGTGTGAACAAGACCGTATTTGTGGAGGTTTTCAGGAAAATGTTATATAGTATTATTTATACATTAACATATACTTTATTTCTTTGTTTCTTCTATTAAAGTTCTTGATCAAATACAAATTTATTAAATTTTATTAAATTTGTATTTTACTAAAGTATAAACTTTGTACATAGGTGATATTCAGTGAATTCTTATGTAATCAAATTGAAGTTGTTTGAATCTAATGCCATAGGAAAAAAGTCAATTTCATTTAATGAACTGGCCTAGGAAGATTTTTTTGAACAGGGCCTTGGACAGGCATCTGGATATATGGAAAAAAAATTGTGACAGATACTCTAAGATGAAAATTTTTTGGAATAAGACACATAAAATAATTAAAAACAACAATCACAAAAAAGCAGCAACTCTTATTTCCATAGAGTTCTATATTAATAATTATGTCATTGGCCTGAAGAAGAAAAAAGAGGTCCATGGCATTTACATCAATTGATGTTAGTAAAGCAGGAGATTCATTAAACATTAAAGATATATCAACTATTTCAAGTTGGTGACAAAAATTTTTTTTACTAAATTTTAGAATTTTTAACTTGGACGTTTGTAGTATATAAAGGCACTCTCTAAAATACACATGATTGGGGCACCTGGGTGGCTCAGTCGGTTAAGTGTCCGACTTCGGCTCAGGTCATGATCTCACGGCTTGTGAGTTTGAGCCCTGTGTTGGGCTATCTGCTGACAGCTCAGAGCCTAGAGCTTCTTCAGATTCTGTGTCTTTCTGTCTCTCTCTGCCCCTCCCGCGCTCACACTCTCTCTCTTTCAAAAAAAAAAAAATAATAAATAGAAAAAAAAATACACATGATTATCTCAGTATGAGAACCTTAAATTATAAGAATGGTTTTTCTAGATCTGTGTTTACTTAACTAGGTATTTATCTATATTTATCATTAGTGTCTCATAATATAAAGATAGCTAATATTTTAATTCAAATATATGTTTTATCTGTTACTTAAATTCTTTTATATCTCTGTTCACATAGTTGGATCACCTTTGCAGGTTTCTACAAAACTTGGGTGAGTGAGGGCATATGACTACATTTCTTTCTATCTCTTTCCTTTTTTCTCCTTCTTTGTAGGAAGCTCTGTATTTCTATATGAAATTACTTGAAGTTAAAAGTGTGTAAGAAAAGATAGTCACTTAAGCAATTTCAACCCATATTGTTTTCATTAATCTGAAATATAAAATTGCTTAATGATTTTTCAAAAGCTGACGAGAAGCTTTAATTAAACACTATGCTACGCATAAAGATGATACTAGCATATATTGTGAACTTGGGTCCCATAGTCAAGAAACGTAGGTTTCATTACGATCTTCCTAAAAGAAAACCCGTAAATGTATCTAGAACAATATGTACCTCAATGTTCCAGTTACAGAGAAATGTCATTTGGCTAGAATAATTTAATAATATATTTTATTATTACCCACTTATTTTTGTATCCAGAATATTGAAGCGAAAATGTGTATAGATGTGGTAATCAGAATAAAGGTACCCCCAGAGATGGCCACATCCTAATTTCTGGGACCTATGAATATGTTACCTACATGGCAAAAGGACTTTGCAGATATGATTAAGATTATGAATCTTGAGATGGGGAAATTATCCTAGATTTTCCATATGGGCCCAAGAACATGCTTTAAAACAATTTTTTGCATCCTTAAATATTTAGAACATGCTAAACCCATACTAGGCACTTAGCAAATATTTATTGAATGAATAAAAAAGAAGGGATAGTTTAAGATTGGGGCATCAAGAAAGAAATAACCTAACAATTAACTATTATCTGCATTTGCAGATTTTCCACTATAGGAATATAAGTAATAAAGTAAAAAACAACATGAAATTAAAAGAGCTCCAATGTATCTTTGAAATATGATCCGGTTTCAAAATTTCTTCTTTGTTCCCTAATAAATTTCACAGTGAAACCAAGAAATAAAGACCCAACAAGTGAGAATGTTATGATGATGCAATTCAACAAACTGGAAGTATAAAATTTTAAATGATCTTATCTATATCATTCTTAGTGAAAATATAATGACCCCAAATTCTGGTTTTCATTAGTAAAACATTGATGGCGGAAAAAGTAAAAGGAGTACTCTTGGGGCACCTAAGTGGCTCAGTCAGTTGAGCATCCGACTCTGGATTTCAGCTCAGGTCATGATCCCAGGGTAGTAGGATTGAGCCCCGAGTTGGGCTTCGCACTGAGCATGGAGCATGCTTAAGATTCTTTCCTTCTCTTTCTCTCCCTTTGCCCTTTCCCCTGTTGACATACTCTCTCTAAAAAATTAAAAAACAGGAGCTACTCTGTATTAAAATATAATTTCCTATTTTTATTTTTTAATATATTTAAAAAAAATTATCTTATTTTTAAAATTATCCCTTATCTCTAGTAAGGACTTCTACATTTTAAGCTTATAAATTTTGGTAAAATTTCGACAAAAGATGGTAAATACTTAAAGACAACCTGGTGGTAAAAAATTAAATGTACCCATTTAAAAACCAACAAATCAATACAATTCTGCAATCTAACCTAAGTGACCAGTTTTCTAATTCCAATTCCATAATTCTATCCTAGATACATAAGCTTAAATAAAACAGATTTGTGTAAATAAGAACATAACAATTTTTAGTATACCAAAATTTATGCCTAACTCAAATGTCCAACAGTAAGAGAATGGTTAGGTAAATAGATCATATATTTAAACATTATACAATAAAACAAATGTAACATAAAAGAAAATCAGTGGGAAAAAATGTAAACGTGGTTTGAACTATTTATTTATTTATTTACTTATTTATTTATTTAGAGAGAGAGTGGAGGGACAGAGAGAGAGAGAGAGAAAGAGAGAGAGAAAATCCCAAGGAGGTTCAGTGCCATCAGCACAGAACCCAACACATGGCTCGAATCCACAAACTATGAGATCATGACCTGAGCCTAAATCAAGAGTTGGATGCTTAACCAAGTGGGCCACCCAGGTACCCTGAAACTTAGTTTGAACAATAATTTCAAAACATGTATGGAAAAAATTTACAAAGCAATATACCATTATATTATATGTAATTGGTAGCATTATGGAGTATTTTATTTTGTATTATGTTTTTTACTGTTTTCCAAATTTTCAATATTAAAGTTATTATTTTATATTAAGAGTTTTGTATTGTAAAACAAAAATTCTAATATAAACAATCACTTCTGCTCATTCAACATTTCAAATTCTGTAATTGTGTCTATTCCATGAAACCTTCTGAAGAAATGGGCTGTTTTAGACTAAACCAAGGGCTTTTCCAAATATCATCAAAGTACATTTTAGGTTTGATCTGAGGAACAATATCTGAAATAATGAAAGTCACTCAATATTAACTATGAGGAAACTGAGTGCTGGGAATAGGTTATAAAATAAACATTTTACAAAAGAAAAGAACTACTATTTTTGTTAACTTACAAGAGCTGGGTTTTTTTATTTACATAGTCACTAATATCATGTAAGTGCCTAAATTATTATTACATACGTAATCAAATCCTACCTTTGCACGTTCTTAATATATAAATTCCGTAACTTTGTAAACTCATTCCAATAAGTTGAATGATAATTAGTTTTATATACTACTACAGGTGAAAAAAAATAGTTTGGTGGAATTATTACTTACTGTGGTAGCACAATGAATATCTTTCCACACTGTGGCTTCCCTGGAGAGATCAGAGACTTCAAACAAATTATCAAGAATCACTTCCCCAATCATGTCATGTCTAGAAAATCTGTCAAAATCATATACACTGAAATGTAGTTTTCGGTTGCTTAGTTGATCATATGCTACAGGAAACTGAAAAGTTTCATCAAATAGAGGATTTAAAGTCTTTCTGTGCACACGGGTCTGAAATTTCTTTTTCCTATCTGGAAGAAGATACATCTTCACATAAGGGTCAGAAGTGCCTGTGAAGTCTTTAGCAGGGAGATCTAAGGCTTTGATAATTTTAACAATCAGAAGTTCATTTTCATAGTCATACTGGAGGGTGAAGTTAAGTTTCCCACAGGTTTTGACATCTTCTTCCCTGTTGCCCTCAGAGTCAACGGATTTCTGTTTGTAGAGCTCTGGTTTTATCCTCCCAATGCTGGTTGTTGTTTCTCCTCTTTGTAAAACTGGTTCTGTGCCCATGCTAAAATCAACACTGGAAACCTGCATTTGCCTTGGTAGGTGTCTCCTGAAGGAATTGTGGCTGTATATACACACATATACACACAAGATAATTTAGGTAGATCATTTTGACGACAACATTATACAGTGGCATATAAACTCTCCCCCACCCCAGGATAATGAAAGCATTGCATTTGTATAAATAGAAAAACGGATGGACACACATGCATGCACGCACACGCGCGCACACACACACACACACACACACACACACACACACACACAGAGCTACTTTCGAAAAACCAGAAATGCAATAGTCAAAGGAAAAGACTTCTAAAATTATAGAAACATCTGAAACACTCAAATGTACATTTTTATGAACTTTTGGAATTTTTACTCTCAATCATAAGGACATAATTAAAAACAATTGTGAAGAAACACAGTTACAAAGTTTAGTATTCCACAAAATACCACAAATCATAAATCATCTGGTTATATCTTGTTGTAATTTTTGTGTAGACAAATCATGTTGATGACTGGTTTCTTTATATCTAGATTTTTTGCATCTCATGAATTTTGTGTTTTCAGTGACTGCCCCATTACAATAAAAAACATAAGTCCACCTATTCTAATACTATTTAATTATTCCTAATACTTAAGATAACTAAATGAATATTTACTTGTGAAAAGAATATATAGTGGTGACAGCCAAAATTAGTACATTTTCCTTTTTTCAACATGGAGTGGGCTTCAGAAATTCTAAGGATTAAAAATATACACTTTTAGAATTTGGGTCCAACCTAATAGAGTTTTTTAGAATTCAAACTGACTTTCCTTTATCACTGTTACTATTCATCTAGTCAACATTTCTGAAACATTAGCTATATCAACTTACCATTGTCTTGTAAATGTGACTTGCATTAAAATCTGCTTCTCTTCTACTTCATCTGTGATTTCTGGTATGAGCCATGTCAACTTATGTGTCTCCTCAAGGCTTAGTCCCAGGTCTTTAGTTCTTTATTCTCCTTAGTCTCTCCAGTAGACTAATCATCAATTCTTGAACTGTAACTGTCATCTTAAATCTGGTGGTTCCCTGCATATATCTCAGATATGTAAACTTCTAGTCCCATATTTACACATCTCTAAGGGAGATTTCTAAATGGATATCTTAATTTTTCCCCAAACTCAAGCAAAATCATTTTCTGCCTTTTGCTCTCAAACTAGTTCTCCCTTCCACAATCTCAGACAATAGCTCTAACATATTTATCAGCCACTTGTGCTTGGGAATCTGCAGTATGCTCTGAATCACATTTCCTTCATTCATGAGATTTACTCAATTTTTGAAATCCAGTTGATATTTGCTTTGAAACATTCCATATACTCGTCCATTCTGTTCCATTTCTATTGCTACTCAGTCCAGATCCTCATCAACTTCTGTTTTGCTTTCTATACTAGTCTTTGCCTGACTCTCCTTTCAGCTCTCTCTTACACTTAATATCTATCTAGCACTTACTTTAAAATCCTGTATTCACTTCTGTTGTCTGTTACATCAGATCTACATTTTTTACAGTAAACACTAAGTAATACTGAGGACATTGGTTTAACTAATACTTGATTCATTGATGCACACATAAGGACTGATTTAAGAGGGATAAAAAAAAATGAGTGAATATCCAGAAGTAAGATACCTAGCCATGTTACCATTTGAGCAGTACTTTGAGGAGCTGAGGATGTTGAACCTAGAAAGGAGAGGAATCTGTCTTCTAATTTCTAAAGGGCTGTCATGGCAGAATTAATAAGAATCTATGGAAGTTACAGGTAAAGATGGACTTTGGCTTAATATAAGGGAGCATTTAAAAATATCTACAGTTGTCCAGGGGTGCCTGGGTGGCTCAGTTGGTTGAGCGTCCGACTTCAGCTCAGGTCACGATCTCGCGGCCCGTGAGTTCGAGCCCCGCATCGGGCTTTGGGCTGATGGCTCAGAGCCTGGAGCCTGCTTCCGATTCTGTGTCTCCCTCTCTCTCTGCCCCTCCCCCGTTCGTGCTCTGTCTCTGTCTCAAAAATAAATAAACGTTAAAAAAAATTTTTAAAAATAAAAAAAATAAATAAAATAAAAATATCTACAGCTGTCCAAAATGGTGTACATGAAGTATAGAAACCAAAGTTAGATGTTGAAGAAAAAGGTTTATGCCTCAGGTTGAGATGTTAGACTTCTGTTTTCTAACACAATTTCTACGATTCTCTATCATTCTATGATTCTTTAATAATTTTATTCATGATATCATTATGTATATTAATAAAATGGAATTTTATTATGTAAATTATGTTATGTAAAATCAGAATTATAATCTGAGGTGTTCCAAATTTACTCTCTTACGTTTAATTAGCTTATTTTCTATTCTCAGGATGGAAATATTAAACAACTATTTAAATACCATAAAAATGGTATAGCTAATCTATCTACAGCTGTCCAAAATGGTGTACATGAAGTATAGAAACCAAAGTTAGATGTTGAAGAAAAAGGTTTATGCCTCAGGTTGAGATGTTAGACTTCTGTTTTCTAACACAATTTCTACGATTCTCTATCATTCTATGATTCTTTAATAATTTTATTCATGATATCATTATGTATATTAATAAAATGGAATTTTATTATGTAAATTATGTTATGTAAAATCAGAATTATAATCTGAGGTGTTCCAAATTTACTCTCTTACGTTTAATTAGCTTATTTTCTATTCTCAGGATGGAAATATTAAACAACTATTTAAATACCATAAAAATGGTATAGCTAATCCCATTCTAATTCTTGATATTCTTTAGTGCTAACCTGGTATTGGAATATCATTTTTTCCTTAAGCTTCTATATCTATTCCTTATATAGAATCAGGGGCTTAAATTGGGGTCAGGCCACCATTGGAGAGTATTTGTGAAAATAAGAATAATTTTAAAAAGAATACAAGTAGTATATGTTCTGAATTATTAAAGGGGTCTAATATAATTTAGTTATATATTCAGTGTTCTTAAGCAATTTAGAATATATTGTTGAATAAATATTTCTGCCTAAATCACTTTCCCTTATGTAATGATTTTCATTTTTAAAATATTTATTTATTTATTTATTTATTTATTTATTTATTTATTTATTTTTAACGTTTATTTATTTTTGAGACAGAGAGACAGAGCATGAACAGGGGAGGAGCAGAGAGAGAGGGAGACACAGAATTGGAAGCAGGCTCCAGGCTCCGAGCTGTCAGCACAGAGCCCGACACGGGGCTCGAACTCACGGACCATGAGATCGTGACCTGAGCCGAAGTCGGACGCTTAACCGACCGAGCCACCCAGGCGCCCCTTTACTTATTTATTTGTAGAGCATGTGCATGAACGGGGGGGAGGAGCAGAGGGAGAGAGAGAGAGAATTCTAAGTAGGCCCTGTGCTGCTAGCATGTAGCCTGATGCAGGGCTCCATCTCATGAACCATGAGATCATGACCTTCACCAAAATCAAGAGCCAGAGGCTCAATCAACTGAGCCACCGAGGAGCCCCTGTAGTGATATTTAAAGAAAATTTTTGTAAGCAAAATTCCCCCAAAAGTTAATTCCTTATTTCTTATAAATTGATTCCATAATTTTACCCTCATGCTTTTTGATATAACAAAATTTTAATCTTCTAACCTCTCCCTAAAAATCAGCACTTTCTTTATGTCTGTGAATATAATTGTACAGCTGTAAAGCCCCTCTGGCAAGAATCAAAGATTAGTAATGTTCTTGTTCTAGTAAGCCATTGCCCTAATTATAGGGTAAATAGTGCATATTCTAAGTCATAGTTTAGCTAGTCAGTTAAGAGAAGCTTTAATTATTACAATGTTAAACTATTGCCATAATAAAACAGACCTTTTTCTTTTTGCTTCCCCTTCCCCCCACCCCCCTTTCCTTTTTCTCTTTTGGAATGATATAAGTGGCTAGTATCACAAATATCCAGCCAATCAAAGTATAGGACATTTTACTATTACTGAGCCCATTCTTACCCTTCAAACCTAGGATGGCACCACCCAACTATTTCTCCAATAGAGAAGGAAAAACTTTCCCTACCTTGCCTAGAATATCTGACAGCAGCTAGATAGATCAAACTTAACTTAATGCCATAGGAATAGCATGCATTACCATGGTGATTTTCAAATATTTATTACCAACAGATCCCTTCCTTCAACGAAATCAGAAGCCAGAAGTTGAATATGTAAAGACAGCACTGCTCTGGTTGACGTGTGGGTAGAGTCCTGGAATTTCACTGGAAACCAAGCCAACTTTTCCCTACTACCCAGAAGAAAGTGCTTGAAGATCCTAACACTGAGATGAGGTAGGCAAAGTGCTGGACTAGAATCAGACAGTTTGCTCCCAGCTTCCCTATAAAATAAGAGCAACTTCGGGCAAGTCACTTAACTTGTTTGGGCTTTCCGCTCCTTACCTATAAAAGAGTCCTTTCACATTGTGAAGACCCAGTGAGATATTAGATGACTGAAAACTGTAATTTTTCATCTGATAATATCATTACAATTCAGGATACAAGGAGCTAAGGTGCAAATGCCATACTGAACTCTCTGGTTCTGATAATCTCAAGTCTAGGGTTGCTGTTTGGGGGTGCACAGATGGCACAAAGTCATTCCTGTGGGAGTATGTCCTGCAGCCACTGCCCTGGACAACACAGACTCTCTGATTAACTCACTTCTCAGCACCTACCAGTTCTCTTCTCCTTAAGTGGGAAACCTTTATCCTCCTACTCTTAACTGTAGTGCCTTTACCATCTGTTCAGTTTACCTTAGATATTGCTTGAGAAATCAGAGAGGAACAACAAAAATATATTTAGCAGCACTTTATTGATTTATTTTAATATGTTTATATGGAATTCATCTTTCCTTGTTTTTTGTTGGTATCAAAGTTTGTATCAGAGACTGTCAGCATATATTAAAGGTTATAGCCCCATTTCATAGTTAAGAAGTCTTGAAAAGTAAGACTAAATCAAGTTTCTGGTAAAGTAAGTTTTCATCTTTATTTGTTTCCTATTCTATTCAATTCGAAACAAGGATTCACTCAATACAGGCACAAAAATAACAGGCAGAGCACCACATATACGAAGGCAGACTAAGTTGTATAATATATCACAATGAATATTTAAAATAAAAATTGGAAGGGAGCCTGGGTGGCTCAGTCCACCAGCATCCAAGTTTTGATTTCGCGTCAGGTCATGATCTTGTGGTTTGTGACTTCGAGCCCTGCGTTGGGCTCTGCACTGACAGTGTGGAGCCTGCTTGGGATTCCCTCTGTCCCCCGCTCTCTCTGCCCCTCCCCTGCTCACATACTGTCTCTCAAAATAAATGAATAAAACTTAAGTAAATAAATAAAAATTGGACATCAGCAAAATCCTCTATATCCTTAATCTCTTCTTTGAATGTTCTCACATTATTGCTCAGTAGAAACATGACTTTTCTCCAAGGACATGTTTCCTGTGTGCCCCTCTCATGTGGTGGCTGATGTTTTCCCTGCAATCCTGTTCCACTGGCCTGGAGGCCAGGCAGTCGTATATTCCTCTTGTTCTCCATTACCTCTTTGACACCATTCTCCCTTCATCCACCTCTCCCAGTGCTGGAGCTCAAGTCAGCAAGTCATATCCCCATTACTACTTATTGTTAGTAGTCTGTTGATTACTACATCACTCTCATTTAAGTCGTCATTATTTCATTTCCTGCTCCACTAAAATACTGCCTTTGACAATGTTTTTGTTCTAACTGCTAGCAATGCACATGTCTCTTCCCACCTTGTGGCCTCTAGGTTCCCTGAACTCCCCTTCTACCATGATGCTCTTTACTTACTCAAGCTACTACCATGTACATAGATTTTGTCATCATTAGCTGCAAACTCTCCAGAATCCCAGTGTCACGCATGCCTCTCTCTGATCAACACCCATTATCCTTCTAGCTCAGACCCTCTTACACTCCAACTCAGACAACCTTTCCAATTCACCAGAACCTCCAATCCATTGTCTATACCACCATTTCATAATCCCTACTTCCCTGATGTCATTTCCCTCTCTTTACCCAGTTTTAATTTCATGGCTAATCAGTAGTCACTCTCATTAACACATCCCCTATTCCCTGTTGCTCCCTACCTTCTTAGTAGCAGGACAAAACTGTGGCTCTGGTTGAATTCAAGTCTCCATCATTTCTACACCTGCACAAGTGCAAGTGAATGCAATTGGAGAAATACATAAAACAACTCTCACTGGTCTACTTTATTTTTTATTTAGAGAGAGAGAGAGAAAGAGAGCACACGTGTGTGAATGCATGCACTTGAGTGGAGGAGGGGCAGAGAGAGAGGGGAAGAGAGAATCCCCAACAGTCTCCATGCTATCAGCTATCAGCATGGAGCCTGTCATGGGGTTTGATCTCACGAGAGATCAAGAGTTGGATGCTTAACCACCTGAGCCACCCAGGTGCCCCTCACTGCTCCACTTTAAATTTGTGACCACATTCCTCATGCAAACTCTAATGTAGCATAGCAATCCCTTCTCCCTCTCAACCTCCTGGATTCACAAGACGACTATTTCATACCTTCTCATTTTTCTTTTTTTTTTTTTTTTAATTTTTTTTTCAACGTTTTTTATTTATTTTTGGGACAGAGAGAGACAGAGCATGAACGGGGGAGGGGCAGAAAGAGAGGGAGACACAGAATCGGAAGCAGGCTCCAGGCTCCGAGCCATCAGCCCAGAGCCTGACGCGGGGCTCGAACTCACGGACCGCGAGATCGTGACCTGGCTGAAGTTGGACGCTTAACCGACTGCGCCACCCAGGCGCCCCTTTACCTTCTCATTTTTCTACAAACCTCCATCACCACCTTCTTCATTCTTAGTCTACATTAAGGACCAAACTTTCCATTGCACTCAGAAAAAATTAAAGCAAAGAGCAGAAACCTTCCGCAGACTCCCACTATCATCAACCCTCTTATCAGCATTTGTACCTATATGTTTTGCCTTGAAGCCAGTCCCTCCACTTATATACTAAATCCCATTTTTTCTCATGTTACCTTGAAGACTATTCCCTCTGCTTAATGCATTAATCCTCCCTCTCTGTTGAATCACTGCCTATCAGTATAAAAGCACACTATTGTTTCTCCCAACTTAAAGGAAACTTCTTTACACCACTTCCTCTCTCTGTACTACACTGTTTCTCTGTCACATTTGTAGCAAAACTCCTTGAAAGAGTTGAGGACAGTCTGTTTGCTGTCTAATTGATTTCCTTCTATTTAAACATATTCTAATTAGCTTTACATATGCCCAACTCCACCATAACCACTCTTAGAAATGTGAACAATGTCTTCCCCACTTTGCTAAGCTCCCAGGGCAATTCACGGTCTTCATCCCAACTGACCTTATTAGGGTCACTTAACAATTAATCATTCCTGGTTATTTACATACTCTGTTCACTTGGCTTCCAAGTTATACCTCTTGGCTTTTCTCCTGCTTTACAAGTCTCCATTTCTCAGTCTGTTATGCTCTTCCTGATGTCTGCAAACAGTGTATTGAAATTATGTTTCCACATCTGTCTTCCATTCCTCAACCCATGTGCTAGACTGTAGTCTTCATAACAGCAGAGACTAAGTATTATTCACCTTTTCATGAATTTCATAATAACATATGCTGAGACTCAGGAAATGTTAATTGGAGTTTGTATTAAAACAATTTACCCTAGGGGCGCCTGGGTGGCTCAGTCAGTTAAGCATCCGACTTCGGCTCAGGTCATGATCTCGCGGTTTGTGAGTTCGAGTCCTGCGTCAGGCTCTGTGTTGACAGCTCGGAGCCTGGAGCCTGCTTTGGATTCTGTGTCTCCTCCCCTCTCTTCCCCTCCCCTGCTCATGCTCTGTCTCTGTCTCTCAATAATAAATAAACGTTAAAAAATTTTTAAAACAATTTACCTTAATATTCCTGTGACTCATGAAATCAAACTTCCCAAGAATATTCTGTATTATAAAGAAGAGTCCAATCGATTCATAATTAGTGCTTATAAAGAGGAGATGGTATTTGTCAGTGCCAGAAAACAAACTCTCCAAGTTTGAATTTATTTTATAAGGTTTTGTCTTTGACCTTGGTTCAAAGAGCCATCCCACTTCAGAAAAGAAGTTAGTGTATTTATCAAATACATGTTTCATGAAAAGGGTTATTTAACCATTACATGGTTAAATGGTTAAACCATGAAATGGTTTCATGTACAGCATGTTTCATGAAATTTTATTTCAAAGAGATAGTTCTCAGTTCTCTCAGTTTTGGGTAAATACTGCTTCTTGACATCCTAGCTAGGTTTATATCTTTTATACTCTCCCTTTGTATAACATCTTGCTTTCCATTACTTACAGTGCCCTTGAATGGATAATTGCAATTTCTGCTTTTAGGAGGAATTTAATTGAAAAAAAAAATCTCTTAAAGAAAACTAAACAATCCAGTTTTATGTATTTTTATATAATTCTTTCATTTCTCTTATATAATGATTTTAAAAATTACTTTTGTAAGCAACCATACATAGCTGATTGTAAGTCCATGAACACATATAAGACAATTTCTTCCTATGCACATTTTCCTGCTTTTGTTAATGTTCAGTTGGCTCTGCCATTAGGTTTCCCAATTATTTTTCAGTAGGTATTTAGAATCCTCACAGTGGCTAACCTATATAATTCCTCATCCTCAACAAATTACTTTCCACTTACTATTCACCTCTTCTCTATACCATTAATGAATGCACAGAAAATTGGCCCTCAAACTCATCCCTGGGAGTATACCATCATTAACTTCTTTCTAATATGGGCAGTTTATCTCACCACCTGATGCTGTTGTTAAAAGAGCACAGAGAAGTGGAGACGACCCCAATCAGTTAGAAGCATCACTTGACACTTATTCTGTATCTACACAGTGATAGAAATTAGGAGCGCATAAAAGTAGGCTACACAGCCTTGTTCTCCTGAGAACTTAGCATCGAGTTTGGCAAATAGCTAGAGCTAAATATTAGGACAATAGATAATTGCTAGATTGTAACTATGGCTTCAAATGATAAAGGGTAATAGCTCATAATTGGGCAGAGAAGGTAGACTCTGAGATGCATTTTCCTTAAACATCTTACAGTAGATAAAAAAGAGGTCACCATCCCAGATGAAGGAAGCACAAAAGCCAAAATGCAGATGCAGAGAGGTGGGGACAGTCAAAAGATCAAGCACTCCTCTGGTGGACAATCATGAAGTATCCATTTGGATCAATAGGATGAGGTCATCAAATTCATTTAATGATTTTTTTTTTAGACCAACAAATATAACCTGAGTTCCTACAGTACTTTGTCTAGGTGTCAAGAGCAATACACAAGTGAATTTGGCATTTTCTGCCTAAGAAAGCAGCATAGAGCTCTATGTGTGGGGGAATATGGAACCATAATGCTTGAATGGTAGCTTGGTATCATCAAATTGTAATTGTTTGAATGGCAGGCTTTTATTTATTTATTTATTTTTTAAATGTTTATTTATTTTTGAGACAGAGAGAGAGAGAGAGAGACAGAGTGCGAGTGGGGGAGGGGCAGAGAGAGAGGGAGACACAGAATCCGAAGCAGTCTCCAGGCTCTGAGCAAGCAGTCAGCACAGAGCCTGATATGGGGCTCAAACCCACGAATGGCAAGATCATGACCTGAGCCAAAGTCGGACGCTCAACCGATTGAACCACCTAGGCGCCCCTGAATGGCAGGCTTTTAAAAGGTATAGGCTACACTCATAATGACTAAAATGTCACAGTGTTTTTTATAAGGGATCTTAGATTCTTCCTTTACAACTTCCTTCAGGTTTTTGTCTTTCGGTTATTGTTTGCTATTTCTTGACTTTTATCGTGCCTGAACTACTATATTAGTTTCCAAATAGATGTCTTTTTCTTTAGTCTGTCCTATAAGCTGTTGCCAAATTAATTTTCCTAGAACACAGCTCTTTATCCAAGGGACTCTTCTGCTGCAAATATTTTTGACAGGGCAGACCTTGAGTATCCTGCCCATGGTTTCAAGGCCTCCTTATATAGTTTGAGTCCAGCCAACTTTCTCTTCTATTTTACTCCTCCACTGAACTCTGTTTTCTGATCAAGTAAATTCCACTTTCATGGCAACATTTCCTATTCTAGGTCTTTTCACATAAAACGTTTCCATCTGGGATGCAAACTTTCTCCCAATTGCCATTTATGTGAATTCTTCATTTCCTTTAGCCTTTGCCTATTGGCCCTTTTCCAAGCCTCATACTAGGAATAATTTTTCTGTTCTCAGAATTCTACATTCTCCACCACAGTCTATACTTGTAATTCCTGATACTGAAGTTGGTCTTTCATGTCTTATCTTTGCATTATGTTGTAAATTTTTTTCCTGCTCCCTTAAGTTTGCAGAGTGGACAGGGTGTGTATAAGACACTGATGATACCCATTAGTAAATATCTACTGAATGAGACTATTGAATGAATGAACAATCAATCAAGATACATGCTAGAATAATATTAATAACTGAGAAATACAGAGATGCCTCCTGAGTCATTTGGCTGCTGGCAAGCTGATGTGGCCAAGTGTCTAGGCACTTGAAAAGGAAGATAAGAACTTGGAAAATGTTCCAGTTTCCAGCAATGCTGTTAATTTCTGAACCAATCAAAATGTTATTAAGATATAGAGACAAATAAGACTTGAAAGGGTAAGATGTTTGTCAGCTACTGTCTGAGCCGAGTAAAAGGGAGTCCCAATGGCAGACTGGAACTGGCATAGCCTAATAAGGTGACAAAACCAATTCATTGTGTGCATGTGCATGTGTGTGTATGTGTGTGGTTTGAGTTTGCTACATTTCAGTGAAAAGTTAAGATTTGAGCAGAATAATCAGATTTATGATAATGTGCCCTCAATCTGTGTCCAAGTGGGCTGCATAATGAACTCAGCAATTTCCTCCTCCTTCCATATAAAGGTAATTTCTAGTATGATGAAGGAATTAATGTAGATGAGGGGTTTTGAGAACTAAGTATAATCAAGTTTTATGCAAGGAATTCATCTCAAGGCCAAAGAGATTAAAATCGTGACTCTAGTCATTCACAATAACCACGTACAATCTTAGATTTCTGAGTAGAATGAGAAGGAAGATGCCCTCATTCTTCAACCCCCAAACTCTCTGTCCTCAGCAGACTGTAACCAACATCTTTGATTGTAAAAAACTATATATCCCCTTGGCTTTAATGCTTAAAATGTGAAACCATCAATCTGGATAAATTTGAACTCTAACTTTCACCAGCTGCATGACTTTAGGCAAAATTATAAATTTCCCTGGGCCTTGAGTTAACTCACAAGTAATGGGAATAATTAATAACACTTACTTCATGCAGGTCGGCAGGATTAGCAGGAAGGGTGCCTGGCATAGTGACCAAATTGCAAGTGCTCAAAAATAAATCTTTCTTCCTTCCCCAGCCACTCATATAAACAAGGAAATTCAAAGAGGTAGATGAAATATCAAAGTTCTAGCAAAACTATGAATTTGTATTCTACTTTTTCTCTTAGAAAATACAATGTATGTGTAATTTAATCTTTATGTTTTTTTAAGATTGGGGGACAAAGTGCACTTATCAACTAAAAGAGCTTAATGATTCTGAGTGCTAAGCTGATTGATGTACATACTGCTGTCAATATTTAAAATATGTTTTATAAAAAATAAATAAAAATGTTTTGTAAATTAATTGAACATTTTTACTCTAAAACTTCTGAGTGTCTTTAAGGCTTTACTAAATACTGTATTTGGCCACTGTTGCCAGTGATGAGAGTAGTGATAATCAAGTAATCAGATAGTTTTAAAGCAGTTTTTCTTAAAAATATTTTTTTATTTTTAATTTTTCTTAACATTTATTTATTATTGAGAGATACAGACAGAGCATGAGCATGGGAGGGGCAGAGAGAGGGGGAGACATAGAATCTGAAGCAGGTACCAGGCTCCGAGCTGTCAGCACAGAGCCTGATGTGGGGCTTGAATTCACAAACCATGAGATTATGACCTGAGCCAAAGTCGGATGCTTAACTCACTGAGCCACCCAGGTGCCCCTCTTATAAATGTTTTTAAAAGTGGCATAGGGGATAATTATTTCAGTTAAATAACCATAATAGATAAGTTTAAGTTAACATATATTCATATTACATAGAAATCATAAAAATTAAAAATGAACCTAAATGCCACTGCTCAGAAAAACTAACTATGAGACATACATTGGTTATAAATTTTAAAGAGCACAGAAAAGCATAACGTGGAAAAGACACCTCCATCCATCCTCCTTATTCCAAAGTTCCTTATCCCCAAAGTAACAGTTTTTCTTACTTGTTTGTCTGGAATGTATTTCAGAAAGAGGTGGATTTATTTATTGATACAATTCTCTTCTTTTCTTTTAAAAAAATTTTTTTTAATGTTTTTATTTTTGAGACAGAGAGAGACAGAGCACGAGCAGGGGAAGGGCAGAGAGCGAGGGAGACACAGAATCCGAAGCAGGCTCCAGGGTCTGAGCTGTAAGCATAGAGCCCGATGCAGGGCTCAGACCCACGGAGTGTGAGATCATGACCTGAGCCAAAGTCAGACACTTAATCGACGGAGCCACCCAGTCCCCTCTGATACAATTCTTTTCTATTTCACAAAAGATATACTGAATATTCTTTCAATCCTAGTGGCAAACATGATCCATGCACAGTGTTTCAATTTCACAGATTTTTAAACCTACAAAAGTATGTCATGTCAGAAAGCGTAGATGTTACTTAAATTTAGAGAGGTAAAAAGGGAAAATTAGGAAGTCAGTTACTTAGCAGGAAACCATACTTGCCTTTCCAAACCACTGATTTTCCTCTGCCCTCGGGTAAAACTAGTTGTTACTTCTGAGAAGCAGAGAAAAACCAGTACCACTACTTTGTCATTCATTTTAAGGACTGAAGACCATCCTTAATAGAAAAAAAATGACTCTTCACAAGAATGTGTTTTTCCTTGGGACGCCTGGGTGGCTCAGTTGGTTGGGCATCTGACTTTGGCTCAGGTCATGATCTCGCAGTTCCCGGGTTCGAGCCCCGCGTCGGGCTCTGTGCTGACAGCTCAGAGCCTGGAGCCCGTTTGGGATTCTGTGTCTCCTTCTCTCTCTGCCCCTCCCTGTTCATGCTCTGTCTCTTTAAATAAACATTAAAAAATTAAAAAAAAAAAAAAGAATCTATGTTTCCTTTACAGTTAACACAATTTGAAATACATTATAGCAAATTATTTTCATTCAAGCAATCTTTTACTGATTTTTCCAAGCAGAGTTAAAATATATCTCCATGAAGAGGCTCTCATTTCCCTCCTTTTGTATACACTCTTTAGTGTGCTCAGGATATTCACCAAAACTCCTGTGGCATTTACCACACTCTGCCCAATATGGCTTGGCCTATATGTGTTCAAATAGCATTTTCCAGTGGTTCCATGTGGACAATGCAGTTACTAAACAACTGGAGACTCAATATTAATCTCTGTTACTCAATTTTGATTGTGAACTTCCAGATGATTTCATGACAGACATTGCAAGTAGCTGTTTTCTTGATATTTATTGGTTGACTTAAACTACACTGAGACTGCAAGTAGCAACTATCAAGCAATGATCTTTCAAGGGAAAGAGTTAACAAATAATAGTCAGTAGTTATGTTATCTTACTGAGACCTTAAATTCTACTAAAACCCCTTCATGGTACTGCTCCCTGTCTGGCTCCTTTGTCCTCAGTTTCCCTCATCCTTACTTCCTCTGTCCTACCCTTTTCCTCTTTTTTTTTTAAGGTTTATTTATTTAATTTTGTAATGCTTCTTCATTTTGAAAGAGACAACATGTGTGCATGAGTGAATGGGGGAGAGGCAGAGAGGAAGGGAGAGAATCTCAAGCAGACTCTGTGCTGTCAGCATGAAGCCCGACTCAGGGCTTGATCTCAAGAACTGTGGGATCATTACCTGAGCAGAAATCAAGTTGGACCTTACCCAACTGAACCACCCAGGTGCCCCTATTTATTTATTTTTGAGAGGCAGAGACAGCCAGAGAGCTAGCATGAGAAGAGGAGGGGCAGAGAGAGAGAGAGAGAGAGAGAGAGAGACAGAGAATCCCAAGCAAGCTCCATGTTGTCAGCTCAGAGCCTGATGTAAGCCTCGAACTCATGAACCACGAGATTATGACCTGAGTTGAAATCAAGAGTTGGATGCTTAACTGTCCTGCCCTTTTCCTCTTTATTCAATGATCTGTTTCTTATGTCATTCTCATTTCTCCTGTTTTTCTTTTCTCCTTTCTCATCTCCATTTTTCTCCCCTTACAAAGTCACACACACACACACACACACACACACACACACACAAGCACACACATACACGCACACACAGTTTTATATATTTGATCTTTTCTTACCGGGATGAGGATGTAGGTTCAGTAATTTGTCTTTGCACACGTGCATGTTTAATTAAATGTTCTTTTAAAGCATTTTGGACTTCTGCTGGGATATCAGGGGAAGTGTGGCTGATTTTTATAGCAGGCTCAACAGCTTTTAGAGCTGGCTTTTCATTTTCTTTAACTTCTTTTTTCTCTTCGGCCTCCAAGACTTCAGTAGGAGCACTTGAAATGCTCTGTGGAAGGGTACTGACGTTGGAAGTCACAGGTTTGCTTTTCCAACAAGGCCAGCACAACTTCCAGAAGACAAAAAGTGAGACAACCAACAAGGCCAGGCCACAGAAGCTGACAACCACCGCTAACAAGCTGACCGAAATATCTGGAAAAAAATCACAATGTAAAGAAATATTAATCCACTGATAGTGTACATAAAAGAGCAGAAACAGTGAGATAATTTACATTATGGTTATTATCAACAGATTTCTTTTTTAGAGTTTCAAAATTTACTTTTAAGTTAGGGAGGAAAGATTAATAATTAAGCCTGGAAATTCTCAAAGGAGATATATGAAGAATCCCAATTGTGTATAGAAAAGGCATGATATATGCACATTATTTCAAAGAACAGTACAAGGGGTCCAAGAGTTTGCAAAACGAAAGGTGGCAACTTATAACCTGCCATGAAGTTATGAAACTTAAGAAACTCAGAAAATGCACACAATAAGAAGGCTTCTGTTTGTTTCATCTTTTATCTAAAGATGTAAACTTCTCACTTTCTAAGCAGGGAATCGTATCAAATATTTGTATAAACCACTTTCTGTAGTCTAAATAAGAATAATACGTTACTAACAGAGAAGAGGTACACTGGTAGTTATATTTTTAACCTCCCTAGGTCCTTTCTGATAACCTTGCATGTTCCTACTTTCTAACGTCCCAAATTAATGATGTAAGTATCTCTAAAATATCCTTATTTCAAAATAACCACAAAATTAATATATGCTCATTATGTAAAATGATCCAAAGAAATATAGTAAAAAAAAAAGTTAGTAAGATTGAGTAAATAAATGAATGAGAGAAAAGAAACAAATCTCCTGTGCAGAAGAATTCCAAGCAATATACGTAGATACTCTGTTCTAAAGAAGGTGGACCACAGCTCCCACTCCTCAAGTGTGGACATAGTGCACATACTGCACATAGTGACTTCCTTCCAGAGAAGACAGTATGGAAAGGGGTAAAAAAGGGTAACTATAGTTGGAGAGACCTCACCAGGTGATCAAGGTGACTGTTGGCAATAATGAATCATGTTGATAGTACACACCCTTAATATGATGTGATGAAAATGGCACTCTACCTTTGTGGTCTTCTTTCCCAAACCCATAACCCAAGACTAATCATTAGAAATCTATAAGACAAATTCCAGTAGGAGGGCATTCTACACAATATCTTACCAGCACTCTTCAACACTGCCAAGGTTGTCAAATAAAAAGTCTGAAAAACTATCATAGCCAAGAGGAGATTATGGAGACAATGACAACCAAATGTAATGTGGTATCCTAGATGGAGTCCTGAGATAGGAAAAGGATATTAGGTAAAAACTAAGGAAATGTGAATAAAGTATGGACTTTAAGTAACAGTGTATCAATACTGCTTCATTAATTACAACCAATAACCCATATTAATGTAAAATATTAATAACAGGAGAAACTGGGTGTGGGGTATATGGGAACTCTGTACTATCTTCCCAATTTTTATGTAAATCTAAAGCTGCTCTAAACAGTCAAGTCTGTTTTTTAAAAAGTTAAGGATATCCCCCTACCTACTTCCATTTTCACCTTCCTAGGATAACCAATGTTGGCAATCTGGTGTTACAGCACCCTTAAAAACTAAAAAGATTTCCTGTAAAGGGAAATTTGTCTAGATGTAAATAATCTTGTCATTTTCTTTTACAACTTTGCTTAGCCTCAATATAAATATGAATCCAATTTCTTTTGTTTAAAATAAAAATGTTAGGAATATGTTATAGGCTGAATTGTGTCTGTCCCTTAATCCTTTCCATTTTCTTATGTTGAAATCCTCACCCCCTAGTGCCTCAGAATGTGACTGTATTTTGGAGATAGGGCCTTTAAATTAGTCATAAAGGCAAAATGAGGTCATTATGAATAGGCACTATTCCAGTATGACTGGTGTCCTTGTAAGAAGAGGAGATTAGGACAAAGGTGCTCACAGAGGAAAGACCATGTGAAAACAAAGGGAGAAGGTGGCCACCTATAAGCAAGGGGAGAGGCCTCGGAAAAAAAATCAACCCTCCTGATACCTTGATCTCAGACATCAAGTTTTCACAACTGTGAGGAAATAAGTTTCTATTGTTTAAGCTACCAGTCTGTGGTACTTTGCTATGAAAGGCCTAAAAAACTAATAAAGAATAAATCTAATTTCCTTTAACCACTACTGGAAATTCAAGATTTCCTACCCCTCCCTAGAAGCAACCACTGATCCCAGTTTGGGGTGTATCTGTCCAGCCCAAGCACTAATAAAGATACTTCTTAAAAACCCATACAAAACTTTTTAAAAAAAACCTTAAATGGCTTACTGCATATTTATTTCTTCAATTTGCTTTACTTTTTAATTCAATGACCCTTGGGGTCTAACTTCATCTCACATAGCATTCCATAATACTTCCCCATGATGGATATTATGGGATAGATTATACCCAGTGTTTTGCTATTACCACATAGCTATAATGAGCACCTTTGCCCCTTCTTCTTGTACATATTTGTGAGTGTTTCTCTAAGGTAAATGTCTAGAAATAGAATTGCAAGGTCATAGGTTATGCACATATTTAATTTTATTAGCTATTTCCAAAAGAATCCCAGAGTGTCTATAACAAAAACATCCTAAGAGTATACTAGTTCCTGTAATCTCAGAGAAAAGCTGTTATACTTTAATTTTCACTGATATGATGGGAAAATGATACCTTGTTTTAATTTACATTTTCCTGATTAGTAAGATAAAATGGTTCTGTTGAAACTCCCAATTTGTACCTAATGGAAATCTATTCAGAAATTGAAATAATTCCAAATTTTTAATGCTACCTAATTATAAGATAAAAATTAATTTGACATACTGTGATACATAGATATTAATATTTTCCTTCATTTTCTACTTGCTTATTAAAGCAACCATTAAATATATTTCCCATTTATATTCAATTGGTGAAGAATGTGTGATCATATTTTATATTTTGTAATTTACTTTTACTTATTAATTTGCTCATTAGCCCCATAACTTGAAAAAAAGAAAAACACATCAATATACTTCCTACTTTTTTTAATGTTTATTTTGAGAGAGAGAGAGAGAGAAAACATGTGCATGTGCACAAGTGGCGGAAGGGCAGAAAGAGAGAGGGAGACACAGAATCCAAAGCAGGGTCCGGGCTCTGAGCTGTCAGCACAGAGCCTGATGACGTGGAGCCCAAACCCATGAACTGATCATGACCTGAGCCAGTCAGACGCTTAACCGACTGAGCCACCCAGGTGCCCCTTGCTTCCTAATTATTTTAAATGGAGGCATAAATACTACAATTATGGATTCATAATATTTATGTATTTTCAGCTCCATTTATGTTATATTTTTCTGGGTATTTTAACTCAGTTAACTTCTTCAACTCAGCTGGAGCCAAAAGCCAAGATATAAGGAAACCGCAGGACAATGTGAGGTAGAAGAAAGGATGGAGTTTGTTTTCAGTCCACAACTGAAAATGCCTCCCATCTTACTTATAGGCATTAGAAAACTTTTACTCACCCACAAAAATGTGATGACATTCTTTTATGCCATTTTTCCTACATGCTAGGTTTTGGCATTCATAAGGTTATTCTCATTTTAGGAAAAAGTCCTGTGGAAATCTCTGACCCTAATTCCATTTTCCCTACTACTGACAATTTTCTTTCTAAAATCAGTATCTGGTTCTACCATTTAGGGGCCCATAAACTATTTCACCCAAACTAAATTACTTGTGAAAGTGAAAAATTGTGTTATCAATAATGCTTGGGTAGCAGGAAGAAACCGAGTCATGTCCTGGCAACTGAGATGTATGGTCACCTTACCTCTCTTAGCCTAACATTCTTCTATATCACCTCTTAGCCATCTGGGACAAATCCAAACTTTGTAAGGCATTCCACAGCACCTTTGTGATTTTACCCCTGGGAACTGGTCAGCTTTATTCTTCTGTCACTTTCCTACCTGTACACCTTCCCCTGACCACTCATTACTCTCTCGTGATTTTGTTCAGGCTGTTGCGTGTAGTTCCACTGCATTTATCTTCCTCCATTTGGCTTCCTGGCAAATTTGTATTCAACAATCAGATCCAAATAGTACCTCTTTTTTGACACTCTCTTACCCAAAACTCCTGGGACACAATGTGTTTCAAAAATTATTATTTTCTTTTGAATATTAGAAAGGCAATATAGTACACATTATCTGGGATAACACTGAGTAACCAAACACATCGATACATCTAAAATGAAATGTATGAATTAGTCACACTGAGTGGGATCACTGAAGATTATAAGTAGCTTAATGCCAATTCAGATAGGGTGTTGATACCAAAATGCTACAATTTACAAAATAATTGTCAGTTTTCGGGATTTTGAGGTTTTGTGATTGTGGATAAGAGATTGCACATCTGTACTTATTTTGCTTCTCCAAATGCTCCCATCCTACACATAAACTCATTCCTTGATCCTTCAGAGCAGAAACCAAATTTATTCACCTATTGTAATGTCTGGTATTTATCAAATGGTCAAAAAATGTTTATGGAGCTATTGAATCCACATTTTGGGAATTACCTGAAAAAGAACTTAAAAGGCTGTAGATTTTGAGGTGGCTAGATGACTAAAAACTGAGTGATTTAGAAGGAATATGCAGAAATCCTTCTACCAGGAAGATAATATAATATAGCTTGTACCCTGGCACAGTTTAGATCTGGGTTCAAATGTCAGCTCCACCACAGGGACTTTGGGCAAGTTGTTTAGGTTTTAAGAGTCTCGTAAAAATAGAAGTATTTATATTTATTTCATAGGATGTTGTGAGGTTTAAGTAAAGGTATATAAAGTATATAAAGGTATATAAAGTTAATTTGGATAGTAAGTGCAGTGATGGTTTGCTGTCATTATCAACTCTTTATTTTTCTTTAAACAAGAGTACTGAGGAGAAAAGAGGCATAGTTATGGATTGAGTATGGACTGAATGGTGATTCACAGATTAGTAACAAGAGGAGAGACTCATCTGATGACAACTGGTACTGAAAGGAGTGAATTTGTTTAAAATGAACACCAGCATTTCTAAGTAAATATTAATGTTTCAGGAAGCTAACAAGTAACATTCCATTTTCCTGTCCATACGTGCTCAAAACAACTGAGAGGCAAACACATGTTCAAACAGGCAGCAATTAAAATACAGGCAGCTATCAGCTTAGGTCTATCAGAAAGTGGACTTGCTAATCTGCCACCTTGAATTGAATTAGACTTGACCATACAGTCACAAGCCTGGCTGCACCACCACTGGTATTCCCCATGAGGACTGGACCCCATAAAATTTACTACATGGAGGAGTAGAGAATATTTGTTTCCTGAGGATATGAAGCTCATACATCAAAGAAGGGGGAAACTGATAAGTCATTTCTCAGAGATGAGGGTGGGCCAAGATTCCTATCTTGCAGCTCCTTTCATTCAAAAGCATACAGCAAAGGGAAAAAGAGATTTCCTTCTTCTCAACAGCAAAAAGTGAAAGAAGTTGGGATAATTAGAATTTTATCCTGAAACAATAAAACTAAATTTATAAAAATAAGCTTATTGTATTTTATATATTTTGCATTGCTTGCTATTGGTAAAGGTATTAAAAACAAAATGAACTGTTTAATACTTAGGTCTTTATGACATAAATTTTTTCAACAAAATTTGTTTAGCAAAATAAAAGTATCTGACTATCAAAAGAATAAGGAAGAATCTGGGAGAATTTATAAAGTCATCAAAATGTTTTAAATGATTTTTTTTTATGATTGTGACTCACATTTAACCATGGTATGAAAAATGTTATGAGTCTGGACTTAGTTCAAAGAAAAATAAGTAACCTCAGAAACATTTTTAAATAAAGATATTGAAATGGTCAGAAATGCATTTCAGAAATAACACTCTGGCTAAGGAGAAGATAAGAGTGGAGGTCAGACTAGAAGAAGAGAAACTAGTTAACATATGATAATAGTCATTCATTGAAGGATTATAGTGGTTCTGAATGAGGGCTGCTGAAATGAGGAGAAAAGCAGATTCAGGAGATAACTGGAAGTTAAAGTTCCAGTTAAGGAGTGTGAAGACTGAAGGATAAGAATGTGAGTTAGTGGGAGACAACTAGGATGTTGAAGCAAGGAAGACCATGCCTTCAGCTTTGGTCATACTAAGTCTGAAGTACTTGTGCTCATGCAAGTAGAAATTTTGAGGAAGTTATTGGTAATGCATGACTGCAACTAAAGATGAAATTGAAGGACTTCCTTTAATAGTGGAATCTGAATCCAGGAAAGAGAAGACAAAATTTGATAGAAACCTGAGTACATCAATATTTAAAGAAAAAGAACTTAAAGGAACAAAGAGCCTGTGTGCATAGAAACCTGAGAAAGTATGAAAAAACAAACTCAGGTCAATGTGTTTTCATATATATATTTGAGAGAGAAGGGGCGAGCAAGAGAAAGCATAAGAAGGGGGGAGGGACAAAGGGACAGAGAATCTTAAGCAGGCTCTACGCTCAGCAAGGAGCCTGACTGGGGGCACCATCTTACAACTGTCAGATCTTGACTTGAGCCAAAATCAAGAGTCAGACACTTAACTGACTCAGCTACCAAGACATCCCTGGAGGAGAATATCCTAAGAAGTAATCAACATAAAAACGTTAAAGTAAGTTCAATTAGAATAAGTAACTATTAACATTAACAAGTAGGTTTTAGTGAATTCAATGAGATTAGTGAAGGAGAGGCTATATTAAGTACATTAATGTGGTTAAATAAATGAATAGGAGTGAGGAAGTGGATTCTATGAGAGTAGACCATTCCTTCAGGAAACTGGATGTTGGAAAGGAGGAAAGAGAAAGGAGGAAAGAGTAGCACGTGGAGGTGATGGAGGTGTTTTATTAGGATGTGCAATACTCAAGCATGTTTTAAAACTTAAGGGAAGGAATCAGCAGACAAGAAGACATAGAAAGTTAAGCAAATGAATAATTAAATGAAGTCCCATAAATGGTGAAAATGGATGGATGGGGTCCGAAGCAAAGGTGAAAGAATTGCCTCACTTTTTCCTTTACAAGTAAAAGAGGATGGTTCTGCAATCAGGGAAGTTTTTAGGTCTTGGGTAGAAAGTCAAGTGAATTCTTATTTATAAGTAGTATTTTCTCTCCAAAGTAGGAGTTGGGGTCAACTGCCAGTTACTTTGGGATATTTGGGAATAGCTTGGATTATGTAGATATAGTGGGGGAAAGTTTGAAAATAGGAATTGTAGAGAACAGGAGAAAATTGAATAGGAAAACACAGGATTTCTGTTCAGAATTGAGGGTTCTTTTGACATTGGATACTAGCTTGCCTGGTTTTAAAACCTCCTAAATAGTTGATTGCTCTGGTGTAGGGATAGAGAAGCAGATGAATTTATTCATGAATGAGGTCTCCCTTCCTCACAGCACTGGAAGATGTAATATATTTCAAAGGAGAAAGCGATTGCAATGATGAAATGATGCATCATTAAGTATGGTGCCATATCTATTGACAGAGAATTCACAGAGAAGTAGAAAGGTGAAAGGACTGGAGTTTCCAAGTGAGAAAGATGAAGGCATAGGAACTTGTGGTTGGGGACTGGGGAGGTTAGGTAGAGAAAAGAACACTGGAGGAAAAAGGTCAACCATGGGGAGGCCAGGGTGATGAATATAAATGGCTTTGCTTGCCTTCTCTGCAGGGCCTTTGAAGTTACCCTTGCAATAGGCAAACTTGATGAGTAGACCCTATCTCAAATTTTCAATGTCTCTGAATAGTTAAAAAGAATCCATTATATAACATTCATCTTATTATATTTTGGGAAGATTAAGAGTTAATTAAATTTACAGATATTAGATTAGGTGCCCAGATAATCAGGTTTAAAATTGCTCAAACCCTGGCTTGATTACATAAATATGCATAACCATTGCTTTACCACTGTCTACTTATCTGTCTGTCAAGATGTCTCTGACTCACTTTTGGTATAAAGATTTTATTCTTTCATTGTGTCTTAATAATTCAAAATAAAGTGACCCAGTTCTGAAAAACTCTCAGTAAGAGAAGATTAAGCCATGGGGCACCTGGGTGGCTCAGTCGGTTAAGGGTCCGACTTCGGCTCAGGTCATGATCTCACAGTTTGTGAGTTTGAGCCCCGTGTCGGGCTCTGTGCTGATAGTTTGGAGCCTGGAGCCTGCTTTGAATTCTGTGTCTCCCTCTCTCTCTGCCCCTCCCCTGCTCATGCTCTGTCTCTTATAAATAAATGTTAAAGGAAAAAAAAAAAGAGAGAGAAGAGTAAGCCAAAAAATGCTAATTCCTCAGAAACTTGTGTAAAGCAGAACTTTGCTAAAGTCTATGTAACCAGACCATAACATTTGCATGGTCCTATTCACTGAGGCTTGTAAAAAGGGTTAGATCTAATTGTCTACTACCTACACAGATGGATATGATCACACAGAAAAGCACAGACCAATTGGTGTGCTCTCCATTCCCATCACCACTGCGTTAATTGATATTCTTATCTGTGGTTTCTGTATCATTTTTTTTTAAATTTTAAAGTTCTAGTTCTTTAATTTTCAAAATGTACAAAAATATGATTTCTTATAATTAATCAAAACTTATAATTTAGTTCATTGATATTTCAAGCCTTTTGTTCTTTGGTCTCTTCCCATTATTGCCTGAACATAGACCATATTTACGGCATCATTCCATAGAGAAAGAAGGGGAATAAAACCCAAATCACCAACTCTTTTTTTTTTTTAATTTATTTTGAGAGAGAGAGAAAGCATGAGTAGAGGAGGAACAGAGTGGGGGTGGGAGGAGAGAGAGAGAGAATGAATCCCAAGCAGGCTCCACACAGCACAGAGCCCAATCCAGGGCTCAAACCCATGAACCATGAGACCATGACCTGAGCTGAAGTCGGATGCTTAACTGACTGAGCCACCCATGTGCCCCAAATCAACAACTCTTACTCAAAGAAAGCTGAGGGAAACTGTTTCTAAGATAAAAATTTGGAATTATCTTTGAAGTTAACCTATTTATCCTATTCAGATGATGTTGTGGTTGACCCTTAAACAATGAGGGGGTTAGAGGCACCAAGTCCCACCCAGTTGAAAACTGCCATATAAGTTTTGACTCCCCTAAAACTATTGATAGCCTACTGTTGACCAGAAACCTTGCCAATAACATAAACACTTGATTAACATATATTTTATATGTTATATTATATACTGTATTCTTACAATAAAGTTAGAAAAAATAAAATGTTATTAAGTAAATTATAAAAAAGAGAAAATACATTTAGAGTACTGTACTAGAAAAAATCTGCATATAAGTAGATCCACACAGTTGGATCCTGTGTCGTTCAAGGGTCAACTCTAATATTATAATAGGGCATAATTCTGATTTCTATAACAAGAGGCTAAACTAACAGTGACTTAAACAAGGTAGAAGAAGTTTATTTCTCTCTCATGTAATTAACTATTCCAGCATAAGCAGGCCAGGGCATACACATCAGGTTCAAGGTGTCTAGAGTCCTAATTTTTTTTTTTTTTATATTTGTGCTTTGCTATTCAAAGGTTTTTGCCTTCTCCTTAATGTCCAAGATGGCAAGCTACCATGCCCATGTTCCAGGCAGTTAGGTGGTAGAATACCATGGGGAAAGGGAAGGTGAGAGTCTGTCCTTTAATTCTAAGGGCACAGCCTGGAAGTAGTACACATCACTGCCACTAACATTCTGATGGTCAGATTTAGTCATGTGGCTGCAGCAAACCAGAAAGAAAGCTGAGAAAAGTTGTCATTTATAAATTAAAAAAAAATAAGTTATTTTAATGCTGCTATGTATCTAAATAAAAATAAAGGATTCTGATACTGTGAAATAAAAGGGGGGAAATGAATACTTGGAAATAACTAGCAGTCTCTTTTTCATCTATATATCCAATACATAATCAATCAACATATTATCCTTGCAACAATGCTTCTTATAATTTCCATTTTAACAGTACTGATTTGCCTTTTTCTTGAATTTCAATAAATGATAAAAACTTTGTATTAATACTATATTGAGTTGATTATAATATGCATATTTTAAAACATTTACATTTTCTGAAATCTGAATATATTTTAGTATCGATGGCTTATTACAATCACTAACAGCCAGGAAGTAAGTATGTCATAATTTTCTCTGTGTATGTGCAAAACAAAGGCATCAATATAAAAAGCCATAGAATGAGTCCAAGTGGCTTAAAAAAAAAACAACAACCAAAAAAAAACCAAAACAGTGGAGAAAACAGTAAAGCCTAGCACTAAACCTTACAAGACAAACTTTTGGGGGATAGGTGGAGAAGGCAGTGAGTCAGTGAGTTTGCCAACATTGCGAACATTGCACATAATTGTACAGGTAGCTTAGAGCACAACACCAAATGGCCTTTATATCTTTTATGAATTCTTTTAAGGGAAAAAATGCACCATTACCACTCTTGACAACACTCTTGATGGCACAGAGCCTAATAATGAGTGGAAAAACAATGGTGTCACCAATTCTGAAATCAAAAAGCCATTCAGAAGAATCATGGTCAAATGTAAACTTATTTTAACCCATTTATGTCTTTTATTTTACTTTTTATGTTTGTACAAGAGTGATATATGATTTCAACAATTTATGCCTGTTTTAAAAGAAGTCTCTACATAAGTGTGAAATAAAAACTCTATGTGATAACAAAGTATCAAGTTATAATTTATTTAGTGACATTTCTTTTTCTTTTTGGTACCATATAAAATAATGGTGCATCTTATAATCAATAGCATCTTAGATTCAATCAAATATGGTATTCAATATGATATAAAAGTATCCTAACTTATAAAAAAATCTTTACACATGTTCATAATTGAGTAAATAATTTATAATCTGTGATTATCTATTAATTCTACATTTACAATAACTTGAACTATGTACAGCATTTAATTAATGGTACAAGTACATTTTTTTTTTTAAGTTTATTTATTTATTTTGAGAGAGAGAGGGCACACGTGTGCACATGTACCCAGCGGGGGAGAGGCAGAGAGAGAGGAACCCAAACAGGCTCTGCCCTACCAGTGCAAACCCTGATGGAGGAATCATGGTTCGTAAGATCATGACCTGAGCTGAAATCAAGGATGAGACACTTTACTGACTGAGCCACCCAGGCCGCCTAGTACAAGTACATTTTATGTCTGGCACAGTGGCTTTTACCTAAGTGTTCAATAAATATTTGTTGAATAAAAAGCATAATGTTAAAACCACTTCTCAGATATAGTAACAATTCATATTGTAACATATTAGAAATGATAATAAGCTTAATATTGTTTTATCCATTATTCCTATAAATCTATGACTATTGAAACAGAATTAAGGGAATAATAAAGACTGTAAGCTATAGTCCTCATTGTTTGATTAAAATAATTCTGCAGTATGAACACATTGACATTTACAAGGTTTTTTAAATTGACTGTAATGTTCTCTATTCCATAACAGAATGTTAAATAGCAGATCGTAACACACTTCAGGATCCACCCGGATGAAAAAAAGGTAGTATCAGTCCCTCCCACCTTCATCATTCTACCCTTCTAGCTCTGAGGCATCACAGAACAATTTTATGATTTTATGTATACATATACAGTATTTCTGTGTGTGTGTGTATATATATCTATATATCTATAGATATAGATATAGATATAGATATATAGATACAGCTTTATTTTCAGACAGTCTACCTAAGTCATGTTGATGTCAGCTTTTACAGTTTCAGTAGTCATTTAGGATATTTAAAATGATAAAGAAAGAGGCACCTGGGTGGCTCAGTCAGTTGAGTGTCCGACTTCAGCCTAGGTCATGATCTCACCAGTCCCGAGTTGGAGCTCCATGGTGGGCTCTGTGCTGACAGCTCAGAGGCTGGGGCCTGTTTCAGATACCGGGTCTCCCTCTCCCTCTCTGCCCCTCCCCCATTCGCACTCTGTCTCTCTCTCTCTCTCTCTCTCTCAAAAATAAACATTAAAAAATAAAATAAAATAAAATAAAATAAAATAAAATAAAATAAGGAAAAAGAAAACTATTATATAATAACAAGAAGCCATCGCTTCAGTCAGGGACTGTTTCTAAACTTTGCCAGTGCTGGATATTCCACCAACAGAGAAAATCAGTATTGTACAAATTACAAATAAACAACATAATTTATTGAACTTTAATAATAACACTTCCTATTAGGAGGCCTAGTTTTCTTTGATATCATAGCACTGAATTTTAATAATGACATATATAGATGATTGACTACTAAACTTACATACCCAAAAAATGGTAGGAAAATAAAGCAAAAATTGATTTTAATGTATTATTTTTCTAATGACAAAGTAACAAAAATAATTTAACCAGAAATTTAATATCTGTTTTCATTATAGGCTTATTTATGGACATACAGAAGGAGCTATATTTATAATTATATGCATTCAAAGTTGTGCATTTCAAACACAGTAAAATCTTTTACATGATTTTACTGTTCAAATGAATCAATTATATTTAGCTAAGCATTCATGAATTAACTCTCATGTACACTTAATTATATGCATGCTTGTACTCAAGTAAGAAAAATAAAGAATGTTGTGTCTTACGCTTGTATGACAGTATATCTAACAAAAGGAAATTTTGGAATTTGGGTCATAATTACACACTGAGAAATCTTAATACCTTCCAATACATCACTAATTATAGCCAACGGTATAATGATAGGTAAGAGCCTATTTTTTACAAACATTTGTTCCAGTGCCCTGTGGCACCAAGGATGCCCCTAGGAAATCTTCCTATGCTTACTTTTTGTGGAACCTAAGGAACCCTGGGTTTTTATCCTTGCTGCTTCATTAACTAGCTTGATTTGAGGGGAAGTTGCTAACTTTCCCTGCCTTCGTTTTCAACATTGCAAAATAATGACTTCTAGTTGTAACTGGAATGACTAATAGGCATTTGAAAAAAGATGATTATCTTCCCCATGCTAGTTTCTACTTAAGCAAACAGGCTTTCTTTTACTATTATAAATTGATATTTTAAGTAGATATTCCCACTTTTCTAGAACTTGCATAAACTTAATACATTTATTACACAACACTTACAAATTTAGCCACTGGATCATAGCTCTACCTGAACACACTCTGTGGGAAGTCAACAGATACCCATATGATGTTCAGTTGCTTTTTTGTGAGTATTTTGCTCGTATTCTAGGTTTTAAATACCTAAAATGCTCTAATTTCTGCTATTATCATAAACAAAATACGATTTCTTGTAATTAATCAAAACTCATTTAGTTCATTGATATTTCAAGCCTTTTGTTCTGTGGCTTCTTGAGGATGAATTTATTAATTCATTCATTCTTTCATTAATCCAACAAATATTTATTGAGACTAAGAGCCATAGATTTTTCTAGGCACTGAGAATAAGACAGTAGACAAACCACTGCTCTCAAAGAGCTTATGTTCTACTGACTTAATGTATACATCAGGAAGAACACAATTGTATTTTCAAAATATAGATAATTTTAATTGGCATTAGAGATTCCAATAAACATTTGTGATAATGTTTATCTTCTGCCAGAATCTTGTAAAAAAATCTTGTAAATGAATGTAGATGTATCCAAATAATAACTAATTTTTTCCATAAAACAAAATGATTAAGTTTTAAAGACAATGGGATTTGAATGAAATGGACAGCTATAGATCTTATATATAAAATCATTCTTGTAAGGATCTGATTTCAGAGATTCACAGCTCATTTAAGAGGAAATATAAGGGTGCCTAGGTGGCTCAGGTGGTTAAGCATCTGACTCTTGATTTTAGCTCAGGTCATGATCTCCTGGTTGGTGAGTTTGAGCCCTACATTGGGCTCTGTGCTGGTGGCGCTGAACCTGCTTGGGATTTTCTCTCCCTCTCTGCCCCTCCCTGCCTCTCTCTCTCTCAAAATAAATAAACTTAAAATTTTTTTTTAAAAAGAAGAAATATAGATCTTAATTTGTCTCAAGAAGAAAAAAGATTAAAGCAAAACAAATCCTGTCAATATTGTCAAAATACTGATATCTCAGAATTAAGAAAAGTAGGTGTTTGCGGACACTGGCTTGGCCTTTGAAAGCAGTTGTTCATTTCCCTTGGGAACAAATGATACCAAGCATAGTATGTATTGATGATCATGTAAAAATGAGACTTTCTTGATTGGAGTGGCATTCTTCATTGGAGTGACAATGTGAGAGAAGGAAAAAAATCCTTTCTTACATCCTTCTTCATATATGGGTGTATCTGAATTTATTATGGTTCAATTACTCTGTCTCATATTTACAAGTTTTGAGGAAAAATTTCCACTATATTTCTAAATTGTAACTCTTTATACAATCATTAGAATGTGTAAAACTCAGTGTGTAGTTGTACCAGAATTATAGATTAAGTAATCATTTGCTTTGTGTCTGTAGAGAAAAACCTACGAAACACCCTTACTCATTTTAAGCCCTCATCATAGACTTAAAATGCCTCAATCTCAGAGAATCACAGTGTAATTTTAAAAATCTTACTTAGCAATCTCCTTTATTAGTCAAGTAACTTCAAAGAAATTCTTTGCCATATACCTATACTGATCCCTACATCTACAAAATTCAGGAATACACATAGAAATTGAGAAAGAAATTGTTTAAACTTTTATTTTAGAATTTTTAGTCCCAAATTAAAAGTATTAAAATGCAAAATCAAAACAATGATGAATTAAATGTTTATTGAAAATATTTAAATTAAGGTTAGGTCTATACAATTGTGATGTGACTATGTGCTTCAGGGGGTTTGATTAGCTATGGTTTATGAGGCCTGCCTTTTAAGCAACATACTTTCCTAAAACCTCATAAGCATTTGGATATGGGGCAGCAATTAAAGACTGACCGGAAATGAACCCAAATGCAGTTCCAAAACTATTATGTGTATTACTCATGGTATATCTGAAAAATAACATTTTTGGCTGATATATTGTTTTGTATGTTCCCTAAGTATTAAATCATATTGTGCACAAAGATGAATTTAGTTGGTGACATGTCTATTGGGGGTGGGGGTGGGGGTCAGAGGTAAAGAGAGGGCAAACATTTGATTTTCTAAAAATTACACATGATGAACTTTCCAGTGTGCTAGTAATGCTGACATCAATAATGTCTCTAATAAACTATTCCAAAAAAGTAAATTAATTGGTGTTGCCAGATGCAGTCTAATTTGTCACAAATCTTAAGAAAATATGGGATTAGTCAACTTGATTGGTAGATCCTTAATGCCAATAACACTGCTGATGCTTCTGCTACTGCTGTTACAGTAAAGAGGATGGTGGAGCCCGCTCTTTATTGGCACTTAAAACACTGGTAGGAGAATATATTATTTATATGTGTGATTCATAAGTTCTTTAATGTAGAATGACTTTAATTGGGATTACCAGAATTTCTCCCCCTCTACTCCTATGGGAAGGAATCTAAAAATATACACAATCTGGAAGCCTGTAATTGTCACTTCACCCTTTGAATAACTGACACCATATGGGCAGTGCTGATTAACATTCAAAGTAAATAACCACTGTGCCATTCAATGTAGATGCCCTCCTACCAATAATGTGTTTCCTATTCAACAAACAGTGAGTAGAAGGGTCACCTACTGGAAGTGTTTTTATTTAGAGACCTACTGCTCGCTTCGGCAGCACATATATTTAGAGACCTAGAATAAAGGGCACAAGTGCTAAGTTACAAGAAAATCGACTACAAAGAATAATGTGAAGCTGAGTGGCTAATATAAAGATTCAGTAGGTAATATGTGAATCCATTTTGCAGATATCTTTTGGTATTGGGAGTTTATTTATGGATTAAAGTATTTTATTTCTAATTGTACAGATTTACAAATGGAAAATGTAAAGTAATCTTGTGCATCTTTAGATCTCATACAACCTTACAGAATGTCTTCTTTAGTGGTAGCCACTAAAAATATATTCATATATTAAATCAAATACTCCATCTGAATAGCATATATTTTCTCTTTACAGAAGAAAAATATCCATGAAATTGTTTTAGACTCATTTTTCCCCAATTTTTCTTTCCAAGGGAAAGGCCAAAAGGAATGGGAACTAGGACTACCTCTTGTGGGCTTAGGACATGCTCAACACCCTTTCTGCAATTCATATACTGTGTTTTACCTTAAGTTTATATGGTTGTATATTTAGAAAGATTTATAAGCTAGCAACTGGTTTCCGACTGCACAGTTTTCCTCATTAGCAGCCAATCTGAGAACCAGGAGACTACTTCTTGCTGTATGATCACAAACAGATGATCACAGCATCAACCGTTAAATGACCAAATTACAGGTATTTAAATTTAAATACTTTAATTTCTTCCACTATACCCCCTTCTCGGAGTCTTATCTTTAGAATGTCGATCGCTAAAGATGTTTCAGAAGAGTTTATCCAATATCAACACAGAGGACTTTTAAGGTCACACTATTTTGGGTATTTATCTCATGCTTAGCAACCATGCACGTGACACACATATACACTGTGTTCACCCAGTTCCTTCCACTAATAGTTGTTTGATACACTCGTTGGAATTCAACACCTACTGAACAAGTGAAAAAAGACTGTTTTATTTGTATATGCACAAAACGTCTAAGTGTCCAGCATGGGGACAGCACCAATCATGTACCCTTCCGCTCCAGGGTTCAAGTAGCAGCATCTCTCAGGTTCTGCCAACCGCAGACAGAAAAGAAGCCTCTCTTGGTTCCGGTTGCCACGATCAGAGAATTTGAAAACCCTGCAGATAGTCCATTTAAATACTGGTAGGGAAAAGCTAAACCACATCTATTCCCACCTCCCCTTCCTCTCCCTTTTCTTTGGTGGTGGTGGTGGTGGTGGTGGCTGGGAGAGATTCACTCAGTGCGCCCTCCTGGCCCCCTTCCCCAGTCCGCAGAGCTGTGGGCAGTCGCGCTCCGCTTGAGTTGAGCGGTCCAGCTCTCACCTGTTGCCCTGGCTGCCCTCAAGCCACGAAGCCCCGCCACGAGGACAAAAATGACAGAAAACAAAGGGGAAGAAACAAGACCTACAGAAGAGATGGCGATCTTCCAGCCCGTTGCCGAAAATCCCGAAAGCAGTGCTTGTTGGTCGCCCAAAGCCACAAGCGACCGTCACAAGGGACTCTCGAAATCACGCGGCCCGCAACTCTGGAGTCCCTCTCGCTCGTGTGAACGGACAACAGGCTACACTAACCAAGCACTGCGCAGGTGGTTAAAACCCTTTCCCCAGGAGTGACCAAACACTAGTTCTGATACGGTTCCCCTCAACCCTCGGAGAAAAACCTGTCACCTGAGGCTTCTTTCCACTTCCAGATTTCTGACGGTCGGTGTCCTTCTCCATCTCACCCCATTTCTTCCAAGTTTCGTGAAGGGAGAGGGAGGATGCCCGTGCGTTGGGGTGTGCATGACAGCATGTGTGTAGAAAGAATTTCTAATCTTTTCTCTTTCCTCCACTTTATATGTGACCCGAGCCTTGGTTGTCGCCTCAAAAAAGAATCCCTGTTTTGCCAACGCTGTCACGAAACCCTCCAAGATCACATTTAATAAGGGGTTCGGACACTGTCAAAAGCTCGACAGGTTGTAGCCGCGAGTTACACACACCCCCCCCTCCCCCGCCCCCGGAGCCTTTCCGCTCCCGGAGGCCAAGGCAACCCTATTTGCAAGGCGGTTTTTCGCGTCCATGCAGGGATTCTCCGGCCCGGCCCCTTCCCCAAGCTCGCGACCCGCGACACGAGAGAGGGCAGCTGGAGTCCCGCCGGCGAGCGGCTCTCGCAGGCAGCGCTGGGTAACAGGCTGTGCGCCGCCGCCCTCGCTCGCCTCGCCTCGCCTCGCCACCCCGGAAGGGAGCCCGCAGGCGTGGGAGAGCGGCGGCGAGCGAGGGACTGCGCGGCGGGCTCGGAGCACGCCGGGGAGGTGGAAGAAGCCGGGCAGGCGGAGTCGAGCCGACAAAACCCGAAGAACCCACGCTCCCGGTGTCCGGGAGCTGAGCGGAAAGAGGAGCGAGGTAGGAAGGCGCGGCGTCCCACAGGCGCCCTGGCGCCGCGCGGGGTCCCGGCGGAGCGCGCGGACACGAGGGGGCCCTCCCCGGTTACCTGTGCTGCTTCCGCCCTGGCTGCCCCTGTCCCGGGGGAAGATGCCCGAGCACTTCTCCCACTCCACCTGGCCCGCGAAGCACAGCTCGGTGACGATGTGCAGCGCCTTCTGGCACAGGCTGCTCACTCCGTCCTCCTTGTGGAAACTCATGGTTGGCCTCTTTTTCCCCAGTCGGCCGGCCGAATTTCCCCTTCCCGGTACCTCTGGGCTGGCCCCTCTGGCGCCCTAAGCCATCGCCCGCTCGTGGGGAAATGGGCGGGAGAGCGCGCTGCTCCCAGCGGCAACTCTTAGGAGCCGCAGGTTGGCCCCATGGCGCGAGCGGGGGGCGCAGGGGAAGGCGGAGAGGCTGGGGCTGGAAGCGCGCGAGGCGGCGGCGGTTAGGTTTGCGCCGAGTCTCCTGCGGCGGGAGCCAGCCAGACGCGGCGAGCTGGAGAGAGAGACCCGGCATGGAGTGCGGAGAGGAAGGGTAGGGGGTGGGGGAGACGTGAAAAAGCCAAAGCCCTCGACTCGCTAGAACTCCCCCCGCCTCCTCCCAGCGCTTTAGTGTTTGGGCTGGTGGCTGGCGGCGGCGCGTCCAATCGCAGCCCGGCGCGGGCCGGCAGACCGGTTGAGGCACCCGCAGCGCCCCCTCCGCGCTCAGTCAGGGGCCCGAGGTGGCCTTGCAAGAGGCGCGACTCCTCGTCCCTGCCGGGACCCCAGCTTGGGCTGCAGGTGCACGATGCAGCGGGGAGGGGGATAGAGAAATCTTCGTTTTCTCCGTACTTTTTTCCCAGCCTCCGTCTGCCCCTCAGCTTCCTGTCTCTCCAACTTTACTGCATGTGTGTGGCTCTCCGTGGTCTGTCTAGTTTTACTTTTCTGAAAAGTCGTTACAACTGAAGACAAACTGAAAAAGTTAAATTTTAAAAACGAATAGGCGAATAATCAAGTCAGACGTCTACAGAGAAAGAGAAGTGTGCCTGGAAAGCACGTTTAAAATGATTTCTAACGATGATGATTTAGAGACAAAATTTAATTCCAGAGTTCTTTTTATTGCTATTACTGAAATTCACCGTAAGATACATTTCCTATCTATCCAATTCAGTTTTTCTTGATGCATAAATACTATGAATAAGCAGATTTTAATTTATTGCCTTTGACTTTGTTTTCTAATTCTCTTACGTATTTCACAAAACGAAATCTTATTTGTATTAATATTCACTGTCGATTAATCCGTAATTGGCAGTTAAGAATGCACAACTTGTCTTATCACTTCTGCACTGGAATACTGAAAACAACAACAACAAGACCTGGGTTTAAAGGGGAGAAGGGTTAAGTTCATATCTGTCACACACACCTGTGCTTAACCTTGAAGAAATTGCTTTTAGATCCTTCTTTCAATCTGTAAAATGAAGCCTTGGGACTCTTCTGTTGCAACACTTCTCTAAGGCGAACGGGCTTACTCATGGAGCTACAACTACAAAATAGTGTTAATAAGTATGGGCCACACGGTTATAGTAAATGGGTTCACATTTACTATAAATGGGTTTCATTGTTTTTAAATTGTTTTGGGGCAGAGTTTGATACTCGCTTATAACCTGAAGATTGATTTAACCTTTATTAGGTGAGGATTCTTTATTTTCGAAGTGGAATATCCTGACCTTGTGGGCATATTTATATAGACAGTTTATGATAAATCATTTCCTGTGTAAGGACACTGTGGTAAACTTACTATAAATACTAGGCATAGAATCACAGTAGATAAGCATTCACTAGTTGAATCATTTTGACCTGATTCATAGGACAATTGGTATAACTAGGAGTATTTTTATTGTGAATCAAGACAAACTAAAATCTGAAGGTTTCGTTTGCTTTTTGTTTTTATGCACATTGCTTTGGATGGTTTTTAGATAAAATTGACTATTTCAAAATAATTTCACTGTCAAAAAATATTGAATATCTACTGTATGTTTGGAGCAATGTAAACACACTTTAATAAGGCCCTTTCCAGCTGTCCTTGCCTCCCAGTCCTCCAGTCTAGACACCCTCCTGTAGAACAACCTGCAATGCAATGCTGTGCTTTCATATTTACTGTATGAGCAAACTGTTATGTGGGAGTCCAAATGAGTAATTTAGCTCTATACTACCTAGATTCTAATTGCTTAAGTGGAGTAATGCAGATCTCTCTCATGACCCTCTACTGTTTGATTTCAGTGCTCAATATTATTAGGTAAACAGATTCTGAAAATAACTTTCCCCGTATTTGTTTATCCTGTTCCTCGCCTCTTGCTTACTCTTCCCCGTGTTTCCACAATAAGCAGTTCACCTGTATGTTCATTTTTCTGAATTTATTTGTCTGAAATATTTTTGCTTTCATCTAAATCTCCTAAGGTTTTGCTTTTTTTCTTTGATCTTTAGACCATCTCTACAGCTCATTAGCAGATGAATCAAACCAGTTTTTCTTGTCACTTATTAACAGCTCCTGTAAGAGGTGTGGGGAATGTAGAAACTGCATTCAAGGTCATTATTTTCAATGCTGAAGGATGAGATGACAAGAATTTCAATTCACAATCTTTAAAAATTTTTTGCCAACTATTTGAACTAACAAGAGCCTACCCATCAAGTAAACCAAGCAATACAGATTTGCATTTACTTCCCCACCCACACTCCGAAGGAGTTGCTGAACAGTAAAGGAGGGGAGAGCAGGTGAGATTGATTTTACTAAGCACCAGTTGCTATACTAAGTGATATATGAGGCATTAATAGTCCAAAAATACAGGCAGGTCTCTGACACAGCTTCCTTCTGAATGATCCCTGCATTAAGACAAGGAGGAATTGGTGTAGAGGTGAACAGGCCCCCAGCGCTCCCATCCGTATAAGCTAAGCCATCCTCTTTCAGGGGTAATTCTGAAGGGTCAATACTGTGATTTCCCTGCTTATTCAATCCTTTTCCATTTCTTTCTTCTCCCCCTCCCTATGGCTCTTTCAAAATATGGAGGGGAGGGAGTTATCTTCTCAGGTAGAGATCTCCCTAAAGTAAGGGGAATCTGGGAATCATTCCTGTGACTAGAATTTCAAATACTACTTGATCTCCGTGACAGGCACTAAGAAGGTGGGTAAATGAGGAAATCTCAGAACAGCTGAGCTCAGTCTGAATGAAGGTGAGAGACGAGTAACTTATTTAAAGCTCCCCTACCTTACTTTTCTGTGTTCTACAGCTCAGATTCCTGTGAGCCCAATTCTCATCGCCTGTACATACTTGGGCCTGCTCCTGTATTCCTTAAGTTGAAGAGTGGCATCACCACTCACTCTCAACTGGAAAGATGACTCCAAACTTCTCATTTGCATGGGTGCATATTGCTACTGAGAAGTCTATTTCTGTTCTGACTCCAGATCCTTTGATTAGCCTGATTCATCTCTTCTCTGGAAGGTTTGGTGTCTTCTCTATCGGCTGTGCTCACTTTTGTTCATTCGTCCTGATGGATACTCAGCACTTCAAACAGACTCACTTTTGAATCCTGCAATCTTGAGAAATTGTATTGATTTATTTCTTTTCTTCCTTCTGTTTTTCTGTGTAGTCCCTCTCTGGAACTCTTTTATGTTGAATTTTTGGCCGCTAAGATTGAATCTCTAATTTTCATTTCTCTTCAGTTTTGCATCTCTACCACCTCCTACTCCTTGTGCTCTTAATTTTTGGGAGATTTCCTAGGCTTTCTCTTCTGAGCCTTCTATCAAATCACAATTTCAACTGTTGTAGTTTTAAGATATGCATAGTTTTTTGCTTAGTAGTTGTTCTTGTTTCTTATTTCATGCATACTATAATCTCTTCTTATCTTTCTGACCGTATTATATATTTTTTAACTCCCCCATCTGTGCTTCTGTCTTGTATCTTTTTTCTCTGAATAACTTGTTTTGTTGTTGTCATTTTTCATGTTGTAAGATTTCTCAGATGTTTGCTCATCCAAATAATCAAATATAAATACCAGTAAGATATGGAGTTGAAGCTCTAGGTATATTAGTAAGGCTTGAAAACAGGGTGTTCACTTCAGGGTGATTCAAGTTATTTTGAATTGGAGCACCCCCCAAATATCAGAGAGGGCTCTCTAATCTTTTACTAGGGATGTGGGGCAATATTTAAAGGCTACCTACTTTTCTTTTCTTTTTTTTTAAATTTTTAATGTTTATTTATTTTTGAGAGAGAAACAGAGTGTGAATGTGGGAAGGGTAGAGAGAGAGGGAGACACAGAATCCGAAGCAGGCTCCAGGCTCTGCAGCTGTCAGCACAGAGCCTGATGTGGGGCTCAAACTCACAGACTGTGAGATCATGATCTGAGCCAAAGTTGGACCCTTAGCTAACTGAGCCACCCAGGTGCCCCAGCCTGCTTTTATTTTCCAATCTGGGGCCTCTCATGGTTCTGCCTTCTTATACTTCTGGTGCCTTAGGTCTGGAGACTTTCCTTTGCTATCTCCAGGGGAAAACTATTTGCAAGTTTGGGTAAGGGTAATCACCAGACCACAGGAGTTGTGTGGATGGAGACTTGAGCCTTGAGACATCTTAAGAGTGACACTCCTAGGGTACCTGGGTTGCTCAGTTCATTAAGCATCTGACTTCGGCTCAGGTCATGATCTCATGGTTCGTGGGTTTGAGCCCCACATCGGACTCTGTGCTGACAGCTCAGAGCCTGGAGCCTGCTTCGGATTCTGTGTCTCCCTCTCTCTCTCTGACCCTCCCCTGCTTGTTCTCTCTCTTTCTCTCTCTGTCTCTCTCTCTCTCTGTGTGTGTCTCTCTCCATCAAAAATAAATAAATAAACATTAAAAAAAAAAAAAGAGTGACAGTTCTCCTTTTTTAGCCTTTCTCCCTAATGCCATCTTCTGTGGAATCAGTACAAGATAACTCCGTTTCTGAGTTTTTCTGAGACTCTGTGAGGTGAGAAGCCAGCTTCTCATTGCTATCTGCCTCTGGAGGTTTCAGCTCCCTCTGCTCAGTAAGGCAGTTACTACTCCTTCACTGCTTCCATCTGGTGAACCGTTTGACATCTTCTGTCCTTGCGTCATCTCCTGTGTCCTTTCCTATTCCGTCTGTCCTTTTACACTTCTACCTTTTTATTGCTCTATTATCATTTCAGTGTCTTTTCAGGAGTGGCAGGAAACATGTACATTTTCAATCCATCATGTGTAACTGTTTGAAGGTTGTCTTCAATCTTTTTTGTTTTTATGTTGAGAGAGAGAAAGAGAGAGAGAGGAAGGGCAGAGAGAGAGGGACAGAGAGAATCCCAAGCAGGTTCCATGCCATCAGCACAGAGCCCAGCACGGGATTCAATCCCACAAACTATGAGATTATTACCTGAGCTGCAATCAAGAGTCTGACACTTAACTGACTGAGCCACCCAGGCGTCTCCATCATGTATAACTGTTTAAAAAGGCAATTCTGATTTGTGTCCCTTCCAGTGTCCCTTCCCCTTGTGCTTTAGATACATCGAATACCTTGAATGTGGCCTATAGAGCTCTATGTGTCCTGGCCTCTGCCTAGTTTTTTTGTTCATTTCTGAATTCATTGACTTGTGTTTTCTTTTCATTCTTTATTTCTCCTTTGTGTCACATAACATAATGTAAATAATTAATTTGATATAAATTGGTAGGTAGAGAACCTGTCCTCCCTCGTCACTGCCCTTTCCAAGAGCCTTCACTCTGTCAGCAGTAATAGTCAGTAACATTTGCTGAATAAATTAATGTATGTCTTTTGTTAACCCTCTTCCCTCTAGTTATCAGAAATAAAAGCCTTTATTTACTTGTTGAAGAAATACGAGGGTATAGTAGAAACTGATAAATTTCCATTTCCAAGGAAGTTGGGAGAAGAGGGAAGAGAAGGAAGAGTGGTAGTAGTCCTTTGAGAAGGAAGAAGATGGTCATTTGTACCTTAGGGACAAACAGTAACTCTTGAATACCTACTTTGTACAGGTCTGTTATATGTATTATATATATGGTTTAATAATTACAGTGATAGTTTTTGTTTGATGTGTAACTTGTATAAAACTAAATACTTTGTAAGCTGATTGTTATAGTAACTCTTAGGTTAATTCATTTAGAACAGTGATAGGTATAGTACTAAGCTTTGTAGATACATTAACTTATTAAATCCTACAACAAACTTATGAGATAGGTACAATTATGTTCTCATTTAATAGGTAAGAAAACTGAGCCATAGGGGTGCCTGGGTGTTTCAGTTGGTTAAGTGTCCGACTCTTGATTTCGGCTTAGGTCATGATCTAGAGGTTTGTGGGCTTGAGCCTTGCATTGGGCTCTGTGCTCACAGTACAGAGCCTGCTTGAGATTCTCTCTCTCCCTCTCTCATTGCCCTTCCCCTACTTGCACTCTCTCTCTTTCTCTCTAAGATAAATAAATAAACTTGAAAGAAAGAGCCACACAGAGGTTAAGTAGCCTTTCTTAGGCTATATAGCTGTTGGTAGTAAAGCCCGATTTGGACTAAAGGCCTTAAGGTTGCAGAATTTAGCTTCTTCACTATTGTAGTATGTTGCTTCTTATCTATCATCATGACATGGTTGTAGGGTAGGCAGAATGTGATTAAAGGGCTATTCGTCCAGACAGCTCTCTAACTGATAAAAGCATATAATTATAAAATTATGACCTTTATCTACTTCACATTAGCAATCAGTCCCTGTGCCAATAGTTATGCCATTTAAGAACTTACAATGCATTTTGTCATATTCTTCATCTCTCTCATATAATTAAATAAGCACATGGATGGACATGTGTATACATAGGTGCTGTTCTGTCATTGTCTATTTTCCAAAAAGGTGCAGTTTTTACCCAACTGTAATGACAGTCTCTCTAGTTCACTTGGGTAGCCTTAACTAATTATTTTAAATGGCTATAAATTATTCAATATATACCATAATTTATTCAACTATTTCCCAACTGATAGGAATTCACTTTACTTCTAGTTATTTACTACAGTGGATCTCTGTACAGAGATCTGTACTCTGTACAGAGTAGCATATACTACATGTTGCAGTAAACCTCCTTGTAATATTTACTTACATACCGAGGATTTTATTTATTTGATCTAGATTCCCAAGGAAGAGAATTCTGATGTATGAAATCACATTCCTACCAGAGATATCTACGATATAATTTTTTGATCTCTTGCTTACAAAGATAGATGTTACAAATTCTTGCTACTATTTTGTGTGAAATTTTTCAGATTTCACTAAAAATCATGAAATTAAACCGTCATATTTTTATCAATACAATAATTTTATCTATGTATATAAATGAAGTTAAAATTAAAGTTTAAACATATTTACAGTAAAACCTTGGATTGCGAGTAATTTGTTCTATGAATGTTCCACAAGACAAGCAAACATTTGTAATAAATTTTAACTTGATAAATGAGTGATGTCTTACAATACGAGTAGTACGTGATGCCAAACATCACATGATCACAACTGAGCCTATGGTTCTTCTCTCTCTCTGTCTTTCTCTCTGTCTTTCTCTCTGTCTCTCTTGCTGTGGGATTGTGGGTGATTGTCTCCCATGCTTGGATGCTCCATCTCGGCTGTGGTGTTTGGCAGAAATCAGTGATTTTTCAGAACTTTGGCAGGTGCCCACACTGGCACTAGTGTATTTTTTGTCACTTCAAAGCTCCTATGGACAGTCATTTGCTTTTCCATTCAAGAGTACGCTTAAGAATGCTTTGCTTCATTCTAAGTTATTGGATAGGTTCCTTGATAAAATTTCATGAAAAGAAAGAGATTTCATTAAGCCAATAGATAGCAGTGATTCTGTTAGTGATAGTGAAAGTCATCCTACACAATAACCCTCCTTTCTCTTGTCTCCTGACCAGCCATGAAAGTTTTCGAAGATAAGTGCAAGTTAATTTGTTTACATTTCTTTATATTTTGTGTTTTCTTTATTTTGTATTATATTACAGTATTATAATCATTTTGTATGAATATTTTTGGGTTGTGGAACAAATTATCTGTGGTTCTATTATTTCTTATGGGGAAATTTGCTTTGATATGGAAGTGCTTTGGATCACAAGCATGTTTCCAGAATGAATAATGCCTGCAACCAAAGTTTTACTGTATTGTCAATTAAAAAAAACCAAAAACCACAAGAATATGGGAATAGACGGTTTTTTGTTTGTTAAATTATTTTTGAGACAGACAGAACACAAGTGGGGGAGGGGCAGAGAGAGAGGGTGACACAGAATGTGAAACAGGCTCCAGACTCTGAGCTGTCAGCACAGAGCCCAACTGCCTGGCTTGACCCACCAGCTGTGAGATCATGACCTGAGTGGAAGTCGGACACTCAACCAACTGAGCCTACCCAGGTGCCTTGGGGATAACCATTTCTTACCTTTTAATTTAGTAATCTCAAACCATAGCATGTATTGGAATCATCTGGAAGGTTTGCTAAACCACAAATAGTTGGGCCCCACTCTCAGAGTTTCCAATTTGAGGCTTGAGAGGGGAGTCTGAGAATTTGCATTTCCATAAGTTCCCATGCAACAATGCTGCTTGTCCCTGGGATCACATACTGGGAATCATTGTTCTGGTGGCCTGTTTGAAATCAAGAAGTATTCCTAAATATTTACACCAAAAGTAATTTCCCCAATAATCATACCTGATCAATTCAAAATAACCAATCTAAAATAACAAAAATTCAGAGTATTCCATTAGGTAGAAAACCTTAGTTCTAGTCTAAATTCCATCACTTGCCAGCTGTGTGATATATAGTTTACTCAATCTCTTTGAACTTAGTTTTTCTTTTTAAACCTTAGAATAATACTGTGTTTTACTTTCATCAAAGGATTGTCCTGAGGCACATTAGAGGCAAGGAATGTGAAAATACGAAAAAAGCTATCAAACACTGTGCAAATACAGGTTATCATCATCATCCTTTGGATTCGGATTATTTGATATGTAAACAAGCCTTGTCAAGGCTTTTCTTAATGTGACATCTCATTCATAAGTAAAACAAGGAGACCCACAAAAGCCTTAAAAAGTGCACCTTTCTTAAGAGATAAGTGATGTTTTACCTCACAAGCACATCATTAACCTCCCTAAAAGTCCTCCTTAGACAATATTCTCCAATTTCTATGCATTGAGGAGGTTCCAGTTGTTACAAATCATATTATTCTATTATCTCTGTAGCAATAGCCCCTCTCTGAAATTATCTTGCTTATTTGTTTATAATCTATCTTCCACTCAGTAGAGTACACACTCTGTGAGAACTAGATCTCTCTGACTTTTTCACCCACTACATCCCCAGAACTGAGCACAATGATAGAGTATCAATGAAATAATTTAGTTTTTAGGGACTGAATGAACTGTACAAAAGCCTATAAGTAGGTTTATGTGACTGACGAGTTTAAAATAGTCACTTAGAATGTGCTATGCCAGGGGCGCCTGGGTGGCGCAGTCGGTTAAGCATCTGACTTCAGCCAGGTCACGATCTCGCGGTCCGTGAGTTCGTGCCCCGCGTCAGGCTCTGGGCTGATGGCTCGGAGCCTGGAGCCTGTTTCCGATTCTGTGTCTCCCTCTCTCTCTGCCCCTCCCCCGTTCATGCTCTGTCTCTCTCTGTCCCATTCTGTGTCTCCCTCTCTCTCTGCCCCTCCCCCGTTCATGCTCTGTCTCTCTCTGTCCCAAAAATAAATAAAAAACGTTGAAAAAAAAATTAAAAAAAAAAATGTGCTATGCCAATTCCTAAGCTTCAGAAAGTTGAAACATTATTTGTTATTTGGGGAAATTCCAGAGGGAGGATATAGTGATTCAATGTTTTGTAAATCACCATGATTACAATTTATTCATTCATTGAACAAATACTTATGCAATTTATAAATGATAAAATTAGCGGTTTGTAAGTTTTTAGCAATTTTTTTTTTTCCAAGACATATTCTTGGAAGAAAGCTTACCCAGAAAAAAAGCAATTCTAATCTGGTACACTAGAACCAATTGTCCTAATGTTAAGTATACTTTTCCCAGCTGAAGAAATGATAAAGTTATTGTAGGTCTACTCTTGGAAGCAGAACTAGGGTAAATGGGGTAAATTCCAGGAACACAACTTTGGCTGAATATTAGAAACAACTTTCTGATGATGATTATTCTCATAATATTTCAATTTTAACTTGTGGAATAAATTTTCTGCAGAAGCATTTGTACCATTCTTGGCTGTAAACATTAAAGAGTAAGTCCTAGAACATAGAATCTGCTTATAAAATAAGGAGTATACTGTTTTTCTGAATAGTTGTTTTTATAGGATTATCACTAATTTTCATAATGTTACATTTACTCACAATATTTTGGGATTACTTCTTTTTTTGAACTGACTTCAAAATCAATTCACATGCTACCAAGAAAACCAGAAAACTTTAGGATAATGCCATTTTTTAAACCTAAATTGTAGTTGTGTAATTTGATTAAATGTTTTATTTATCAATGTTGAATGCTGGCTGTTTAATGTCAACTTAAAAACATTAGATCCAATATTCTTCCATGACAAAAACATTCAACAAACTAGGGATAGAAGAGGACTGCCAAAAGGTGATAAAAAGCTCTATGAAAAACCCCAGCTAAGGGTGAAAGTCTGAATGCTTTCCTCCTGAGATCAGCAAATGATAAGGATATCCACTCTTGACATATGTTATTCAATATTGTACTAGAGGTTCTAGCCAGGGATATTAGGCAAGAAAATGAAGTAGAAGGCATCCAGATTGAAAAGGGAGAAATAAAACTGTATCTATTTGCAGAGGACATGGTCTTAAATATAGAAAATCCTAAGGAACCCATGTGAAAACTATCACAGCTAATAAATGAATTCTTCACAGTTGCAGGATACAAGACCAATAATTTAAAAGATTGTGTTGCTATCCACTAGCAATGAACACTCTAAATAAACAGTTTCATTTATAATAGCATCAAAAAAATAAAATATTTAAGAATAAAGTTAACAAAAGAAGTATAAGACTTGACCCCTGAAAATTACAAAACATTGCTATTCAAGAATTTAAAGACTTTAATAAATGAAAAATACCCTGTGTTTATGAGTCAAAAGATTTGACCTACAGATTTAATGTTATCCATATAAAAATCGCAGCTGCTTTTTTTGCAAAATTGATAGAATGATCTTAAAATTTATATGGAAATATAATACACTCAGAATAACCACAAGAATCTTGAAAAAGAAGAAAATTAGGGGACCCACACTTCCAGTTTTCAAAATTAACTAAAAGCTCTATAGCAATTCAGACAATGAGATGCTTGTATAGATTAATGGAATAGAACTGAAAGCCCCAGAAAGGAAAGAATAGTCTTTTCCATAAATGGGCTGGGATAAGTGGTATCCACATATGAAAGAATGAAGTTGGACCTCTTTCACACATCATACACAATAATTAACTCATAGTGGATCATAGGCCTAAATATATATTCTTCTTTTTAGAAGAAAATGTAGGAATAAATTTTTGTGTCCTTAGGTTAGACAATGATTTTTTTTTTTTTTTTTTTTTTTTGAGAGAGAGAGAAAGAGAGACTGAGTGTGAGCTGGGTAGAGGCAGAGAAAGAGGGAGACACAGAATCTGAAGCAGGCTCCAGGCTCTGAGCTGTCAACACAGAACCCAACGCGAGGCTTGAACCCACAAACCATGAGATCATGACCTGAGCTGAAGTTGGGCGCTTAACCAACTGAGCCACCCAGGCGCCCTGACAATGATTTTTTTTAAATGACACCAAAAGCTCAATCAACAACTGAAAAAAAAAATAGGTAAAGTGAACTTAATGAAAATTAAAACTTGTGCTTCAAAGGAAATTATCAAGAGAGTGAAAGGCAGCCGACATGTTTGAAAATATTGTACAGCGTATATAAAGGGATTTTTATCCAGAGAATATAAAGAACTCTTACAAGTCAACAATCAAAAGATAACCCAATTAAAAAATAGGCAAAGGATTTGAATAGATATTTCTCCAGAGAAGATATACAAATTGTCAATAAGCCTATGAAAAGATGCACAACATCATTAGCCATTAGGGAAATGAAAATTAAAAGCACAATAATATACCACTTCAAATTAAGTAAGATAATTATTACCAAAAAGACAAACGTGCATTGGAGAGAATGGAGTAATAAGAACCCTCATACATTTCTGGTAGGAATATAATTTGTGCAGTCACTTGGGAAAACAGTTTGGAACTTCCTATTAGGTATCTACTAATTCACTACTCAGTATCTACTCAAGAGAATTAAAAACAAATGTTCACACAAAAACTTGTACTCTGCTGTTTAAGCAGCATTATTTCTAGTAGCCAGAAAATGGTAATGTCCATTAATTGATAAAGGTGGTATATTTATACAGTGGAATATTATTTGGCAGTAGAAAGGAATGCATTATTGATACGTTCTATAGCATGTATGAACCCTAAAAAGATTGTGTTAAAGAACCCTGTCATGAAAGAGAACATATATGATAACCACTCACATGAAAGTCTAGAATATAGATACATAGAATAAAAAGTACATTAGTGGTTTCTAGGGTGTGGGTGGGTGGAGACAACTAGGGAATGGAGAGTGGCTGCTAACAGAGATGGGATTTCTCCATTTTCACTTGAAAATGTTTTAAAATTATATAGTGGTAGTGTTTGCATGGTTCTATGAATATACTAAAACCCACCAAATTCTATTCTTTAAAGTATGACTATTCTGGTATGGGAATTAGATCTCACCAAAGCTGTTATGTTTTGTAAAAATGCTGATTTGTCACAATGGACCTAATTTGATTTTAAATATTTAAAATTCAAAAATAATAAAAAATGAAAATTTCTGTTACAGAATTTTATAATTCAAAATTGAACTATAAAAATTGAGACCATAACATACAGGGCAAAAGTATACTGAGAAAACACCATAAAAATTGAACTGAGGAAATTGTGTGTGGTATATATGCAAGAAAAAGGCTAATAACCGTAATAATGACATCTCAATAGAAAAAGATCTCTTATAAATCAGTTAAAACAAAAGTTTAATTTTAATGAAGTAGGAAATACGAATTTAAAAAACTACACATATGACAAATTAACATGTAAAATAACTTTATTAATAGTCAAATAACTGCAAAGCTTAACAATATGACAATCTTTATAAAAAATTATAAGGTCCAGTGTAGGCAAGATTTTGGAGGAAACTGGGTAATTGTGTACATTGCTGGTAAGAAAACAAATTGATACCATATTTCTCTAAATTATTTAACAGCATTACAATGTTTTGTATACTTTATTTAGAAATTCCCTTCTAACAGTGTATCTTAAGGAAGATATCATAAATGTGTTAATTGAGTCAGCCACAAAAATATTTCTGAATATTTATTTATTTTGAGACAGAGAGAGAAAGCACAAGTGGAGGGAAGAAGCAGAGAGAGAGGAGAGAGAAAGAGAATCCCAAACAGGCTCCGTGCCATTAGTTCAGAGCCTGATGCGGGGCTCAATCTCACCAACCATGAGATCATGACCTGAGGCGAAATCAAGAGTCAGATTCTTAACCAACTAAGCCACTCAGGTGCTGGTAGCCACAAAAATACTTACTGAAACACTGTAACATTGTAATATTAAAACACATTACATTGTTATAACAATCTACATTTTCAAAATGGAGCTTTTATTAGATTGTGTATATCCATAAAATTGAACACCATTCAGGTATTCAATTAAAAAAAATCAGATTATAGAGAAGTAGGTACAAATTTATTGATTTATAAATAGTAAGAAAAAGTAACAAAATGCTCACAGTGGTTACATCCAGTGTTAGGCTTAGTGGTTATGATGGCTGGCACCCAACATCTCTTCCAACCTTCCAAGCCTCAGAGGCTTTCTTTGTAAAGACAAGAAAGTTAGAAATTCCATTTCTTAAACTCCAATGTAGCTTGGGTTCTGTATCTTATTAATGTCCACGAAGACCATGTCATTGCAGGATATCTCAAAGTTATAGGTGAGGCAGAAGTTATAGTTCTACTACTCTTGGCATTTTCTAAGTAGAGTCAGAGAAGCATTTGATTTTTTTGCTGCAGCATCATCAAGGGTCCCACTGTTGGGCTACTTGTAATGTGATTGCTAAGAAGCTTTTCTTGGGACATCTATTTTGCTGTTGTGTAGTATAGCAGGTACCAAGATTGTGGAGCAGTACCTAGTCCTGGCAGGGACATCATGATTTTGCGTAATGACTACTAATCTTGAAGCATTAGTAGTGACCATAGTTACCTATGGTATGGCAGTAGGATTCATTTCTGAAAGCACAACCTAGAATTTGTTTCTGCCCACTTTACAATAATTCTGTAATCCATTTAAGAGTAAAATTTCTTTCGGTTTACACTGGCACAAAGGATTCTGTTCTCTATAGTTGGACTTTGAACACAGATACAATTGGATTATTTTCATGCATTTTTTTTTTGAAAGAGAGGGGGCTCTGGGGGTCTGGGGGAAGGAGAGAGAGAGAGAGAGAGAGAGAGAGAGAGAGAGAGAGAGAGAGAGAGAGAGAGAAAGAAAGAAAGAAAGAAAATGAATCTTAAGTAGGCTCCTCACTTAGCATGGAGCCCGACATGGGGCTCGATCTCATGACCACAAGATTGTGACTGAGGTGAAATCAATAGTTGAATGCTCAACCAACTGAGTGCCCCTTATTTTCATTCTTTAGTTTATATGTATTATGCAACTTTTTAACGACTATATATTACTATTGTAATGTAAAAAAGATTTATATAACAATAATATTATTATTTAGGATAAATCTGAAGTTTTGTACAAAGGGGCTTAAGATTACAGTTTTTGGAAGAAAGTATATAGTTTAGTAGTTAAAAGTTTGGGCTCTGGAGACATCATAGGCTTAAATCCCAGCTTCTTCCTTTAGCATTCTTAAGCAATAACACTTCTAAGACCTCAGAATTATTCTCTATAAACTGAGGATTAGAACACTTTATTTATGGTGTAAAGATTAAATAAGATAATGTATGTAAAGCTGAGATCCCAATGCTGAATATTTTATAGGAATTCGATAAATGGTAGCCTGTAGTCTCCTGTAAACTTTCATAGAGTTCACATTTTCCATCTTGATCATAAGAACATCCATGCATATCTTCCTTAAATGCTTTGCTTTGAACTGCATTTCACTATATTCATTATACTACCTCAAGATAAATTTAGATAAATGTCCTAATCATATTTAAATTAGATGAAAGTAACATCATGAAAATATTAAATGAAACTTGTTTCTCCATGTGAGATTATACGTTACTTGACATTACTTAAGAAAATAAATTGTACTTTATATTTAAGTGATTTTAATATTTAAGTATGCTGATTGTTTCAAATTGAAACAAGTGCCAGCCTGGTGTTCAAAATACAGCAACACATCAATGTCTAATAATTAAGGAGTCTATGCTTCGTGGATCTACATGCATAACTCCTTGTACAGTTAATAGCAAAATGAGGGCACACAATGAACTTACTAGGAATTTAAAATAAGAACATACTTCTGATTTGTTTTAACTTAAGTATCCACAGTACACAGGGTATATATTACCCTTGAATATTGAATACTTACACCTGAATCTTGTGTGATTACAGCTAGGTCTCTTAAAACTGTCAACAAACTGAAAGCACCTTTTTAATAAAGCTAATGTTTTCTGCTGATGTAGTTGCATTCAACATATTCTTTGGCAATGTTAAGCTGCCAAGGGAAAGGAATGCGATATGTGGCCAGGACCTAAACAAATAGAAAACCACCGTTTATGGGGTTCAAACTTATCAACTTGGTTTTATTGGCATATATACCAACCAACTGAGCTGATTTGCTGTTTTAATTATGAATAAATCATGTCATATATCTATAAATTACTTTGAATGTGTAATTCCTATATTCTTGAGAAAAATAATGTTCAGGAGGATTAATCCTTGAGACAATGTGCTCCTGAGTTGTAGGTAACTATCTGAGATTCCCTTCTGCCTTAACTAATAACAATGAGATTAGGAATGCCTGTTTACAACTTCTTTTAAATAAGTGATTGGCACTAATTTGTTATAGTGAGAACTTGTGAAGAAGTAGGAAAACTATGTTCATTCATTCATTCATTCATTCAATATATATAGGTATGAGACCTGCTAGGCAATCTTAAGTGCTGGAGATACAGCAATGAACAAAATAAGTAAGGAATGTAAATGGTACAGCCATTTTGGAAAACAGTTTGGAAGTTTCTCAAAATGTTCAACATAGGGTTTACCAATATGACCAGAAATTCCACTCCTAGGAATCAATCCAAAACAACTGAAAACATGTTCACCCACAAAAATTTGTACATTAATATTCATAGCATCATTATTTCTAATAGCCAAAAACTGGTAACATCTATCAACTCATGAATGGATAAACTCACGTGGTATATCCTTGTACTGGAATATATTGGGCAATAAAAATGAATGAATTATTGGAACATAACACAATATGGATGAACTTTGTAATATTACGCTAAGTGAAAGAAGCTAGTCACAAAAAGCCACATATTGTATGATTCCATTTATATGAAAGGTTCAGAGTACACAAACCCATAGAGACAGAAAGTAGATTACTGACTCTCAGAGTCTTGTAAGAGACAAAAATGAGGGAATGGGAAAGGATTGTTAATGGATATGGGGTTTCTTTTTGGTGTGATTAAAAATGTTCTAAAATTATTTAGTGGTGACATTTGCACAACTATGTGATTATACTCAAAAACACTGAATTATCACCTTTAAAAGGGTGAATATTATGGTGTGTGAATTATTTCTCATAAAGCTGTTATATTTAAAAAACTGAAAAATTAATTGTGCATCTTCTTTATGCCAGGTAATATCTCAGGATTTGGTGATACTGTAGGTATCAAAAAGAATAAATCTGCATTCACAGAGTTAACCACTTTTTTAATACATGCTTATTGAAATTGGAAGATAATGCTCTATGTTTGAAAATGTTTAAATGAAATTACTACTGGATGTTATAGTTAGTATATTATTATGTAGAAGTAGGATTCTTCTTCCTATAATATTATGTGAAGAATTGTAGCATGGCACAAGGTGTCACTAAAGAGATGGAATATACTTCTTACATTTAGGATGAATCTTAACATAATGTAAGAACTTGTAGAAGCATATTTTCCTATAATTTTACATCAGAATTTCATTGAAGAGTATTTTGGAAAGTGACAAAAATTACTATCACTCTGTGCCTATCCTTATTGAAATATCGATATACCTGCTGATGACATTTTCCCTAGGTTTTTTTTTTTATTTTATAAAATATAACTATGGAAACAAAGATACAAATATTAATTACACATAGATGTAACATAAAAGATGATTTCAACAGAATGATAATTATGTGCAACAAATTACATAATATTACATTGTAAGGAAGATATGAGCTTCATGAAGACATTCTGGTTGATTTATGGTTTACCCAGAAGTTGCTATTGTCATTTCCAAGGAGAGGATTCTGTTATGGTTAGTTTTACATGTCAACATGACTAGGCTGTAGTACTCAGGTTTAAATTAAATTAATTATTTTGTATTTAATTAAATTAATTAATTTAGACTTGCTAGTCCCCACAATTATGTAAGCTAATTCTTTGAAACAAATCTTTTTGTCTTCTCCCTTCTTAATTTATCTATATCTATCTATCTATCATCATCTATCTACCTACCTATCTATCTATCTTACAAGTACTATTTGTCTGTTGGAATCCTGATTAATACAGATTTTGGTACCAAGAATGGTTCTAGAAAAAGAGAATTTTAGGGTGAATTTTTAAAATTGGTTCTGAGTGTTCTGGAATTGACTCTGTAATCTCATTAGATTTGAAGGCATTAATGACTGTGTCTTGAGAAGTAAAGAGAACCGTGATAGCCCTTGGCACTCAGTGGCTATAGAAATGCAAAATATTGCCATTGAATACTCCAAATGCTTACCCAGCTAGGACCTAGTGGGGCTAGAATTTAAATGTAGTTTATTCAGATGCTAAAATCTGTGAAGTTTCCACTCCATGAACAAAAGTTCAGTCTTCTAAGAGCGATAGATACTTGTAACATCTCCTTGGAAATCTGTTCTTGGGTGGGAAAGCCTAAGACTTACGGTCACAATGTACTAAGAGAGACTGGCTTCACTATCACCCTACTATCCTTTCAGACCTAGAATTAAGGTCGCCCTATTATATCCACAGTGGCTACACTCAAGCTGTTAACAGAGTCAAAACTCAATTTTTTCATCACATTTATAATCTTATTTGTGTGCTCGCTTCGGCAGCACATATACTATAATCTTATTTGTTATAAGAAGAAGCAAAAATCCTGGTGCTTGTGATGACATTGTACTAAGTGGCCATAACAGGCCATGAGAGGGGACATAGACATTTCGTTTTTTGTTTTTTTTTAATGTTTATTTATTTTTGAGATAGAGAGAGACAGACAGACACAGAGACAGAGAGAGACAAATACAGAATCCAAAGCAGGCTTCAGGCTCTGAGCCCTCAGCACTGAGCCTGAGGCGGGGCTCAAACTCAAGAACCACGAGATCATGAGCTAAGGTAAAGTCGGACACCCAACCAACTGAGCCACCTGGGCACCCCAGGACACAGACATTTCTGCTTACATGTCAGACACAATAGGAAACGAATTAAATATACATTAGGTTTTATTTGACTTTCTAGGCAAAGACTCTGAGGTTAGGGCAAACTTGGTAGTTTACATTGAGTAGTTACTGAATTTTAGGGCTTGAAGAGATGCAATTACTCTTCTGTAAGGCTATAAAATATCTACCGGTTCCTAGTTTTTATTTGATCATTGAATAAAATTTAAGTAGCCCACAAAATAAATTTACTTAACATGCATATATTACCATTATGGAGTCTCAAAGAGTAGAGACTAGAATTTTGCCTAATAAAATGGGCACAGATATATAAAAGTAAAGCTATTAAATATATATTTTTTTCATTAAACATATAGAGGATGAATTAGCAATATGCACCTCTGGGTATTCATCAGAGTTCCCTGCAAGGCTTCCTAAAATACTTATGCCTGGATTATACCACAGACTCATGAATAAAATTCTCAGAGGGGGATTCCAGAAACCTGAATTTTTACAAAGTGCTACAGGTGGCTTTGATCCATGGCCAGTGTTGAAAAATATAGAAGTCACAAAAGAGAAGCTTTAAAATTTGCATCTTTTAACTAAGTCAACTGATTTTCTACCCTGCTCCCACTTTATGTGCCCAACTTCTCATTCTACACACACATTCCTTTTTTCTTAATGTTTATTTATTTTTAAGAGAGAGAGAGAGAGAGAGCGCGAGCACATGGGAGCAGTGAGGGGCAAAGAGAAAGGGGGACAGAGGATCTGAAGTGGACTCCCGTGCTGACAGCAGAGAGCCTGATGCATGACTCAAACCCACAAACTGTGAGATTATGACCTAAACTGAAGTTGGAGGCTTAACCAGTTAAGCCACCCTCAAGTGTCCCTACACATACATTCCTATTCAGTTTTATTAGGTTCACTTTGCCACCAATTTAATTTTGGACTTTCTATATAACTCGACTCTTCCAGGCTGACATGAATATTTTCTTTGATTCTTAAAGGATTGCTTTGCTTCAGGACTTTGTAAAGCCCTGGCATATATCAGTTCTGGTTTGGTGATATATTTTTATTTTTTAAATTGACTTTTCATTCTACACACACACACACACACACACACACACACACACACACTCAAATGTGTTAGTATCTAGATTTTTTTTCCTTGAGTTAATTTGCTTGCTTTCTTGGAGGGGAAAAAAACAAGCAAACAGTGTTTTGAGAACAAATACAAATGGCTTATTTTTCATTAGCTGAATTTTGGAAGAGCATTGACAAATCAGCTGTGCAGAATAAAATTCAAGAATACACCCATTCTAATATTCTCATTTTATACATGTATATAATTACTTTTGCATTGCCTTTTTATTTTTTTGTGTATAATACATTCAAACATATCTCTCTTTTTTTAAATTTGTAATGTGAATGTTGGTAAATGGACAAAATTGTGTTTACTATATATGTGCAATTTTCTAATTAATAATTGAATAGCGGTATAAACTAAAATGGAATTAAGATGTTAAAAATTTATTATAAAATGAATTCTCTTTTTGAGCTTATTTCTCATTTGAAGTCAAATGAAGTGTAGAGGGGGAAAAAATTTGGTATATTAGTCTTAGCAGTGTGACATTATTATTCCTTAGGTGGATTTCTCATATCTGGGATGCAGTATGATTCTTTAGGGGAGAATTTAGGTGTTTACAATCACTTACAGCCCCCAATTTTAAGATATTTGGTCTTGGTCATACCAGGTAAAATTTTATATTCATCATTATATTAAAAGCATAGAAAATGGTAACCTCCTTTAAAATATTCTTGCAATTTTTTGCAATTTTTATATAATTATAATTTTTTAAATGTTATGTAATACTGTATCCTTGAATTCTGATAATATGTACAACAGTACTTGGAATAAGATCTCTTTAAAATACACCTGCTCAAGAAATGTTACTACTTTTAAACTCTACTAAAAAGATCTTCAGAAACATAATGGCTACTGTTAATAGGGTAAGCATAGAAAAATAACTTGATTCACATTATAGGATTCAAAGATTTAACAAAGCTTGTCAATTATCTAGGAATATGTTCATAAATAAGTTATAAATTCAAGTATGATAGTCATTTCTATTTGTAATTCATGAATTCTATCTTAATAGTTTGTCATTTTTTGGGTAAAACATTTAAAAATATGCTTTAATAAAAGTGACAGTATGGAAAAGAGTAGGGAGCTCACTCCACTGAAACTCATTAAGTTGGCAAAAACAGAATAAACTTTTTAGAAACCTAGAAACTTATGAAAAATTTACAGCAACCAGGGAAGTGCTTGATGAAGAAAAATGATGCTAAATTTAAGCATTTAAAGAAATCTCTGTCAGGTCACTGGCTAAGTCTTGAGATAATGGAACAGAGAATGAGTGGCTACATACAACAAAGAAAACAATTTTTGTTAAAATAGTTTGGAAAAGTCATTAAGTGAATGGATAGGTGTAGCCCCCAACAAGCAACAACAGCAAACCTTCGGGGCGGGGGGAGGCAGAAAGGAGAAAAATCTGATTTCTGGAGTTCACACATTAGAATATGCAAAATGTCAACTTTTCAGCAAACAAAATTAAAAGCAAACAAAGAAATAGGAGAGTATGGCCTTCCTGGAATAAAGGGGAGGGGGGGACAAAAACCATAACTGAACAAGCCTAAACATTGGACTTATAAGACAGTACTTTAAGTCAACTGTCTTAATTTTCTCAAAGAGCTAAAAGAAGCCATTAAAGAATTAAATGAACCCCGGAGGCTGATGTCTCATGATATAGATAATATCAATAGGGACATACAAATTATAAGAAAGAGATCAGATAGAAATTTTGGAGCTGAAGAAATTACAATATCTGAAATAAAAGATTCACTAAAGGGAAAAAATAATATATTTGAGTAGGCAGAAGAAAAAATCATTAAACTCAAATATAGGACAATTGAAATTATCCACTCTGAGGAATAAAAGAGAAAAAAAAAAGTAAAATGAACAGGGCCTAAGGAATCTTTTGGGCACTATCAAGTGTACTGGCACAGCATTATGGGAGCCCCAGGAAAAGAGAGAGTTAGAGAGAATGTATAAAGAAACAATGGCTGAAAACCTCACAAATTTGATGAAAGAAGTGAATCTACAAATCCAACAAGTTCATCAAACTTCAATAGAATGAACTCAGAGGTTAACAGTGAGACACATTATAATAAAACTATAAAAAATCAAAAACAAAGAATCTTGTAAGCAGCAAGAGAGACATGACTCATCATCTACAAGTGATCCTGAATATGATTAATAACTGAATTATCATTAGAAATCATACAGACCAGCAGATAGTGGATGACATATCTAAGTTACTAAAAGGAAAAAAAAAACCAACCCTGTCAACCAAGAAGTTCATATCTGGGCAAACTATCTTACAGAGAAAAAAAGTATTAATAGAGGAACAAAAGCTGTAGACTTGCCCTACAAGTAATGTCAAAGGGAGTCCTTTATGGTGAAATGAAAAGATAGTAGAAAATAACTTAAAGGCATACACAGAAATAAAGTGCTCCAGTAAAAGTAACTACACAGGTTAATATAAAGTAGGTATTATGGTATTCTTAGTTTGTAACACCTCTTTCTTTTCATATATGATTTGAAAGGTAAATGCATAAAACAATCATTGTAATCATTAGCAGAGACACACAATGTACAAAGATGTAACTTTTGACAGTAATAACATAAAGGGGGCATGGAGCTAAGAAACAGAGTTTGTGAATGCTATTGAAGCTAAGTTAGTATCAATTCAGAATAGACTCTTCTAATTTATGTTGCTAATAGTAATTCCCAAGGAAAACATTAAGAAAATTACTAAAAGTATACAGAAAAGAAAATGAGGACGAAATCAAAATGATACACCAGAAATCATCAAACAGAAAAAAACAGTATTAGATAAATTGTAAAACAATAAAAGTTAAGACATACAGAAAACATATTTCAAAATAGAGAAGTTCTAATCAGTAATCACTTTAAATGGATTAAACTCACCAATTCAAGATAGACATTGACAGAATAGATCTAAAAAAACTAAAAGGCAACCGACAGAATGGGAGAAGATATTTGCAAACGACATATCAGATAAAGGGTTAGTATCCAAAATCTATAAAGAACTTATAAAACTCAACACCCAAAAAACAAATAATCCAGTGAAGAAATGGGCAGAAGACATGAATAGACATTTCTCCAAAGAAGACATCCAGATGGCCAACCGACACATGAAAAAATGCTCAACATCACTTGTCATCAGGGAAACGCAAATCAAAACCACAATGAGATACCACCTCACCCCTGTCAGAATGGCTAACCTTAACAACTCAGGCAAAAACAGATGTTGGCGAGGATGCGGAGAAAGAGGATTTCTTTTGCATTGCTGGTGGGAATGCAAGCTGGTGCAGCCATTCTGGAAAACAATATGGAGGTTCCTCAATACACTAAAAATAGAACTACCCTATGACCCAGAAATTGCACTACTAGGTACTTATCCAAGGGATACAGGTGTACTGTTTCGAAGGGACACATGCACCCCAATGTTTATAGCAGCACTATCAACAATAGCCAAAGTATGGAAAGAGCCCAAATGTCCATTGATGGATGAATGGATAAAGAAGATGTGGTATATATATATACAACGGAATATTACTCAGCAATCAAAAAGAATGAAATCTTGCCATTTGCAACTACACGGATGGAACTGGAGGGTATTATGCTAAGTGAAATCAGTCAGTCAGAGAAAGACAAATATCATATGACTTCACTCATATGAGGACTTTAAGAGACAAAACAGATGAACATAAGATAAGGGAAACAAAAATAATATAAAAATAGGGAGGGGGACAAAGCATAAGAGACTCATAAATATGGAGAACAAACAGAGGGTTACTGGAGGGGTTGTGGGAGGGCGGATGGGCTAAATGGGTAAGGGTCATTAAGGAATCTATTCCTGAAATCATTGTTGCACCATATGCTAACTAATTTGGATATAAATTAAAAAAAAAAAATTAAAAAAAATAAATGAAAACAATCTCTAAATAAATAAATACGAACACACAATGCAGGAAACTCACTTTAGCTTCAAAGATACAAATAAGTTCACAGTGAAGGGATGGGAAAAAAGGATGCAAATGGGAACAAGAGAGCCAAGGTAGCTATTATGAAAAGGAAAGTTTACATCAACATCAATAAAGACGATATAAAATTTATAAACATATCCAAACAACAGAGCCTTAAAATATATGCAGCAAACACTGGCAGAATTGAAGGGAAAAATAGATAGAGAGTGGTTCAATAATTATTGGAAATTTCAAAACCCCTGTTTTAGTAATGGATAGAACATTTGGATGGAAGAATAATAAGAAAGTTGAGGACTTAAAACGCACTATAAAACAACTAGCCTTAACAGACATATATAGAACACTTTATCTAAAAACATCAGAATACACATTCTTCTCAAATGTAGAAGAACATTGTCTAGGAAACATGATATAAAAGGCTACCAAACAAGTTTTAATACATTTAAAAGATTGAAATCATGTAAAGTATCTTCTCTGACCATATGGAATGAAACTAGAAACCAATAATAGAAGAAAAACTAGAAAATTTGTAAATATCTGGAAACACACTCTTCACTAATTAGTCAAAGAAGAAATCATGAGAAAAACTAGAAAATAATTAAAGATGAATGAAAGCAAAAACACAGTATACAAAAGCTTATAGCATTCAGTGAAAGCTGTGTTCTGTAGAAAATTTATACATTTAAATGAGGACATTGAAAAAGAATAAAAATCTCAAATCTTTAACCCAATTTTACACCATAAGGCATTAGAAAAAGAAGAGCAAATTAAATGGAAAGGACAAAAATTAAAGTTGAAGTCAACAAAACAAAAAAAAACACAATAGAATCAATGAAACACAAAATAAGTTCTTTGAAAAAGATTCACAAGACTGACAAAACTTTAGCTAGATTGATTACAGGGGAAAAAAAAACAACAGAGAACCTGCAAGTAACTAAAATCAGAAATGAAAGAGTGGACATTACTACTGACCTTACAGAAATTAAAAGGATTATAAGAATACTATAAACAACTGTACATCAACAAATTAGACAAGATGAAATTGACAAATTCCCAGAAACATACAAATTATCAAAGCTGACTGAGAAAGCAGTAACAAATCTGAACAGATCCAGGACAAATATCAAGTGATTCAATCAGTAGTCAAAACCTCCCTGCAAAAAAAAAAAAAAAAAAAAAAATTGCCAGGACCAGATGCCTTTACTGGTGAATTCTGCCAAACGTTTAAAGAGGAGTTAATACCAACCCTTCTCAACTGCTTCCAAAAACTACAAGAGAGAGGAATATTTCATAACCTATGTGGCCAGCATTACCTTATTATCAAAGCCAAAGACACCACAAGAAGAGAAAACCACAGATTAATATCCCTTATGAATAAATATACAAAAACACCAACAGAATACTAGTAAAGCAAATCCAAAAGCACGTGAAAAAGGACAATACACTATGACCAAGTGGAGTTAATCCCAGGAATGCAAGGGTGGTTCAACATGAGAAAATCAAAATGAAAAACCACATTAATAGAACAAAAAGAAAAAAGAAACATGATTATCTCAGTTGGCTCAGAGAAAGCATATGACAAAATTCAACACCCTTCTATAGTAAAAACACTCAGTAAACTAAGATTAGAAGGTAACTTCCTCAACATAATAAAAGGCATTTGTGAAAAGCCTATAACTGACATCATACTCAGTGGTGACAGTCTGAAAGCTTTCCCCCTAAGATCAGAAATAAGACCAGTATGTCTGCTTTCAATACTGCAACTCAACATTGTACCGGATGTTCATGTCAGGACAAATAGTCAAAAATAAATAAAAGGAATCCAAATTAGAAAAGAGGTAAAACTATCTCTATTTATAGATGACATAATCCTATATATAGAAAATCCCCCATAACTAATAGAATTGGCAAATGAATTTAGCAAAATTGCAGGGGAACATACCAACACACAAAATCAGTTGTGTTTCCATACAAGAGCAATTAACAATCTGAAAAGAAATTTATGAAAATGATCCTATTTTTAATATTACCCAATGAATAAAATATCTACACAAAAAGCTAACCAATGAGGTAAGAGACTTATATAACAGCAATTATAAAATGTTGCTGAAAGAAATTATGGAACACCTAAATAAAAGGAAAGGCACTCTGGGTTCATGGGTTGGAGGACGTTATTATGAAGTATTATGAAGTATTACCCAAAGTGATCTACAGATTGAAGGCAATCCCTAGAAAAACTCTGACATCTTTTTTTGCAGAATTTAGAAATGCCAGTTCTCAAATTCATCTGGAATTGCAAAGAGTTCTGACTAGCCCAAACAATAATGAAAAAGGAAAAAAAATTGGAGCTCACACTTTCTGATTTCAAAACTTAGTATACAGCTGCAGTTAAGCAAAACAGTGTGGTACCAGTATTAGAATAGACAGATAGATGGAATACAATTGAAAGTCCTGAATTAAACCCATACATTTGTGTGCAGTTGATTTTTTAAAGTAAGCTCTATGCCCAACGTGAGGCTTGAACTCATGTGCCTGATATCAACAGTTGCAGACTGTACCAACTGAGCTAACCAGGCTCCCCTGTGTGCAACTGATTTTTGACAAGGATTGCAAATCCATTCAATGAGGAAGTAGTCTTTCAACAAATGGTGCTGGCACAACTGGTTATCCACATACAAAAGAATGAAGTTAATGCTGACTTCACACAGTGCACAAAAAGTTAACTCAAACTGGGTCAGTTATGTAAATATAAAAGCTAATGCTATAAGACTCTTACAAGAAAACATAAGGAAAAATCATGACATTGGATATGGCAATGTATTCTTCAATATGACACTGAAGCATGAGCAACACAAGAAAAACTAGATAAACTGGACTACATAAGAATTTAAAACTTGTGTGCATCAAAGGACATTATCAAGAAAGTAAGAAGAAAACCTACATAATAGGAGAAAATATTGTAAATCATTTATCTTATAAAAGTCTATTATCCAGAATATAAAAAGAAATCTTCCAACCGACTTAAAAATGAGCAAAAGACTTGAATAGAGATTTCTCCAGAGCAGATATATAATGGCCAAGAAACACAAAAGATGATCAACATCATTAGAGAAATCCAAATTGGAGCCACGAGATACTCTTTTACACCCACTAAGATGGCTATAAATAAAAAAAAATAAAAATAAAAAAATTGGTGCCTGGGTCTGACTTCAGCTCAGGTCATTATGTCAAGGTTCCTGAGTCTGAGTCCCGTGTTGGACTCTGTGCTGATAACTCAGAGCCTGGAGCCTACTTTGGATTCTTTGTCTCCTTCGCTCTCTACCCCTCCCCCACTCATGCTCTGTCTCTGTCTCTTTCTGTCTCTCTCTCAAAAATAAATAAACGTGAAAAAACTTAAAAATAAATGAAAAATAGCAAATGGCAAAAATGTGGAGAAACTGAAACCATTGTACATTGCTGGTGGGAATATAAAATGGTGCAGCCACAATGGAAAACAGTTTGGTGATTCATCAAAAAGTTTAAATAGAGGATTACTGTATGGTTAATATTTATACTTGTAGGTATATATCCCAAAGAATTAAAAACAGAGACTCATACCAATTCTTGCATATTAAAATTCATAGCAGCACTATTTACAATAACTAAAAGGTACAACTAACTCAAATGTCTTTCAATAGATGTATGGATAAGCAAATGTGTACACATAGAATGAAATGTTACCTTGAAAAGGAATGAAATACTGATACATGTCTCTATGTGGCTGAAGCTTGAAAACATTATGTGAATGAAGCTAGACACAAAAGGTCACGTATATTCCATTTATATGAAATAATCAACATAGGTAAACCTATATAACAACAGAAAGCAGATTGGTGATTTCTAGGAAGGAGGCAAAGGGAAAATGGAGAGTGACCACTTAATGAGAAAAGGTTTTCTTTTGGGGTGATAAAAATATCTTGGAACTAGATAGAGGTATGTGGTGTTTGAGCAACATTGAGAATGTATTAAATGCACTGAATGACATATTTTTAAATGGTTAATTTCATATTAAATAAATTGTACCTCAATAAGAAAATAAAAAATCCACTATATTCTGGTACATTCTTTTTTTTTAAATGATGGGATAAAACTGAAAGTTGTGCTAGTTAGGGTCCAGTCAAAAAGATAGAAACTACATAGTAATTTTAGCAAGGAAGGTTTAATGTAAACAATTATAATGGACTACCTACTAATAGGAAAGGAGAACTCTGAAGAATAGAAGAGCAGTCATAAGGAGGAGCCCCTACCTTTTTGGCCGAGACAGCCCTGAAAGAAGGAACAAATATGGAAGAACCTTCTTCCCAAGGCTGAGCCCTTTACTTTGTTGGAGAGGGTGTAGCAGTAGCTCATACAATGGTGAAAATGTTCTCTGAGGGTCCTGGGCCATGGAACTTACTGGTAATCCTCCTGCAAGGATGTGAATTGGAAAACTGCCTGCTGGGGGACACTGCCCAAGAAGTGCTGTTGGCTGTTGTGCACTGCAGGAGTTTACCAAGAAGAGCATTCTGAAACCAAGAAAAGACCCTTACTCCTGCTGGGTCCCTGCAGCACTCTGCACTAACAAAGCCTAATATGTGCCAACTGGCAAAGGAAAGTGTTTACAAGGTTACATTATTGTTTTCACTATTGCATGAGAGGAAGTTATTAAAAAGGGTTTTCAGCTGAGAAAAAATAAATTGTTAATTGGCACAAAATTATTTTAACAAAGTAAGTTTAGATCAAGTAATTTACACAGAGTTCTCTAAGTTTGGCAATAGCTTCCGATATTAATTCATGAGTCATATAATAATTCATACATGATTACTTAGTTGTCATTTGAGGTTGTGATATTACTTCCAATCATATGAGAACTGGAAAGATATATTCCTTAGAAAAAAATGTAGGTTAGTTAAAAAATAGGCATATTAAACTATAATATTCAACTGAAGGTATTAAATAAAAATGTAACAGTGAATTTAAAAACATTATCAGTACAGCATGCTTATTGATAATAAATTAGTACATTATTTTTTACTTAGACCCTCAGGTGTAAATCATTTTTTTCAAGTAAAGCTTATACAGGCTAACTGTGTAAGATGTAAAGTAGTTGTGCTGGGAAATACACTGAAATAAACACTTCTAAATTGTTAAAAATAAAAATGCCAGATTTTGAATAACCATAACATTGAATATAATAACAAATAACTGTCAGGACACAATTATAGCATCCCTATTATAAAATAATTACTTTTTCTAGCATTTTTAGAGCAAGGTATAATGTATCCAAAATAAATTATTGGAATACAACATTGTTTAAAGGTTATTATTTTATGAGATAAAAATTCCTGTCTCAACTTTGACATTTGTTTTTGAAAAATTGGCTCCACTTCAACATTTATATAGCAGCAGGAGGCCATTATCTTGTGACAACACTTCATTGCATTGACATTATCTGTTAATTATCTTTGTCACCACTAATTTCAAGCCTGGTGTGCTATATATGCTGGCTCTTACCAGTGGTATGATTGCTCTTTCTTTCTTTGTTGATGAGTCTGAAAAATATACAAAGCTTAATTAAAAGTGAAACTCAGACAAAGGCTATACTTTGCACAATCATAAGATACAGAAAATGAAAAACAGTAAGCGTAATAATTAATTTTTTATTTAATAGGGGCTATGTTCTATTTCTAATATAAAGTGCTCTTATGAGTTGCATGGATATTTTAAATCTGAAGACCAAGTAAAGGAGAACATTTAATTATTGATATATAAAAACATTTAGAAAAGAGAAAAATTTTATAAGTACTGTAATAAAACAAACAGATGAGTAGTGTGAAGGGAGATTTACTTTTGTAGGCAAGTAGATCAATAAAATTCTGGCTAGAAGCCCATCAGTTACTGTTGTTATTAAATTGCCCTTTTATCAGTATGCTCATTACTTGGAAACACTTTTAAAGATAAAATTGTTAGTTCTGTGTGTTTGTGTATGTTTGTGTACGTGTGTGCACTGTTTTTTTTTTTTTAAAGAAGAAAAGCTACCTATTGAATGCTTGCTTTTTCCCCTTATCGATTCACATGCCTTTAGTATAGTATTACAGGACTTAGGGTTTGTTTGTTTTAACTTACACAGGCTTCTCTTCTCCTCAGGGAAACTCACTGAAAAGGGTATTACTAATAAATTTATAATACCAAAAAGCAACTCAGAAAACAAATTGATATTACTGTGTTCTTTTAAAGATGAGGAAATTGGGGCAGAGATAAAACCAAATAACCTACCGAAGTGTACACACTTACTGAGGTCATCCGTGTATAATGCATAGTTTAATGTCTGATGTATGGCAGATAATCAACAGATCATGGGTACTATTGAATATAACCCAATACATACAAATCTGAATATTTGACCACAAATGTGACATATTTTCTGATATTTAACTGAAATACAAATAGATCCTCTTTTGCTTTTTTGAGATATTTTTAATGGTGTTTTTATGCGTGTCTTACTCTATGTGTATGCATTTGTGTCAGTGCCTGATAAATATTCTTTGGTTCAATACCAAGATGGAGGATACAAGAGTCTGACATTTGAGGATATAATATTTATAGTGGGAAAATAATCTCTTTTCTACTCTTAAATAAAACATAGTTATAGTCTCCCCTAATCAGGCTTTATACAAGGCTTGACCTGGTGAATAGGTGAGAATAAGTTAGTACTACTTAATATTCGGTGTTTTTAAACACTAAAATTATATTTGTATCGCTATGTCAATATAAAATATGTTTTATAGCAAAGACTGTTAAGGAAAGGTCAAACTATAATTTCAACAGGTTCAGGCCTCCCTGAACATAATTTACTTCTGAACATTAAGATTATAATAGCATAATCTCAGGTTATATGAGAAAAAATTCAAATAACTATGAACATTGGTGTGCTAATTAACCATCATCATGTGAGATTTCAACATACCTATCTAATTGATGAAACAAGCACACATTAATAAGGATATGGAACAAAATTAATAAGCTTGATAAAGTAGATATAATGTAATTAAAATTTGAACAGCTCATATCCTTCTTAAGTATTCATGAAATATTTACCAAATTGAATGATTAATATGCCATAAATGAAGCCTCAAATTTTCAAAAACTGGTAACCATACAGATGTAATTCAACTATAATTCAGTTAATTGAAACTTCCGATGTTAAAGATAATATATATCCAAATGCCTTACATTGCAAAGAATTTCTAATGCACATGATAACATATTCAGAAGAATATTGAAATGATCATATGGTTCTTTCCCTTTCTTTTATTAATGTGGTGTATCACATTGATTGATTTGCAGATATTGAACCACACCTGAAACCCAGGAATAAATCCCACTTCATCATGGTGAATGATTTTTTTAAATGTATTATTGGATTTGTCCATTGGTTGATGAATGGATAAAGATGTGGTGTACATATACAATGGAATATTACTCAGCCTCAAAAAGAATGAAATCTTGCCATTTGCAACAATGCTAAATAAGTGAAATAAGTCAGAGAAAGACAAATATCATATGATTTCACTCATATGTGGAATTTAAAAAACAACAAGAGAACATGGGGTGGGGGGAAGAGAGAGGCAAGCCAAGAAACAGGCTCTTAACTATAGGGAACAAACTTATGGTTACCAGAGGGGTGGTGGTTGGGGGATGGGTTAAATAGGTGAAGGGGATTAAGGAGTGCACTTGTGATGAGCACCAGGTGTTGTATGGAAGTGTCAAACCACTTAATATTGTACACCTGAAGCTAATATTATACTGTATGCTAACTAACTGGAAATTAAAAAAAATACTTAAAAAATAGTTTGTTATGTATTGGCAAAACAAAAAGTATATTGAAAATACCACTTATTGAAATGCTTGTATGTAGCCAAAATAGTACAACAAAGGAAATACTTAATCTCAAATGCATATGAAAAATAGGAAAAATTACTCAAAACCTATAAGATGGGTATCTACCAAAAGAAAAAAAGAAAACACAACAAATACAGTGAATAGAAGAAAGAAGAAAATAGAAGAATAAAAATGCAGTGAAACAGCGAATTTCTACTTCTGGCATGTTGGAGTAAATGCTACTAGATTTGTCTTCCTATTGGAAAAAAAGGAAAAACTAGAAAATCACACAAAATATATGAAATAACTGTTTTCAGATATTGGGCAATAGGCATCAAAAGACCATTCTTCCTGAAAGAAGGGAAACAAGAGATGAGCCCTGCGAAATACCCTATGTTTCTGTCTGAAGGTGCATTTTGAACCTTGGCCTTCATAGGGTCAAATATTTATAGTAGTGATAAACTGGCCCAATACTAAAGGCAGCTATTTTCACCCTTCCTAGCAATGCTAAAAAACTAATCTTGAAAGGATCACACTTAACTTAAAACACCTTCTCCTTTTTAGTAGATTGCCTTTTCGTTAACTGCCTGATTAAGAAAGTTTAATATTGTTAAAGGAAGATCTAAAAATCCAGAAACTCAAAATACACCATGTAATCCAAAAATTTCTATAAATTCCACGGAATTTAAAAAGTAGAAGCTCTCTCATATTCATTTTACAAGCCCAGTATTACCTTGCTACACAACTATATACAAAGAGCATGAGAATTAAGAATTGTAGTCCACAATTAATCATTCACATAGGTCCCATTATGCAAAAGAATATATAAGCAAATCAGCAGTAAGTAAAAATGGAAACTCGACAGGTCCAAATTGAATTTATCTTAGTAATTCAAGAATGGTTTAACGTTAGGAAAAACAATATAGCAATGTAATTCCCACATTAATAGATTAAAGGAAAAAAGCAGTGTAATTTTTACTAGTAAAGGAAGAAATGCTATTTGAAAAACTTTGGTAGAGATTTAACCCTATCAGAATTCTGGAAGACAAAAATTTATAGCAATCCAGTTAATGCTTAACCAGAAGGGACACTTAAGGTGGGATAAATTTTTGTATTTTAACTTACTTTCTTCCCTACAGCAGTGGCCGTCTTGAAAATGGCAGCAGGATGCCTGGGTGGCTCAGTTGGTTAAACATCTGACTCTTGATTTTGGCTCAGTCATGAACTTGCAGTTTTTGAGTTTGAGCCCAGCAGTGGGCTCTGTGCTGACAAAGCAGAGCCTATGTGGGATTCTCTCTCTGTCCCTCCTCTACTTGCGTGATCTCTTTCTCTCTTTCAAAATAAATAAACATTGGAAAAAATGGCAGTTCACATTCTCAGTGTAGGTATTTCATCCTTGAAGAAGCAGAGCAAACATTATACCCAAAGGATTATGTTTGTCTGTTTTGTCCTGTCTGTGGGTTCCCTGAAGGACCTGCATAACCTTCCTTTGTTTTTTACTAACTTGGAACTTTTTCAGGGGCAAATAGATAGAATGACTACACAGATGTTCCCTGGAAACATTGGAAGTCAAATGAATAAGCTGCTGTCATGTGGGCAAAAAATAAGGAACACGGAAAGCTATAGAAAAATTGGGGGAGTGAGAATCTTTAAGGACTAAGGGTTTTCTCAATATACCAGGGAAATTAGAAAGCCATACATATGTCCAGGGTAGGATGCATGCTTTAAAAAGACCACAGACTGACTGCTGGCTTCTTTTTAGTTTCAGCACATGTGGGAAGTGAAGCCTAAGACAGAGTTGCAAATGCTTGGCCAAGTGTTAAGAGAGTGCTCCCAACCCAGAGCCAATCTGCAATGACCTATGGATTATCTTTTTTAATTAAATTCGTTCTTTGTACATGATAATATTTAAATGCCCATTTTTTTCAACCAAACGTGCTTTTTTTTAAGTTTGCAAAGAAAAAATAACATATGGTACATCATCAGAAAAAAGTAACAGAAATCGTCCCAGAGGAAGCATGGACATTGCATTTATTAGACAAATACTTTAAACCAACTGTCTTAAATTTGCTAAGAAAGCTAAAAAACCATGGGAAAAGAACTAAATGAAATCAGGATAATGATGTCTCACCAATAAAGAATATCAATAAAGACATAGAAATTATATTAAAAAAAGAATCAGAAATTCTGGAGTTGAAAAAATACAACAGCTGAAATAAAAATTCACTAGTGGGGTCAATAACAGATAAGAACAGATAGAAGAAAGGTAGAAGAAGTGAATTTGAAGATAGGTCAAATGAAATTATCCAATCTGCTTGTAGAAAAAGAAAAGAATTAAGAAAATTGAACAGAGCATAAGAGACTGTGGGATACCATTAACATGCCAACATGTGTACAATGAGAGTTGCAGGACAGGAGAGAAAGGCATCATCTCATGATAAGTGATGTTGAGCCAATTTTCATGTGCCTAATTGACTTTCTGTATATTTTCTTTGCAAAAATGTTTATTCAGCTTCTTTTCAGTTTTTAATCAGATTTTTTCTTTTGCTATTGAGTTGTGTGAGTTTTTAAAATATATTTTGGACATTAGCCACTTATATGTGATTTGCAATATTTTCTTCTCATTCAGTAGGTGACTTTTTCATTTTGTTGATGGTTTCCTTTTCTGTATAGAAGTTTTTTAATTAGATGTGTTCCTACTTGTTTGTTTTTATATTGGTTGCTTTTGCTTTTGGAATAAAAAAAAATCATTGCCAAGGCTGATGTCAAGGACCTGACCCCCTGTTTTATTCTAGGAATTTTATGGTCTTAGATTCAATCTAATTCATTTTGAGTTAGTTTTTGTTTATGGTGTAAGATAGTGATATAGCATGTAGGCTTTCCAGTTTTCCAAATACTGCCAATTTTTCCCTAGGAAGAGAATAACCTTTCCTCAGTGTATACTCTTGCCTCCTTTGTCACAAATTAATTGAATATATATGCATGGGTTTCTTTATGGGCTCTCTGTTCTATTGATCTATGTGGCTGTTTCTGTGCCAGTAGTATACTATTTTGATTACTAGAGCTTTGTAATATAGTTTGAAATAAGGGATCATGGTGTCTTCGGATTTTTTTCTTTCTTAAGATTGCTTTGGCTATTCAGGGTCTTTTGTGATTTCATACAAATTTTAGGATTGTTCAATCTTTTTCTGTGAAAAATGCCATCGACATCTTGATAGGGATTGCATTGAATCTGTATATTGTTTTGAGTAATATGGAAATTACAGAATTATTAATTCCTCCACTTCATAAGCATGGAATATTGTTCGATTTATTTGTGTCTTCTTCAATTTCTTTTGTCAGTGTCTTACGGTTTTCGGTGTACAGGTCTTTCACCTCCTTGGTAAAATTTATTTCTAGGTATTTCTTGCCTGGTTTTGGTATCAGGGTAATGCTGGCCTCGTAAAATGAATTTGGAAGCATTTCCTTCTCTTCAGTTTTTTAGAAGAGTTTGAGAAGGATAGGAATTAATTTTTCTTTATATGTTTGAATTCTATATATGTGAATTTCTATATATGTAGAATTCACCAGTGAAGCCATTTGATCCTGAAATTTCTTTGTTGGAAGATTTTGGAGGATTCAGTCTCCTTACTATTAATTGATCAATCTATTCAAATTTCTTATTTTTTCAGGATTTAATCTTAGAAGGTGTCTTTTTCTGGGAATTTGTCCATTTCTTGCTTGTCCAGTTTGTTGG